>NC_091953.1:10804518-11164518 GCF_031021105.1 Erythrolamprus reginae | reverse complement strand
TCCTTCGGCCGCCCAGCAGCTGATCTGCTCCGCAGCGCGGCAGCAGCGAGGAGCCGAAGATGGGGTTTCCCCGTTGCCTGGGCAACGGGGAAACCCCATCTTCGGCTCCTCGCTGCTGCCGCGCTGCGGAGCAGATCAGCTGTTGGGCGGCCGAAGGGTCTTCCCCGCCGCCCACACGCAAACTCCACCATCTGCGCATGTGCGGCAATGGAAAAAGGGGCACGCATGCGCAGATGGTGTTTTTACTTCCGTGCCGCTACATCGCGAGTTATCGATTATCGCGAGGAGTCTTGGAACGGAACCCTCGCGATAATCGGGGGATCACTGTAGAGGTAAACCCTCGAATTATGACTGTAATGGAGCCTGCCCATCATGGTTTTAAGGTGCAGTGGTCAAAGTGCAACACTGCAGGCTACTTCAGCTTCACGTGTGGATGCGCGTGTGTGTGTGTGTGTGAGGGGGAAGGAAGGACCAGTATATCTGCGAGACCGCCTTCTGCCGCACAAATCCCAGCGACCGGTTAGGTCCCACAGAGTGGGCCTTCTCTGGGTCCCGTCTGGCGGGACCCAGGGGAAGAGCCTTCTCTGTGGTGGCTCCGACTCCCTGGAACCAGCTCCCCCCAGAGATCAGGATTGCCCCCACCCTCCTTGCCTTTCGTGAATTTCTTAAAACCCACCTCTGTCGTCAGGCATGGGGGAATTGAAACATCTCCCCCTTGCCCATGTAGTTTTTGTGTATGATTCGATTGTGTGTTGTTTTTATATATAAATAAGGAGCTGTGATGTTCCTTCAATACACCAGGGTGATTCGACACAAAAATATGTAACCCTTCCCTGGTGCAGAGCTAAAGGGATTGGATACTGTAGCCTAGAGGATAATTCTCTGCCTTACAAGGCAAAGGTTGCAGGTTCAAGTCCCAGTGGGTATGGCTAGCTGATGAGACCAAAATAAGGCCGAAATAGATCTATCCTAGTCTCCCTTAATTTTCAAATTCAGCAAACACACACACACACACACACACACACACACACACACACACACACACATATATATATATATATATATATATATATATATATATTTGATTTTGTAGATTTTCACGGGTACAGGTATGATGGTCTTAGCATATTCGGGTTTCTTCCCATGTAGGATTTGGAAATTTCTGGCAACATTTCGACGAGGTCCCACTCGTCATCTTCAGACTGGTGTTTCTGTCCTTATTCTAGGGCGAACACAGCGAGACCTGAGCTGCCTTCCTTCTATAAATACTGGTGGCTGGGTGTGGTTTGATGGCTCAGCAATTGCCTGCTGTGTAGAAACTTCCTGGTGAGTCAGTGGGGTAACACCTGGGGTCGTTGATGTAACTGAGGTATGCTGATTTGTTAATGGTTGTGGATTAGGTGTGATATCCTGAGTAGTTGGAGCTTGCAGGCTACTTGATTGTTTTGCAATGTGTGTTTTGAGTCTGGTTTCAGTTTCTATGGCTGGGATATGTTTGTGGGCTGGTTTCCAGATGTCTGGTAGGCGGGAGGTATCATCCAGCTTGTTCATATTTTGGGGATGTTTTTCTATCAGATATTCCTTGTGTGTCCAATCACATTTGACCAATAAAGAATTCTATTCTATTCTATTCCTTAGATCATAGGTTCGCTATCACAGGCCTAATTCCTTTCCGACTAGTCCGAACCGACTAGGATGTGGCCAGGATTATGACTAGGATGAGAGGAGAACAGGAAAGGCATATACAGTTGTGCCAAAACGGAGACAGGTAATTCCACCATATCATACAACCCCTGCCAAGTTGAACATTTTACACCTTGAGATAAATGGAAAGATGGAACGGTGCAAATTAAACCCTCTAGCCACCAGTGTGTAAATTTTCTAGATAAGAGACACAATCCACAAGCACAGCTCAGTTGTTACGTTTGGAAGTACTTCCACCCGAGGGAATAAAATACAAAAATAGTCTGGAGAGTATACTGTAATCCCAAGGGGGCAGATGAGAAGGGCATGAAGATGCTATGCTGGTAATTGGTGCTACGCAGCTGCTACTCTTCCTTTCTTTGCTGTCCTATTGTGAGAACACCCTCAATGTTCCAAAGAGCACATTAATTGCAACAGAAGAAGCAGAGACAACCTAATTCAAAGCTCCTGAAATCCTGCTACATTAGGAGAACATTTAGTTGTGTACTTCAATACTATCGTTTACTAAAACCTTATAATTCTAATACCAAAATTAAAATTCATAATTATAAATATGTTTGTTTGTTTGTTTGTTTGTTTACTTACTTACTTACTTACTTACTTACTTATTAGATTTGTATGCCGCCCCTCTCCGTAGACTTGGGGCGGCTCACAACATACAATAGAACAATTCACAACAAATCTAATAAATTTAAAAAACATTGAAAACCCCCATTATTAAACCAGACATACACACAGACATACCATACATAAATTGGATAGGCCCGGGGGGGGGGGGAGCCTCAATTCCCCCATGCCTGACGGCAGAGGTGAGTTTTAGGGAGTTTACAGAAGGCAAGGAGGGTGGGGGCAGTTCTAATCTCCGGGGGGAGCTGGTTCCAGAGAGTCGGGGCCGCCACAGAGAAGGCTCTTCCCCTGAGACCCACCAGACGACATTGTTTAGTCGACGGGACCCGGAGAAGGCCAACTCTGTGGGACCTAACCGGTCGCTGGGATTCGTGCAGCAGAAGGCGGTCCCAGAGATATTCTGGTCCGATGCCATGAAGGGCTTTATAGGTCATGTTCAAGATGATGTAAAAACAGGGAAAAGATAATAAGGAAACAATTCTTTTAAAAAATACTATATTAACCAGATAAAAGGGTTTTTTTTCCTCTTTAAAGCAGAAGTCATTCAAGGAATGGTTAAGAAGGGGAGGGAGGAAGTAGCCACATATATTGGACAAACTAACAGGAGAGTAAATGCACGTGTTGCAGAACATAAGAATGCATTAAAGAAAAAAGAAAAAACCTCCTCCCTTTTCCAACACTTCAAAATTACAGGACATGAAATTGATTTTGACAGTACCAAATTAATTTCCAAAACAGAACACTACAGCAAAAGAATAATCATGGAAGCCATCGAGATAGAAAAACATCCCCAAAATATGAACAAGCGGGATGATACCTCCCGCTTACCAGACATCTGGAAACCAGCCCTCAAACGTATCCCAGCCATAGAAACCAGACTCAGAACACACATTGTAAAACAATCAAGTAGCCCGCCAGTTCCAACTACTCAGGATATCACGCCTAATCTACAACCATTAACTAATCAGCATACCTCAGCTACATCAACGACCCCAGATGTTACCCCACTGACTCACCAGGAAGTTTCTACACAGCAGGCAATTGCTGAGCCATCACCCATGGGATCACCCCTGTCACCCGTCATCGCAAACTTATACATGGAATATTTTGAAACCAACGCCTTGGACAAATCTGAATACAAACCCAAACTCTGGCTTAGATATGTAGATGACACCTTCATAATTTGGCCACATGGGAAAGAAAAACTGGACAGCTTTCTCACACATCTCAACAGCCTACACCCCAAAATACAATTCACCGTGGAAATAGAAACCAACAACAAACTTCCCTTCCTGGATGTCCTAATCTACAAAAAACCCGATGGCTCCCTAGGACATACCATCTACCAGAGGAAGACACACACCAACCGCTACTTGAACGCAAAATCCCACCACCACCCTGCACAGATCAATTCTGTAGCCAAGACCCTCATTTCGAGAACCAAACGCCTAGCCGACAAAGACCACCTGGAACCTGAATGATACAGTCTCAGAAATGTATTAATTTCCAATGGATTCCAAAGAGAGGCAATCAACAACTTAATCCAAAAAGAGACACCCCCCAAGAACCAAGACACAGAACAGAACAATGGCATCGCCCTCCTCCCTTACATCAAAGGCACCACAGATAAAATCAGTAAAATTCTCCGCAAACACAACATCAAGACAGCCTTTGGTACAGATAAAAAAATAGCCAACATCCTAAGAAACCCGAAAGACAATATCCAACTAGAAAACCAGGGAGTTTATCAAATACCGTGTAAAATCTGCCCAGCCACATATATTGGACAAACTAACAGGAGAGTAAATGCACGTGTTGCAGAACATAAGAATGCATTAAAGAAAAAAGAAAAAACCTCCTCCCTTTTCCAACACTTCAAAACTACAGGACATGAAATTGATTTTGACAATACCAAATTAATTTCCAAAACAGAACACTACAGCAAAAGAATAATCATGGAAGCCATCGAGATAGAAAAACATCCCCAAAATATGAACAAGCGGGATGATACCTCCCGCTTACCAGACATCTGGAAACCAGCCCTCAAACATATCCCAGCCATAGAAACCAGACTCAGAACACACATTGCAAAACAATCAAGTAGCCTGCCAGTTCCAACTACTCAGGATATCACGCCTAATCTACAACCATTAACTAATCAGCATACCTCAGCTACATCAATGACCCCAGATGTTACCCCACTGACTCACCAGGAAGTTTCTACACAGCAGGCAATTGCTGAGCCATCAAACCACACCCAGCCACCAGTATTTATAGAAGGAAGGCAGCTCAGGTCTCGCAGTGTTCGCCTTAGAACAAGGACAGAAACACCAGCCTGAAGATGATGAGTGAGACCTCGTCGAAACGTCGCCAGAAATTTCCAAATCCTACACTTAAATATTAGGTAAAAAAACAGGACTCCTTTTTAAGGTTGGTCTGTCATAATTTATTCCAAATTTAGACTATCCCATTTCTTTCCAAGTACTGGCGCTTAATCTAAATATTTTAACTGCGACTGCACTTTTCCAAGAACATGCGATTTATTTATAACTTATTGAAATTCATTTATTAACTGTGAATCTGTATTTTTTACAGAAATGCCAGTGTAATCTCTCCTTAACTCTTGTAGGCCTTTTTAGTATCGGTCTAGTCAATTTTGCTGCTTCCAGTAATTATATTCCATCCTTATCACAGCACATTTATTATCCAAATTGTTTTTTTTCCTCTACAAAAAGAAAAATATTGATTAGGTTCCATCAGGTCAACGTCAACTCTTAGCATATAGATAGATTTTCTCCAGGATGATCGGAGGCATATATTTATTTGTAATTTACATTATTATGGTTCATCACACAATCAGCCAGATGTTTGGACTGGATATGACATTTTAATGTACCTATCGAGTTTTTCCCATGGATCTGGGACAAATAGATGTTGTTTAATAATACTATGTAGGCTATTCCAAGTAAAGTTTCCTTTTGCAATTGATTGGTGGTGATTCCGGGCCTAGAAAGCCTGGAACTATGGCTCCTAAAATATGATTTGAGTATTGCCCACAAGATCATATGCTGCAACGTCCTACTGGTCAATGACTACTTCAGCTTCAACCGCAACAACACAAGAGCACGCAACAGATTCAAACTTAATACGAACCGCTCCAAACTAATGTAAAAAATATGATTTCAACAATCGAGTTATTGAAGCGTGGAACTCATTACCGGACTCAATTTTGTCAACCCCTAACCCCCAACATTTCTCCCTTAGACTATCCACGATTGACCTCTCCAGGTTCCTAAGAGGCCAGTAAGGGGCGTGCATAAGTGCACTGGTGTGCCTTTCGTCCCCTGTCCAATTGTCTTTCCTTTCTCCCACTTATCATATATATTCTCTTTCTTTCATATATCCTCTCCTCTGAGTTCACTTTATCCTTATATATAATACTACATGTCTATTTCTTCCTATGTATTTGTGTATTGGATGAATGAATGAATGAATGAATGAATGAATGAATGAATGAATAAATAAAAAAATAAAAATGCAGATTGTGTCCAAGCTATACTCCAGATCAAGGATGTCAAGTTGGATTTCATTGTTCATATATTTAAAAGAGACGTAAATTCCTTCCCCTTTAAAATCAACAGATTTGCAAAACTGTCTTTGCTTGATCATTCCACCACAAAATACACACAGATCACCCAAAGGCAGTAAGGAAGCATTATAGGGAAGGCAGGGTTTCAACCCAGGGTTTCAAAGGCTCTCTGGTCTGCACTTGGCAAATCAGAATGAAAATGCAGAATGAAAAGCAAACTCTCTTCCTTATAACTCACATAAATACCGCAGCTAGAATATCGCTAGCGCAAATGTGGAAAAATGAACAGACTGCATCAGAAAGCTTAATTATTGACAATATATATATATAGATGTGTAGAGATGGATGAAATCACAAATTCAATTAAGGGAACTAAAATCAAAGAATCAAAACGATCATGGTACAAATGGCATGAATGGATTCAAAAGAAAAACTAAAAATGTTACAATACAAAGTATCAGTATATATAGAAAGAATAACAAATACCTTACGAATGTCAATAGAAACGAAAAATAGAAAGGAAGAGCAAAAAGGAAAAGGGGCGACATGATCGAAACATTTAAATATGTTAAAGGGTTAAATAAGGTTCAGGAGGGAAGTGTTTTTAATAGGAAAGTGAACACTTTGACTATGCATTTTATGTTTTGTATATTTGTAAATAAAATTTATTTTTTTAAAAAAAGAACAAGGGGACACAATCTGAAGTTAGTTGGGGGAAAGATCAAAAGCAACGTGAGAAAATATTATTTTACTGAAAGAGTAGTAGATCCTTGGAACAAACTTCCAGCAGATGTGGTTGGTAAATCCACAGTAACTGAATTTAAACATGCCTGGGATAAACATATATCCATTGTAAGATAAAATACAGGAAATAGTATAAGGGCAGACTAGATGGACCAGGAGGTCTTTTTCTGCCGTCAGTCTTCTATGTTTCTATGTTTCCCTCTTTCCTTTTATTTCAAAGATGTATTATACCAGTGATATATATAATTGAATGTATACTATTAAATAAAAGAGATACAGAAATGAAAGATATATACAAAAGGTAATAGAGATGGAATAAGATCTGTAAAACCTAAACAAATCATGTGAGAAATATTTTTGAAAACAGTAAAGAAATTTGGGGGAAATTATTTTTTAAAAAGCAGTCACGCAAATAGATCGTTCCTATCAAAACCACTTTCATGTCCAGAAAACCCCAAAAACATAATGAATTCTAGCCTCCCTATCCTTCACAGAAAAAGATTACAGCTTTTAAAACATCTCCCTCCACTCTACTCTCCTTCTCCGCCTCCTTAATACTTTGTACTTCTAAAGCCCCTTTTTTTCCTGACCTCACAATAATAATAAAACCATAAGATTAAAGAGAAATTCCACCAGCCTATTTACCCCAAGCTATCTGCAGGAATTTAGGACTTCAATTCACAAGAAAGAGAAATGATGTTTCCTGTCTTTGTAGTCAGAAAAGATAAATTTATCCACAAAATAATCTAGACCTCGGCTCCTTAAGGGTGTGCGAGGGAGGAAGGGTTAGATTTCTAGGTCAGCTTCTACCATTCCTAGTTGAAATCTTCCTATTCTTCTGAAATAAGCAACTGTCAAATGCACTTGCTGGCTGGTTTTACGTGTCCCAAGTACCTAGGTGTTCTCCCACTAAACAATCAAACCTGGAGACTGCACAGAATAACAGAGTTGGAAGGGATCTTGGAGGTCTTCTAGTCCAACCCTCTGCTCTGGCAGGAAATACTGTGCCATTTCAGACAAACCCTACTTCACCTTCAACCGCAACAACACACGAGCACGTAATAGATTCAAACTTTAACGTAAACCGCTCCAAACTAGATTGCAGAAAATATGACTTCAGCAATAGAGTGATCAACGCCTGGAAGGCATTACTTGACTCTGTGGATTCTCCCCCCAAACCCCCCAAATCTTTAACCTCAGATTGTCTACATCTGACCTCTCCCCTTTTCTAAGAGGTGTGTAAGGGACACACCATTGTGCACCGTTGTGCCTACCATTGTGCACTATTGTGCCTACCGTCCCTGTCCTACTCAAATTCTTTTATCATTAATTACTACTTATGTTATGCTTATACAAATTACAATCCTATACTTGTTCAAATAAATAAACAACTAACTAACTAACTAACTAACTAACTAACTAACTAACTAACTAACTAACTAACTAACTAACTAAATAAATAAATAAATAAATAAATAAATAAATAAATAAAGTGGTTCTCCAATCTCTTCTCCAGTTGTTGCAGTACCCACAATTTCTAGGGATAAGCAGTTTCTAACTCTCAGGAAAGTTTTATTTAGTTCGGGGTTGGTTGTCACCTTGATTTGGTTTCCATCCATTGCTTCTTAAATGCTTCTTCCATCCATTGCGACTTGATCGAAGTGGATCGAAATCCTCACTTTCTTACCTATGAGCTTTAGGGAGTGCCCCCTCGTCCTAGTATTGTGTGATAGAGAACAGTATTTTTCTCTATCCACCTTTTCTATCCCATGCATGGTTTTATACACTTCAATCAAGTCACCTTTTAAACGCATATAGGGCAATAGGCTTATTCTCTGTAAAGCGGTAGGAAAAGCAAGTAGGATGCTTGGCTGCATAGCTAGAGGTATTACAAGCAGGAAGAGGGAGACTGTGATCCCCTTATATAGAGCGCTGGTGAGACCCCATTTGGAATACTGTGTTCAGTTCTGGAGACCTCACCTACAAAAAAGATATTGACAAAATTGAACGGGTCCAAAGACGGGCTACAAGAATGGTGGAAGGTCTTAAGCATAAAACGTATCAGGAAAGACTTCATGAACTCAATCTGTATAGTCTGGAGGACAGAAGGAAAAGGGGGGACATGATCGAAACATCTAAATATGTTAAAGTGTTAAATAAGGTTCAGGAGGGAAGTGTTTTTAATAGGAAAGTGAACACAAGAACAAGGGGACACAATCTGAAGTTAGTTGGGGGGGGGGAGATCAAAAACAACATGAGAAAACATTATTTTACTGAAAGAGTAGTAGATCCTTGGAACAAACTTCCAGCAGACGTGGTTGGTAAAACCACAGTAACTGAATTTAAACATGCCTGGGATAAACATATATCCATTGTAAGATAAAATACAGGAAATAGTATAAGGGCAGACTAGATGGACCATGAGGTCTTTTTCTGCCGTCAGTCTTCTATGTTTCTATGTTTCTAAACCACTTAGAGAGGGCTATAAAGCACTTTGATGCGGTATATGTCTAAATGCTATCACTATTATCCTTGAGTGGAAAACCCAGAATAGTGATTGCCACAGAAACAAAGAGACAGAAGACATCCTTCCTTCAAAGCGATCTTGGAAACACCCCAATAGGCCAGCACACCCAATGTGATGACCTAATGTTTGAAAACAGATTCTAAACCTTGCATAAATGGGTGCATAATGATCCAAGTTAATTAGCTACTCTGCAATGCAATTAATGAACTCAAAAAAGAATTACATAGGAAAAGCTGCATGCCAAATTGAAAGTTGCTTACCAAAGGTCGAAAGGTTTGACTGTATGCCAATAAATACACATTAGCAATGGAACGTGCTTAAAAATCTGCGAACCTTTTTGAATTCTCAACATTTTTTCCATGCATAGGGTCTAAAACATGATCTGCTATCCACACTAGTCCTAAAACTAGACAGAGAAACCAATTACACAAATAAGGCAAATGAAAGAGAATATATGTAGTTATGGCTTGATTTTTTAAAAAATTGCTTTGGGGTCAATTTTCCCCCTATACTGTATTTATAACAATATAAACAAGAAATTTGTTTCACTTTTGAGTTTAAAGCGTGGGGAAGAAACAGTTTCCAGTTAGCATTCGTGCCTATGCATGTTTTAAGTAAGGTAATTCTCTAAGGAATTTGACTGCAAATCATTGAGAACCATTCTTTTTAAAATCCTGTTCTGTTTCTTTATCAATAAACATGACCAATCTGACAAATCTGAACCCTTTTTTTAAAAAAAGGGTCTCAATAATAGAGTACCATTTTGGAATACAGTTGTACCTCTACTTATGAACTTAATTCATTCAGTGACCAGGTTCTTAAGTAAAAAAAATTGTAAGAAGAAGCAATTTTTCCCATAGGAATCAATGTAAAAGCAAATAATGCATGCGATTGGGGAAACCACAGGGAGGGTGGAGGCCCTGTTCCTTCCCAGGAGATTCCTAGAAAGGCCCCATGGAGGCTTCTCCCCATCTATTCCAGCCTTGTTTCCAACCAGGAGATTCCTAGAGAGGCCCCACGGAGGCTTCTCCTCGCCTTTTGCGGTCCTCTTTCCTCCCAGGAGATTCCTAGAGAGGCCCCAAGGAGGCTTCTCCCTGCCTTTTCCGGTTACAGTTTTGGAGGCTCGGGTTTGTAAGTGGAAAATGGTTCTTGAGAAGAGGCAAAAAAAATCTTGAACACCCGGTTCTTATCTAGAAAAGTTCGTAAGTAGAAGCCCTTCCACCCTTCCACCTCTCACAATACTAGACAACACAGTATCAACAGTAGAGACCTTCAAATTTCTAGGTTCTATCATATCTCAAGACCTAAAATGGTCACCTAACATCAAAAACATCATCAAAAAAGCACAACAAAGAATGTTCTTTCTGCGCCAGCTCAGGAAGCTCAAACTGCCCAAGGAGCTGCTGATTCAGTTCTACAGAGGAATCATTGAGTCTGTCATCTGCACCTCTATAACTGTCTGGTTTGGTGCTGCAACCCAACAGGACCGACACAGACTTCAGAGGATAATCAGAATTGCAGAAAAAACAATTGCTGCCAATCTGCCTTCCATTGAGGACCTGTATACTGCACGAGTCAAAAAGAGGGCGGGTAAAATATTTACTGACCCCTCACATCCTGGACACAAATTGTTTCAACTCCTACCCTCAAAACGTCGCTACAGAGCACTGCACACCAAGACAACTAGACACAAGAACAGTTTTTTCCCGAACGCCATTACTCTGCTAAACAAATAATTCCCTCAACACTGTCAGACTTCTATTCTACTAGTTTTTCTCATCATTCCTATCACCCATTTCCTCCCATGTTGACTGTATGACTGTAACTTGTTGCTTATATCCTAAGATTTTTATTAATATTGCTTCTTCATTGCTTATTTGACCCCTATGACAATCATTAAGTGTTGTACCACAAGATTCTTGACAAATGTATATTTTATTTTATGTACGTTGAGAGCATATGCACCAAGACAAATTCCTTGTGTGTCCAATCACACTTGGCCAATAAAATTCTATTCTATTCTATTCATTCTTAGGTAGTATATGAGATAAGAAGAAGGCAGATAGAGTAGAATATTGCACTGAATATTCTCAATGAGTCCATCCAAAAAGGGATTTTTAAATTTATTTATAAAGGGCTGGCAACTTAAAAGTCTAAGTCAGAACCTGTCATTTGGTCCAGTCTCTAATCGCCAACTTTTTTCTACAACTTGGCTGAAGTACACAATCATCTGTGCAAAACCTGAAGGAAATCGTGGTGGGAGAAGAGAGGGCAAGGCGAGGCACACAATAAAAACTCCGTGAAGCTTCAATTGGAATCTAGAAAGACAAACTGAGCTGTCAAATTGAATTGGACGCCTCTGAATCAATTTGGCAATTCGGAGGAAATGCTTGCATGCTCTTTCCCCCCTGCCTCTCCCCCCCCCCCATCAAATAATTTGGACTTGATTTTCTGAAACGGACTTGATTTACTGAATTGTCCTGATTTATATTCTATCAACTGCCCAAGCTGAGGATTTGCTGGAGATGTTCCATATATATATATATATATTGAATACCTTTTGTTTCTTGTACAAGAATTGATAAACAGCTTTGGTATAGTCCAGATGTCTGCACACTTGGCACCTTGAAGACGTGTGGACTTCAACTCCCAGAATTCGCCAGACAACTGGGGAATTCTGGGAGTTGAAGTCCACACGTCTTCAAGTTGCCAAGTTTCCAGGCTTTTGTTTTAATCAATCCATTTGTTCCTTAAAATCATATCAATATCACCTCTCTCCTTGCTCTCCTCCACATCCAAAACATTTTCTGGAGACCAGAAAAAGGACTTTTTATATCCCTGCAATAAAGAATAGAAACATAGAAGTCTGACGGCAGAAAAAGACCTCGTGGTCCATCTAGTCTGCCCTTATACTATTTTCTGTATTTTATCTTAGGATGGATATATGTTTATCCCAGGCATGTTTAAATTCAGTTACTGTGGATTTATCTACCACGTCTGCTGGAAGTTTGTTCCAAGGATCTACTACTCTTTCAGTAAAATAATATTTTCTCATGTTGCTTTTGATCTTTCCCCCAACTAACTTCAGATTGTGTCCCCTTGTTCTTGTGTTCACTTTCCTATTAAAAACACTTCCCTCCTGGACCTTATTTAACCCTTTAATATATTTAAATGTTTCGATCATGTCCCCCCTTTTCCTTCTGTCCTCCAGACTATACAGATTGAGTTCATTAAGTCTTTCCTGATACGTTTTATGCTTAAGACCTTCCACCATTCTTGTAGCCCGTCTTTGGACCCGTTCAATTTTGTCAATATCTTTTTGTAGGTGAGGTCTCCAGAACTGAACACAGTATTCCAAATGTGGTCTCACCAGCATTCTATATAGCGGGATCATAATCTCCCTCTTCCTGCTTGTTATACCTCTAGCTATGCAGCCATGTGAAACATTAGCAGGCTAGTCAACATTATCTGAATATTCTTCATCATTTACTCCAAATTCTGTTTCTAGAGCTCTATTTGCAAAGCCATCCCTGCTCAATTTTACTCTTCTCTTTTGGAATTAGTAATTGTATTGGTAACGCATGCCAACAATGGGGCTAATAGCAAAATATTCAGATGGCAGACCAAAACGACAGACCCATTGGTAATAAAGCAACTGAGAACTACAGATACAAGTTGGTGTCACACAAAGTGAATTATGAAAAATAAAATCCAGATTCAAACTACGGCTTTATTCAGCCAACAACAAATTAGTTGGGCCAACTGTTTTCTCAACTTCGGTCCAATTTCTCCAAATGCAACTCATAAAAACCATACCACTCTCCATAATATATTATTTTTTAAGCTAACAGTGCCATCCTTTTTTTAAAAAAAAATAATTCTCTGACATAGCCAATTTGGGTAGCAAACGCCAACAGAAAATAAGAGTGAAAACAGATCACCGGGAAATGAAGAAGAAAATGGTAACAAGGTCAGAAAAAGTTTGACGTCCACAGCAGCACAGATACATTTCAGGAGTCAGAAAAATAGCAAATGGGTAAAAAAGATGAAACTGAAGGTAGCTAAGCCCATGTTTTTAACTGTTTTTTAATATTAGATTTGTTTCCATTGTAACATTGTTTTATTGTTGTTGTGAGCCGCCCCGAGTCTTTGGGGAGGGGAGGCATACAAATCTAATAAATTATTATTATTATCATTATCATTATAGTTCCCCCACCAACACCTTTTGGGTACCAGGGACTGGTAATAATAATAATAATAATAATAATAATAATAATGATGATGATGATGATGATGATGATGATGATGATGATGATGTTGTGATTCAGCCTGAGGCTCCTCAGGGACCGGCTGCGTCTCTGCTGGATCCATGCCCAGAGGAGGAGGACAGTGAACAGGAGGGGGAGGACCAGGCAGATGGGGGAGAGGAAAGTCAGGAAGAGGAGGAGGGAGAGCAGCCTGAGAGCCCCGGGGGGGGGGGGCTCTCCCCAGCTAGTAGCCTGGACTCATTGGATGAAGAAGCACAGGCTATAATTGACATGAGACAGCGACGTGCAGCTCAGAGACGGGAACACTGAATTGGCAACAGCTGGGTTTGGGTGTGGTTCTCCTCAGCAGGGTTTAAAAGGCAGGCCCGCCCTTGCAGCCTTGTGGAGCGTTATCAACTGGAAGTTCTGTGACCCTGCTTTGCTTCTCGGTGTCTCTGATCTTGGTTTGTCACCTAGAAGTCTGGAAGACTTGTGGGAGGCGTGGGTTTGTTATCTCCAGCGTTGTTTTTGACAGCAAGAATCCTGTTTTATTTCATGGCCTTCGTGAAACCTCTGTGAAGTTCCAGCGTGTTCCTGTCTGTAAGAACAGTTTCTGTTACCTGTGTTTGCTTTGAATTATATAAACTGCCTTTGCTTTTTACCAGTGTGTCTGCCTTCTCTTTTTGGTTGGTGTTGGCTTCTGGAGGGACCCAGACAGAACAAATAATAATAACAATGTTTACTTTTCTGTGGGAAACGGGGCCAAATGGCTCTATGAGTGTTTAAGGTTTCTGACCTTTGCCCTAGGCTAAGCAAAATTTCCTGAGGATGCTGAAAAAGTCAAGATGGCAAGATAGAGAGGCCCTTTTGGTGTTTGTGTAATTATGAACTGCATTGGCGCAATAGTTAGACTGCAGTACTGCAGGCTACTTCTACTGACTGCCAGCTGCTTGCAATTTGACAGTCTGAGTCTCACCCACTCAAGGTTGACTCAGCCTTCCATCGTTCCGAAGTGGGTAAAATGACGACCCAAATTGTTGGAGGCAATAGGCGGACACTGTAAGCCGCCTCGAGAGGGCTGGGCAACAGTATATAACATTAAGCACTATTGCTATTAAACAAAGTTGGGGCTTCCATATCTGGCAGGATATATTCAAGAACCTTTTATTTCCTCCCTCCCTTTAAATAATAGTGTTTGTTATAGTCTACGTGACTGTATCATCACTGAGAGATCCAATTACAACATACAATCTTCACTTACAACCACTTGTTGAGGGATCGTTAGTTGTAAGTCGAGGACTATTTGTATACTGTGTTTCCCCGAAAGTAAGACACTTTTTTTTCAATGCTACAATAAGTGCTTGGCCTTATTGCTATGCACTGAAAATCCCAATTGGACTTATTATCAGGTGTTATCTTATTTGGGGAGAGGGGGGAAGGGTATTAAAAGCACCACTTTTGGATATCAGTTATTACCCTCCTGATGCTACCAACTGATTTTACCAACTGATTTTAGTAATTCTATTTTGTGTTTCATGAGAGTTTTCTGGCGAAATGGCTCCAAAATTCTTCCTTTTCTCATTACATGCAGTATGTCTAGCTTGATATTTCCAAAAAAAGATTCTTCAACAAAACTTTGGGGCCTATTTTTGTAAATACACAATGTTCCCTCATCCAATTTCAGCATCTCCTTCTAAACGCAAGTACTGTTATTTGTTGGTTCTGTTTATTCAACAGCCCCAAGTTCATGAACAGCATTCATTAAGAGGCTGGAACAGAGAGATTGCGAAGGAAGATTGGTATTTATGAGCCCTTTCACTTACTGCAGATATCTGCATCTGATCTGAAACCTTCCTTCATCCCAAAGAATTTTAATCTTACAGCGGTAAGGGTAAACATCACTCAGGAATGGAGTGAAAGGCTGACGAAGTTCTTTGATTTGAGTGCTTCATTTGGGTGGTCTCGTAACATCAAGGCGATGGATGACCTTGGAAATTTTAACTTTCCGATTTTTGTTTTATTCTTCAACGCAGCCTTACAATACAGTATTTTACTGGTAGGTTGGAATTCTTACTCCCACTGCTACCATCCTCATCCTAAACCCAGGGATGGGATTCAGCCGGTTTGAACTGGTTCGGGTGAACCGGGTGCTAATTTTATTATTATTATTATTATTATTATTATTATTATTATTATTATTATTATTAATTGGATTTGTATGCCGCCCCTCTCCGCAGACTCGGGGCGGCTAACAACAGCAGTAAAACAGTACAACAAAATCCAATACTAAAAAACAGTTAAAAACCCATTATATAAAAACCAATCATACATACATACAAACATACCATACATAAAATTGTGAAGGCCTAGGGGGAAAGTGTATTTTAGTTCCCCCATGCCTGGCAGCAGAGGTGGGTTTTAAGCAGCTTGCGAAAGGCAAGGAGGGTGGGGGCAATTCTAATCTCTGGGGGGAGTTGGTTCCAGAGGGTCGGGGCCGCCACAGAGAAGGCTCTTCCTCTGGGTCCCGCCAAGCAACATTGTTTTGTTGACGGGACCCGGAGAAGATCCACTCTGTGGGACCTAACTGGTCGCTGGGATTCATGCAGCAGAAGGCGGTCCATATAATATCTGGTTCATTGAACTGGTAGTTGCAAGGACTGGTTGGCCCCGTTCACCCAGTGCAGGAGTCTCCACACGGCCTGTTTTGGATGCCAGGTAAGTGCAGGGTCCTCCCGGAAGTCTGAAGGCAGGCCCATTTCTGGCCACCGAAGGCTGAGGGAGGCCATTTTCATCCCCTGGAGGCTCGAGGAAAGTAACCCAAACATTTTGTCTGTATTATGTACTCAATTGCTGGTTACCAATTTTCCTTGCTGGCTTCTGACCTATATCAAGCGAAGGGTAGTTTGGTAAGCCTAACGTAGACCCAAGCTTTTATCATACTACCACGCTGGCAAGAAGAGGCCTGGAACGTCAGTGAGTCATACAAGTTGTCAAACAGAAAGAGTAGAAATTAATTAGCTTATTGCGGAAAAGAAACGAAGCTCAATATAGTATATACACAAAGGGATAAACAGACTTCATGGGAGACACTGGGGCTTCCATGAAAAATACATCTCAGGGAATTAATATAAACATTATAATTAAACTTTTTTCTTTCTTTCTGGCAATTGGTTGACCAGTGTGTGAGAGAAAGAAAGAGTGTGCAAGCATGCAGAGAAAATTAATTAATTAATTAATTAATTAATTAATTTGATTTGTATGCCGTCCCTCTCCGTAGACTCGGGGCGGCTCACAACAGTAATAAAAACAGCATATAACAATCCAATATTAAAACAGTTAAAAACCCTTATTATAAAACCAAACATACATACAGACATACCATGCATAAAATTGTAAAGGCCTAGGGGGAAAGAGTATCTCAGTTCCCCCATGCCTGACGGCAGACGTGGGTTTTAAGGAGCTTACGAAAGGCGAGGAGGGTGGGGGCAATTCTAATCTCTGGGGGGAGTTGGTTCCAGAGGGCCAGGGCCGCCACAGAGAAGGCTCTTCTCCTGGGTTATGCCAAGCGACATTGTTTAGTTGACGTGACCCGGAGAAGACCCACTTTGTGGGACCTAACTGGTCGCTGGGATTCGTGCGGCAGAAGGCGGTCTCGTAGATAACCTGGTCTGCACTACAACACAGCTTTTATATTAGTGTTGGTCTCTTGCAGGTCTGCCACTCTCCCAAATCCATGTAAGCATTACCGCACAATTAAAAATGTATGGGAAAGGCCAATGTGTGTCAATAACACAGATTTCAAGAAAAGTTGGAGAAGAACTACAATGCCATGTAGGGCTTTATAGGTCATAACCAACACTTTGAATTATGTCCGGAAACCAATTGGCAACCAATGCAGTTTGCAGAGTGCTGGAAAGACATGGGCATACCTTGGAAGGCCCAAGACTGCTCGCGCGGCTGCATTTTGCACAATTTGTAGTTTCCGGGCACTTTTCAGATGTATCCCCATGTAGAGAGCACCTTTACTCATGTTTATGATGGTTTATGATGGTTGCAATGTCACAGGATCCCCTTTTACAGGTCAATGGGAAAGCCAGATTCACTTAACCACCGGATGAGTGACTTAACAACTGTGGCAAGAAAGGTCGTAAAATGAAGCAAAATTCACTTAACGACTGTCTTGCTTAGCAATAGACATTTTGGGCTCCATTGTGGTCATACATCAAGGACTACTTGCAATATATATTCCAACATCCATTTGTATATCTCGTATATCTCCCTCTGTTTTATTCAAATTTTTATTTTTTAAAGAAAAGAAAAGCTGGTTTTGCCGAGACTTCTGGAGTAGGAAGGATATATTTTTCCCCATGTCCCATCTTTTGTTCTGCACATGCTAGGAACTTCCTCTCCACTTACAGCATACATTACTCTGCTAATGACTCCGTTTTATTTTTTGAAGTTAGATCTAAGCACGAAGAGACTGAATTGTCCTGAAATTCTCTTTGAATTCCCGTTTCCCCCACCAGACATTTATTGGCTACGGCGCTCAGTTCTGAAGCATTTTACTGAAGTCAAATCTAATGGTGAGAAGCGAGAGAATTGCATGCAGATTTTCAGTATGGAAATGACTACAGGTAGTCCTCGACTTACAACCGTTCCATTTTAGTGACCGTCGATATTTATACCAGTGCTGAAAAAAGTGAATTGTGACAATTTTTAACACTTACGACTGTTGTATCACCTCCATGGTCAAGTCATTGGGGACTCACTGCTCACAGTCACTCATGCCCTCATCACCTCGAGGTTCGACTACTGTAACGCTCTCTACATGGGGCTACCTTTGAAAAGTGTTCGGGAACTTCAGATCGTGCAGTATGCAGTTACGAGAGCTATCATGGGCTTTCCTAAATATGCCCATGTCACACCAACACTCCGCAGTCTGCATTGGTTGCCGATCAGTTTCCGGTCACAATTCAAAGTGTTGGTTATGACCTATAAAGCCCTTCATGGCACTGGACCAGATTATCTCCGGGACCGCCTTCTGCTGCACGAATCCAGCGATCAGTTAGGTCCCACAGAGTGGGCCTTCTCCGGGTCCCATCAACTAAACAATGTCGGTTGGCGGGCCCCAGGGGAAGAGCCTTCTCTGTGGTGGCCCTGACTCTATGGAACCAGCTCCCCCCAGAGATTAGAACTGCCCCTACCCTTCTTGCCTTTCGTAAACTCCTTAAAACCCACCTTTGTCATCAGGCATGGGGGAACTGAGATATCTCCCCCGGGCCTATACAATTTATGTATGGTATGCTTGTATGTATTGCTGTTTAATAATGGGGTTTTAAAAATATTATTAAATTGTAAATTATTAGATTTGTCATGAACTGTTTTTATTGTGTTGGGGCGGCATACAACTCTAATAAACAAACAAACAAACAAACAAACAAACAAACAAAGGCAGATGCACTGAACAGTTCCTGAAGGGGTTCTTTACTAACTTACGAATTTCAATGATTCACTTAACAACGGTGGCAAGGAAAATGGTAAAATGTGGCAAGATCCTGCTTAGCAACTGACATTTGGGACTCAATTGTTTTTGTAAATTGAGGACTATCTGTATGGCAGGGATTAAAAACCCCAGTCGCTAAATCGCTACAGAGCACTGCACACCAAGAGAACTAGACACAAGAACATTTTTCCCGAACGCCATCACTCTGCTAACGAAATAATTCCCTCAACACTGTCAGACTTTTTACTAAATCTGCACTTCTATTCTACTAGTTTTTTCTCATCATTCCTATCATCCTTTTCTTCCCACTTAGGAATGTATGACTGTAACTTGTTATCCTTAAGATTTTTATTAATATTGTTTCTTCATTGCTTGTTTGGCCCCTATGACAATCATTAAGTGTTGTTCCACATGATTCTTGACAAATGTATCTTTTTCTTTTATGTACGCTGAGAGCATGTGCATCAAAACAAATTCCTTGGGTGTCCAATCACACTTGGCCATTCTATTCTATTCTATTCCATTCCATATTCTATTCCATTCCATATTCTATTCTATTCTATTCCATTCCATTCCATATTCTATTCTAATTTCTATTCTAATTTCAAGAAAAATTTTCCAGGAAATTTGAGAGCGGCACGAAGGCCCGGCCAGTTTCCTGCCATTCCTCCTTTAATCCCGGCCATCTTGGGCTTTTCTGGGCTGCCAGAGGAGTCTTTCGGTGGCGCTTAAGGAGGCTTTGGCAGCCCAGAGCGTGTGCTCCTCCTCACCATCTCAGAGTCCCTCTTTTTTTTTAAGCCTTAAAGTTTTGAATATTTTTCATTCCCCTCCCCTCCCCTTCTTCCTTCGGCAGCGACTCTCCTCCTCCTCTTCTTCCTCCTCCTCCTCCCACCCAAATTCCAAGCTTTTATTTCTTTCCTAATGGGTTTGCACAAATTATTTGCTTTTACATTGATTCCTATGGGAAAAATTTATCTATCTATCTATCTATCTATCTATCTATCTATCTATCTATCTATCTATCTATCTATCTATCTATCTATCTATCTATCTATTGGACTTGTATGCTGCCCCTCTCCGCAGACTCGGGGCGGCTAGCAACAGCAGTAAAACAGCATATAACAAAATCCAATACTAAAAACAGTTAAAAACCCATTATATAAAAACCAATCATACATACAAACATACCATGCATAAAATTGTAAAGGCCTAGGGGGAAAGTGTATCTCAGTTCCCCCATGCCCGGCGGCAGAGATGGGTTTTAAGCAGTTTACGAAAGGCAAGGAGGGTGGGGGCAATTCTAATCTCTGGGGGGAGTTGGTTCCAGAGGGTCAGGGCCGCCACAGAGAAGGCTCTTCCTCTGGGTCCCGCCAAGCAACATTGTTTGGTTGACGGGACGTGGAGAAGACCCAAATTGCTTCTACTTAAGAACTTTTCTACTTAAGAACCTGGTTACGGAACGAATTAAGTTCTTAAGTAGAGATAGCACTGTAATCACTGAAATCTCACCTACGTGCATGCCCTCATGAGATTTCGCTTCCTGCTCATGCACAGAAGCAAAATTCCGCTTGGACGCGCGCCAGGTATGGGGATCTGTGTGCGCAGCTCCATTTTCCCTACCGGAGCTATGGTGTGTCCCGTACCAGTAGCAACCCGCTACTGACAGGTGCTCCCCGACATGAGTGATGTCGAGCTGGCCATGCCCCCCACTGCCCATGCCCCCCACTGCCCATGCCCCCCACTGCCCATGCCCCCCACTGCCCATGCCCCCCACCCAAGGTCAAACAGAACCCTGGTGTGGCCCTCAATTAAATTGAGTTTGACACCCCTGCCCTAGAAGGTATTGGAGATGGTTTTATTTCCATGACAAAAGAGTTGTTCTATTAAAAAGCAAGAAAACCCACAATTCTCTTTCTTCCCTCTCTCCTGGCTGTCTTTGTCCTCTTTTTCTCGCTTTCTTTCTCAAAACAGCAGGCGGAAAGAACGGTCTGATCAGATGCATAGCTAATGCAGCGCACAAGGGAGGCTAATCAATGGAGGTCCAACCGAGATTGTTGCTGGGGGTGGGGGTGGGGGGAGAGAAACACAATTCATGCAAGCCAAATTGCGCTCTGCACACCTAAATATAATAAAGCAATTGCTTAGCGCACCGACCACGAGCTATGGAAATAATCTTAAATCAAGAGAGTGGCTGTTTCTCAGCAATTGGAGAGAAAGGAGAAACAGTGTAATTGGCAATCAAGAGTTCCTTTGGGAGCTTCGGAACAGCCAGCTCAATTTGTCTGCACGTGGTTAATGTGTCTGGGGCAGATTCTGCAGCAGCGTAAGCCGAAAAGGCGGCTTTGCGTGTGGCGTAAGTCAGTTGGAAGGAATGTGCGCGAAACAAAGAGTGCACCGTTTGGAAATGTAAATACCGTCGGGTGTCCAAGACCCGGTCGAGACACCAACTATTTTGTTTAAAGAAGACAAAGTATAACTTCTCACCTCTTCTTCCCTGGCAGAAGTCCATGTTTAACTTAGGTTCAAGTTAAAAGTCCAACGTATATTAAACAACATGGACAATTGGGGAAAAGGAATCCCCAATCTGAGTATTGCATTGGCAGTTCTGTGTTACCAAAAACTTCAGAAGAGGAGGATTTAGGGGTAGTGATTTCTGACAGTCTCAAAATGGGTGAGCAGTGTGGTCGGGCGGTAGGAAAAGCAACTAGGAGGCTTGGCTGCATAGCTAGAGGTATAACAAGCAGGAAGAGGGAGATTGTGATCCCCTTATATAGAGCGCTGGTGAGACCCCATTTGGAGTACTGTGTTCAGTTCTGGAGACCTCACCTACAAAAAGATATTGACAAAATTGAACAGGTCCAAAGACGGGCTACAAGAATGGTGGAAGGTCTTAAGCATAAAACGTATCAGGAAAGACTTAATGAACTCAATCTGTAGAGTCTGGAGGACAGAAGGAAAAGGGGGGACATGATAGAAACATTTAAATATGTTAAAGGGTTAAATATATATATATATATATATATATATATATATATATATATATATATATATATATATATATATATTATTTGGATTTGTATGCCGCCCCTCTCAGAGAGCCTCCGGGGAGATGGGAGAGGGTGTTTTTAACCTCTCCCAACTCCAGGGAAGCCTTTGGAGCCTGGGGAGTGCAAAACACGAGCCTACTGGCCCACCAGAAGTTGGGGAACAGGCTGTTTTTAGCCTCCAGAGGGGCGGGCAAAGCGGTTTTTGCCAACTCCAGGCATTGAATTATGGGCGTGGGCACTCAAGCATGCGCAACAGCTTGATGCACACTCTTTCGGCACCCGAGGAAAAAAAGGTTCGCCATCACTGCTCTATGTTGTGTTTTTTCCCGCTTTGAATTAAAGCAACAAGTAGAGGGATGGAAAAGCAGACTAGCATTTCGGCTTCCAGAGTCTACATTTCATTGCTCACTTACACAGCTAGACAGCTGTGAATAATCACACCATCATTTCATTGTTATTATTATTATATTATGTCTAAGCCTGCATTCTCCTAAATGTGTGTGGGCAGTCACTGGACTTCAAACAAACACAGGCAACCTGAAATTATAGTACTAATAGTAAGGCAACCAAAACCAGGGTCCCACTGGGGGGAGAAAACTAACACTGAACTAATTACACGCCACTAAAAGCTACTTGCGTGTGGAGTAATCAGCCGTGCCACCATTCACAATTGTCAAAACTTTAGGGCTTTCAGTGCACACGTTAAATAATAAAACAAAGCCAATGTTTTAAGTCTGCCCACTTCTCCTTCAATTAGCACATTATGCGCTGGTTGAAGAATGAAGCTCAAATTTGCTAGAACCAGAAGGAACAGCATGCATGAGTCCTGTGGGTTAGGGAACACCACCTTGTGAGACCCACAAAAGCACATCTTTTGTGTCATGGACCATTTCCTTTGGAACACCATGCACAGTGAAGGGCTACCAAAACTTTTACTACCACACTGTGGGCGTGGCTCATGCAGGACGCCATGCATTTTCTTTCAACATCTTCAACATATTTGGACCGGGAGTCACTGCTCACAGTCATTCAAGCCCTCATCACCTCAAGGCTCGACTACTGTAATGCTCTCTACATGGGGCTACCTTTGAAAAGTGTTCGGAAACTTCAGATCGTGCAGAATGCAGCTGTGAGAGCAATCATGGGCTTCCCTAAATATGCCCATGTTACTCCAACACTCCGCAGTCTGCATTGGTTGCCAATCAGTTTCCAGTCACAATTCAAAGTGTTGGTTATGACCTATAAAGCTCTTCATGGCACCGGACCAGATTATCTCAGGGACCGCCTTCTGCTGCACGAATCCCAGCGACCAGTTAGGTCCCACAGAGTTGGCCTTCTCCGGGTCCCGTCAACTAAACAATGTCGTTTGGCGGGACCCAGGGGAAGAGCTTTCTCTGTGGCAGCCCCGGCCCTCTGGAACCAGCTCCCCCCAGAGATTAGAACAGCCCCCACCCTCCTTGCCTTTCGTAAGCTGCTTAAAACCCACCTCTGCCGCCAGGCCTGGGGGAATTGAGATACTCTTTCCCCTAGGCCTCTACAATTTTATGCATGGTATATCTGTATGTATGTTTGGTTTTTATAATAATGGGTTTTTAACTGTTTTTAGTATTGGATTATTATTATATGCTGTTTTTTTACAGTTGTTAGCCGCCCCAAGTCCGCGGAGAGGGGCGGCATATAAATCCAATAAATAAATAAATAAAAAATTCAGTGCAAATTGGGTTCTCTGGGGTGGAGCTCCATTTTCACTACTCCACTGCGTTCCCACCCCCCATCCGGGCAGTAGCCCACCCCTGACCATGCAAGTACTCCCTGACCTACAACTGATCACTTTGTGATTATAGACAAGCCAAGAGGTACTTGTGACCCGATATCAAAATTCTGACAACTTTCCATTTAGTAAAATGATTGCACTTTGAGGATTTGGCAACTGTCCTGCATTTGTGCCCGTTTGCAACAGCTGGTGGTCATGTGATTGTGATTTATAATATTTTCCCCCCTGGAAATTGGTACTCAATGGTGGCGCAGAGGTTAAAATGTAGTACTGCAGGCTACCTCTGTTGACTGCCGGCTGCCTGCAGTTCGGATCTTACCGGCTTAAGATTGATTCAGCCATTCCATCCTTCCAAGGTGGGTAAAATGAGGACCCAGAATGTTGGGGGCAAAAGGCTGACTCTGTAAACCACTTAGAGAGGGCTGAAAAGCACTGTGAAGCGATATAAAGTGGTACCTCTATCTACAAATGCCTCTACTTACGAACTTCTCTAGATAAGAACCGGGTGTTCAAGATTTTTTTGCCTCTTCTCAAGAACCATTTTCCACTTACAAACCTGAGCCTCCGAAACTATAACCGGAAAAGGCGAGGAGAAGCCTCTGTGGGGCCTCTCTAGAAATCTGTTGGGAGGAAACAGAGCCAGAATAAGCGAGGCAAAGCCTCCGTGAGGCCTCTCTAGGAATCTCCTGGGAGGAAACAGGGCCTCCACCCTCCCTGTGGTTTCCCCAATCGCACAGAACAAATTAAGTTCGTTAGTAGAGGAGAAAGGAAGGAAGGAAGGAAGGAAGGAAGGAAGGAAGGAAGGAAGGAAGGAAGGAAGGAAGAAAGAAAGAAAGAAAGAAAGAAAGAAAGAAAGAAAGAAAGAAGTCATGTATGGATATGGATTCTGTCTTTTATATGGGGTTAGCCAGTAGGTATAAAAATATGACTAGCAATGTAGAGTAAATTAATGAAATAGTTAATTCCCCACATTAAACATGGAGAATGATATTGACAAAATTGAACGGGTCCAAAGACGGGCTGCAAGAATGGTGGAAGGTCTTAAGCATAAAATGTATCAGGAAAGACTTAATGAACTCAATCTGTATAGTCTGGAGGACAGAAGGGAAAGGGGGGACAGGATCGAAACATTTAAATATGTTAAAGGGTTTAATAAAGTTCAGGAGGGAAGTGTTTTAATAGGAAAGTGAACACAAGAACAAGGGAGCACAATCTGAAGTTAGTTGGGGGAAAGTTCAAAGGCAACATGAGAAAATATTATTTTACTGAAAGAGCAGTAGATGCTTGGAACAAACTTCTAGCAGACATGGCTAGTAAATCCACAGTAACTGAATTTAAACATGCCTGGTATAAACATATATCCATCCTAACATAAAATATAGGAAATATAAGGGCAGACTAGATGGACCGTGAGGTCTTTTTCTGCCATCAATCTTCTATGTTTTTATGGGAGAAATAGCATTACTTTGATAGAAAAATGTCTCAGGTACAGACACTTGTATTTATTTATGTATTTATGTTCTGCTGGGTTCCAGCAGAGGTGGTTTCCGGAACCAAAAACCTGGTTTCGGGGATGGACTTAACCATTATGGTTTGTTGATGGTTCTGCCTGTTGTTTGTTTTCAATCCTGATTTTCACAGATTGCCAGTCACAACTATTTGGAGAACAGCAGCCTAGAAATGTCAGGAATATATAAATATATCACCTACAAAAAGATATTGACAAAATTGAACGGGTCCAAAGACGGGCTACAAGAATGGTGGAAGGTCTTAAGCATAAATCTTATCAGGAAAGACTTAATGAACTCAATCTGTATAGTCCGGAGGACAGAAGGAAAAGGGGGGAACATGATCGAAACATTTAAATATGTCAAAGGGTTAAATAAGGTTCAGGAGGGAAGTGTTTTTAATAGGAAAGTGAACACAAGAACAAGGGGACACAATCTGAAATTAATTGTGGGAAAGATCAAAAGCAACGTGAGAAAATATTATTTTACTGAAAGAGTAGTAGATCCTTGGAACAAACTTCCAGCAGATGTGGTAGATAAATCCACAGTAACTGAATTTAAACATGCATGGGATAAACATATATCCATCCTAAGATAAAATACAGAAAATAGTATAAGGGCAGACTAGATGGACCATGAGGTCTTTTTTTGCCGTCAGACTTCTATGTTTCTATAATAAATAAGCTTTAATTTCCATCTTCTTCAAAAAGTCAACATAATAATAATATATATATATTTTTAAAAAGCTGATTCAATTTACCTCAGAGTCAAGTTAAAGGGGGGGGGGGGGAGCTGCCATTTCTTTTCTCCACAACAATCTGCAATCAAAGCTGAGATACGGGCAAGAAAACATCCAATTGTCTTGGAACGGTGATCTAATTTCCCCTCAAAATGCCCTCAAATGAAAGGTTTCCTACCATATACAATACAGGAACTGTGAGGTAAAATACAAAAAAAAAAAAGGTGGTAATTTGGTATCACACAGAACTGTGGAAAGCTTTTTATTTCCGCTCATCGCATTAAACTCCGAATCGTTTCAGCTCTACACGTTCGAAAGGACGCAATCTCACTTCCCTGCTACGAAAAATGCAGAGATATAATGCCGTTGGAAACTGGGGTGACAGTCATCAGATTGCCCGGGAGTGGAAGCTCATTAACTGAATATTTAACCACAAGCTACATATCCGGTTGGAGGAGAGATAGCCATGCTGCGATGTCGAATTTTCTCCTTGATATCAAGGAGGGAGGGAGGCCAGAAATGGAAAATAGATTTTCTTCAAAGCTCAGAAGCTCTAAAATGAATCCTGGGAGATTAAACTGTATTTAAGGAATATTTTAAATATAATAAGGAATTCCACTGCTGTATAACCTCCCTCCCTCCCTCTCCCTCAACCACAGAACTATGGGTAGCAATACAAAGCCCTTCATGGCATCGGACCAGAATATCTCCGGGACCGCCTTCTGCCGCACGAATCCCAGCGACCGATTAGGTCCTACAGAGTTGGCCTTCTCTGGGTCCCGTTGAGTAAACAATGTCGTCTGGTGGATCCCAGGGGAAGAGCCTTCTCTGTGGCGGCCCCGACTCTCTGGAACCAGCTCCCCCCGGAGATTAGAACTGCCCCCACCCTCCTTGCCATCTGTAAACTCCTTAAAACTCACCTCTGCCGTCAGGCATGGGGGAATTGAGGCATTCCCCCCCCCTCTCCCCCAGGCCTATACAATTTATGTATGGTATATCTGTGTGCATGTCTGGTTTAATAATGGGGTTTTTAAATGTTTTTTTAAATCTATTAGATTTGTCATGAATTGTTTATTGTATGTTGTGAGCCGCCCCGAGTCTACAGAGAGGGGCAGCATACAAATCTAATAAATATTAAATATATACATACATACATACATACATACATACATACATACATACATATATATAGAGAGAGAAAACACCCCCTCAGCATGAACAAACGAGATGACACGTCCCGCCTACCAGAGATTTGGAAACCAGCCTTAAACAAAAAAACATATCATAATCATCACCATGTCAATCCTTCAACTAAATGTGATTCCACCAACCAATCAAATCATTAAAACATAGCCACCCAATCTATTTGCTACATTCAAACCAAATCTCCACCCCCACCACTATATATAAGGAACAAATGGCAGTTGCAAACAAACTATATTTACAGCAGCACGAAACTTACAACTTCAGCCTGATGATGGTGAATGTGATTTCACCGAAACGTCGCATTCCAAGGCACCAGAATAGAAGCTTTAGTTCCTAACACCATAGGAACTTTGTCTTTTCCCATGGTCTTAAGTGACCCCTGTGAAATGGTTGTTTGACCCCTAAAGGGGTCCCGACCCCCAGGTTGAGAACCACTGATTTAAAACATGTAAAATCTCAATGAATGAGGACGGGTGGGTTTCTAGTTAACTTGCTACCAGTTCACCTCCTCCCACACCGTGTGGGCATACATACGGGGCATACATACGGGGCATACATACGGGGTCAAAAAATCTGCAAATTTTTTTTTCGGGGGGGTGTCCGATGTCAAATGGTAAGGAGGTGGCATTGGTTAATTTATGTATACCGAAATTGCAAAAAAGGTATATATTGTAAATAAATTTAAAATTAATGGTATCTTTTTTTCTGTACACGTGATTGGAGAAGAAAAATTAAAAAAAATTCCCCCCCCAAAAAAAAAAATCTGAAAAAAAGAGAGCTGAAAACAAGATTGTTTGGCGGGACCCAGGGGAAGAGCCTTCTCTGTGGCGGCCCCGGCCCTCTGGAACCAACTCCCCCCAGAGATTAGAATTTCCCCCACCCTCCTTGCCTTTCGTAAGCTTCTTAAAACCCACCTCTGCCGCCAGGCATAGGGGAACTGAGATATTCTTCCCCCCTAGGCCTTTACAATTTTATGCATGGTATCTTTGTATGTATGCTTGGTTTTATAATAAGGGTTTTTTAGTTGTTTTAGTATTGGATTGTTACATACTGTTTTTATTACTGTTGTTAGCCGCCCCGAATCTACGGAGAGGGGCGGCATACAAATCCAATAAATAAATAAATAAAATAAATAACGATGGCGACCGCATGCACAGTGCTGGAAACTCGGCTTTTGCGCATGTTCAAATGAAGAAGAAGAAAAAAATTGGAAAATAATTCAATATATATATATTTTTTAAAAGATGGTGGAACCCACAGACCTGCACTGACTGAACCAGGTTTAAGTGAATTTAATTTAGTTTGTTAAACTTATAAGCCGCCTAACTCCTTGCGGACTCTGGGCGACGGTTGGTGATGTCATCATGACGTCACCAATAGGGCGCTACTGGTTCGCCTGAACCAGTCCGAAACAGGAGGAAGCCATCTTTGGATGAGGACAGGAAAGAAGATGGTGCCTAATGATTGGAGGGGGAATTTACCTCAGATGTTTATAAAATACTAAAAAGCTGGAAAGAAAGAAGCTTGACTATTCACGCTTTTTAATAACTGGATTTGAGAAAAGAAGAGCACCGGGGACCGCTCTTCCCTTACCATATTTTTACCCACCTCATGAAAGGTCTTAAAAGGTTTCTCCATGAATAATGCATGATGCGAGCGACATAATTTCATGTGACTTTGGAACTATTTGAAATACATCGTGAAAGGATAATGAATATACTAATGAACCCTCAGTCACATAGCAAATGGGTTAGCTGAAATACTGTGTGAAGGAAATAATGGGCTTTTGTGACTGGACTTTCCAAAGTTGATGCTGTAGTTTTACCTCGCCCGCCTTCCTGTTTTTTTCTGCAATGTCTGAAAGGTGTTTTGAATCCAATGTGAAGTTTTCCCTCTACCGAGTCTCATTCAATCTGATGAATAGAGTGCAATAGAACAGGGGTCTCCAACCTTGGGAACTTTAAGCCTGAAGGACTTCAACTCCCAGAAAGCTGGCTGGAGAATTCTGGGAGTTGAAGTCCCCAGGCTTAAAGTTCCCAAGGTTGGAGACCTTTGCAATTGAACACCACAGTTGGAAACAGAGGTGCGATCTGGTGCGCCGCTCCACTAGTGGCCTGCCGATAACGCAATTTACCAGTCAGTGTGCACTGCCATATTTTCCCCCTTAATTTTCAGCTCTCTCAGCATGCACAGAAGTAAAATCATCTCTGTGGGCATGCATGGAAGGAAAATCTCTCTAGGGGACGCATGCACGAGTAGTGTAGCGAAATCACGTGTGCAAAACATCGCAATGTGTATGCAGGACACCGGTAGGAAAAGGTAAGAGGAACCTGCTCCTGGTTGGAAGGGACTTTGGATGTCCAACCCCTGTGTTGTAGTTAGCTCTGGCCCAGCTCCTGCCCCAAGGACTATGGATATGGGGGAGACATCCACATGCTGCAGGCCTGTTTTGCCCCTGGTGGAATCTGCTGATGAAGGCTCCTCTGAGTAAGAAGACATGAGTGACAGGGAGGAGGAGAGTGTGGCAGACAGCTCAGAAGGAGATCAATTATCTAGCTCCACCTTGGATTCAGAACAATAGTTAATGATACAGCCACGCATGCGGAGAGCGATGCATAGGCAACAACAACTGAGAGATTATTATCAAAGAAAATGAGGCCACCTGTGGTTGGGTGGGACTGTTGTAATTAGTAAGGCTGCTATAAATAGCAGCCTGTGGGTTTGGCCATTGTGGAGGATTATCTGATCGTTGTGTTTCGTGACTGCTTTACTGACTTAGACTTTTTCTGTGCTGATTTTTCCCTGCTTTGAAACTAAACCAGGGCAAAGTGTGTTTCACTTTGTGAAAGAAGAAGGACTGTGAATTGCCTCACAGCTGCAAGCTAAGTATCACAGAACTGATAAGGGACTTGTACAAATTACTAGTTTGTTTGGAGAAGAGTGCTCTTGGCTATACCAAAAGAGGGCTTAGTTTAAGTGAATTTTCATTATAAAGAACATTGTTTTGAATTTTCAAACGTTTGTACCTGTGAATTTTTGGGAGGAGTCTACCAGAGAGCTCGACAGAACACCCCGGCTCGAGCATAAGGTTGCTGACCCCCCTATAAGGGGTCAGCAACCTTAAAAACTGAGAGAGCTATTTGGACCCATTGCTAGGAGAAAACAAACAAACCCAGAGCCACAAAACTTGGGTGGATGTGGCCAACTCTATGTCACTCCCACCGAGTCACATGGCCTGCCCAGTTTTTATGGCTCTGTTTTCTTTTCTATGTGAAAAAAGTATCTCTTTTCGCTCTCTCTTTCTCTCTCCATCTCTCTTTCTCACTCTCCTATCTCCCTCCCTCTCATCTTTCTTTCTCTTTCCCTCTCTCCATCTTTCTCTCTCAGTGATCCATGGGAGGCAGACCATGGCCCATCTGCCAACTTCTAGTTCAGTGACGGTGCACCTCTTTTGGTTCGTGTGTCAAATGAGGTGTGTGTGGGTACATTAGCATGCGTGCATGTGCCAACACCCCTTCCCTATCCCCTCATGTATGCGCACCTCCACCCCCCACTGCCTCCCACAAATGCACACAGGTCTTTCTGAAGCCTGGTAGGTGGAAAAAAAATGCTCAAACAGGGAAACCGGAAGTGCGTTTTTTCGAACTACGTTTTGTCCGTTGAGAGATTTGTTTTGCCTCCGGGGCATCAGGGAAGCTTCCTTGAAGCGTCCGGAGGATGAAATAGACTTTCCCGAGGCTGGAAAATCAGCTGGCCGCGCTGGAGCTGAAACGTGGAAAAGTCTCATGTGCCCTCCCTTATGGCTCCAGGTGCCACTGTGCATCATAGTTCTAGGTACATAGAAGAAACATAGAAACATAGAAGACTGACGGCAGAAAAAGACCTTACAATCCATCTAGTCCGCCCTTATACTATTTTCTGTATTTTATCTTAGGATGGATATATGTTTATCCCAGGCATGTTTAAATTCAGTTACTGTGGATTTATCTACCACGTCTGCTGGAAGTTTGTTCCAAGGATCTACTACTCTTTCAGTAAAATAATTATTTTCTCATGTTGCTTTTGATCTTTCCCCCAACTAACTTCAGATTGTGTCCCCTTGTTCTTGTGTTCACTTTCCTATTAAAAACACTTCCCTCCTGGACCTTTTTTAACCCTTTAACACATTTAAATGTTTCGATCATGTCCCCCCTTTTTCCTTCTGTCCTCCAGACTCTACAGATTGAGTTCATTAAGTCTTTCCTGATACGTTTTATGCTTAAGACCTTCCACCATTCTTGTAGCCCGTCTTTGGACCCGTTCAATTTTGTCAATATCTTTTTGTAGGTGAGGTCTCCAGAACTGAACACAGTATTCCAAATGTGGTCTCACCAGCGCTCTATATAGTGGGATCATAATCTCCCTCTTCCTGCTTGTTATACCTCTAGCTATGCAGCCAAGCATCCTACTTGCTTTCCCTACCGCCTGACTGCACTGTTCACCCATTTTGAGACTGTCAGAAATCACTATCCCTAAATCCTTTTCTTCTGAAGTTTTTGCTAACACAGAACTGCCGATACAATATTCAGATTTTCCCCAAGTGCATTATTTTTCATTAAGTCTTTCCTGATGCGTTTTATGCTTCAGACCTTCCAACATTCTTGTAGCCCGTCTGGAGAGTTGAATCAGAAGGCCTGTTGTTTTGCTCTCCCCATGCTCCAGAGTCTTTTTAGGAGCCTGAGGAGGGCGAAAACAGCCTTCTCCATCCACCCACCCCGGAAGGCCCTCTGGAGGCCAGAAATGCCCCCTTTTTCAACTCCCAGTGGGCCCGGAAGGCCCAAAATCAGCTGGCCAATGTGCGCATGTGTACCAGACCTGAACTCAATATGGGTCCGTGTGCATCTCGCGGCACACATGCCATCGGTTCGACATCACAGCTGTATAAAATTGATTTTTTTCCTCTCTCTTTTTAAATGATACTGTGTGCGGTAGATATTCCTTTTTAATGGGGCTCTATAATTATTATTATTATTTTTTTAAAAAAACCCTATTGTTCACTACCATATTACAACTTCACAAAATAAGACTTTTTAAAACCTGTTCCTCGCCATAAAAAAATCAATTCATCGGGCCTCCATAACAATCCCGTAAGAATTAATATCCATTTAATATAAAACATCATCAAATTCTACTACTTAACAGAGAGCTGGAACTGGGTATTAATTGATGTCATTCCGAACATGTGGAAGAAATCCATTTGTGACCCCACGTGTCATGAAATTTAGCATAATTACACACTTTCTAATTTGGGTGATTTTTCCCCTCGCTTTCTTTTCATTACATCAGTTCGTAGCGTGGTTACATTTCCCCCCCTCATCATTTTATTACATTTACCTTATGGTGAGTAGCTTTTGGGGATTTTTTTTTTCCAACCCAGGCTTTCAAAAATGAAATACAGATAGGGAAAAGATGCTTTCTCACAGGTAGAGCCCTGGAACCACTAATTAAAATAAGGAACAGGGAGCAGTTAATGAGACATGGCTACTGTCTGAGCAATCCAGGCCAACACAATCTGCAAGAGAACGGCAACTGCCACAATACTTGACGGGTTGCGTCAAAACCCTAACTTATTATCAGGCACTTGTGTGTGTGTTTCCTGAAAGGAGCGGATACACAAGCAAAATGTGTACTTTTAATGTACAGCTTACGTTTGATTTGCAGAGAAGAGCAACTAAGATATTTAAAGGCCTGCGGACGCCAACTTATGTAGCATTTGAGTGTGGTGTGATTGTGTAGCATTGATTGTTTTTAGTAATAATGGATTGTTTTTAATTAATAGGTTTTAACTTGTTCTTTTTAATATTAGAGTTGTGTTATATTTTATTGTATTGTTGTTGTGAGCTGCCCCGAGTCTTCGAAAAGGGGCGGCATACGAATCTAATAAATTATTATTATTAATTATTAAGGATGATTGCAGGAATTAGGTATGGCTATTCTAGAGCAGGAGTCTCCAACCTTGGCAACTTTAAGACTTGTGGACTTCAACTCCTAGAGTTCCTCAGCCAGCAAAAGTGGCTGAGGAATTCTGGGAGGCGAAATCCACAAGTCTTAAAGTTGCCAAGGTTGGAGACTTCTCCTCTAGAGCAGGGGTCCCCAACCACCGGGCCGCGGACCAGTACCGGGCCGCGGGGCATGTTGCACCGGTCCGTGGAGTCAGCAGCTGCCGGCCCTCATGCCGCCACCCCCTCCCTCCAGCGCTTCGTCTCCCGCCGGGCAAGAGGCCTCGGGAGGCAGGTTCTGCCGGCCACAGGACGATGGATGGGACAGAGGGGCGGGAAGGACCGAGAGGCTCAAGTCTCTTTTGGCTTCTGCCGCGGGCCGCTTTTGCGTTTTTGGCTGGGGGGAGGCAGGAGGGCCAGCCTGACCCCCTCTCTCCAGCGCTTAGCTCCCGCTGGGCAAGAGGGCTTGGGAGGCAGGTTCTGCCGGCCACAGGACGATGGTGGGAAAGAGGGGCGGGGAGGACCAGCACCCCCATGCTTAATCCCGCCCCCAACCACGCCCCTTTCCGCCCCCACTGGGCCATAGAAAAATTGTCTTGCTGAAACTGGTCCCTGGTGGAAAAAACGTTGGGGACCACTGCTCTAGAGCAGAGGTCCCCAACCTTTTTTGCACCAGGGACCGGCTTTCAGCTAGACCAGTTTTCCATGGCCCGGTGGGGGGGGGGGAGCTAGCTGTCAGCGGCGCCGTAAAAGGGGCGATCAAGAGAGGAATGGGTGAATGAATGGACGGAGGGTGGGAAGGAAGGAAGGAAAGAGGGAAGGTACAGGAACAGAAGAAGGGTGCAAAGAAGCAAAGAAAGGTGTGAAAGGGGAGAGTAAGAGAGGAAGGAGTGAAAGAAGGGAATGAGGGAGGAAAGAAGGGAGGAAGGAAAAGGAAAGCAAGAAATGGAGGGAGGAAAGGAAGGGAGGAAAGGAAGGAAGGAAGGAAGGAAGAAGGAAAGAGGGAAGGGACAGGAACAGAGGAAGGAAGCAAGGAAACTTATGAAAGGGGAGAGTAAGAGAGGAAGGACTGGAGGGAGGGAGGGAAGAAGGTAGGAAGGAGAAAGAAAAGAAATAGAGGAAGGAGAGGTAAAAGAGAGAAAGAAAAAGAGCAAGAAAGAAAGAAAGAAAGAGAAAGAAAGAAAGAAAGAAAGGCAACTTCAAAGAAAGGCTCACTGAGCATCTCTCACTCTCTCTCTCTTTCTATCCCTCTTTCTTTCTTTCTCTTCCTTTCTCTCTCTCCTCTTCCTTTATCTCCTCTCTCTCTCCCTCTCTCTTTCTCTCCCCCCTCTCTCCCCCTTTCCCTCTCTCCCTCTCTTGCTATCTCTCCCCCCTCTCCCTCTCTCTTTCTCCCTCTCCCTCTCTTTCTCTCTCTCCCCCCCCTCTCTTTCTCTCTCTCTCCCCCTCTTTCTCTCTCTTCTCACTTTCTCTCTCTTGTTTTCTTTCTGTCTCTTTTGCTTTCTCTCTCTCTCACTCTTTCTTGTTTTCTTTCTCACGCTCTTTCTCTCTCTTGTTCTCTCTCTTGCTATCTCTTTCTCTCCCCCCCTTTCTCACTCTCTCTTTCTCACTTTCTCTCTATCTTGCTGTCTGTTGCTTTCACTCACTCTCGTTCTCTCTCCGTTCTTCTCAGCGGTGACGCGCGCACGCCCTGCCCGCCTCACATTTGCCGAGAGGACTTTCGCCCCGGGCTCTCAGCAAGGGGGTTTGCATGAGAGGCGGGGCCGGCGGAAGGTGATATTCAATGTCGGGGGCGCACGGGCGGTTTTGCGCGCGCTCCCTATCTCCCTGCTAGCCCACTCGGAATACGTATTCAAAATAAGAAAAGCCTTTGCCGGCGAAGGCTTTTCTTATTTTGAATACAGTATTCCGAGTGGGCTAGCAGGGAGATAGGGAGCGCGCGCAAAACCGCCCGTGCGCCCCCGACATTGAATATCACCTTCCGCCGGCCCCGCCTCTCATGCAGCCCCCTTGCTGAGAGCCCGGGGCGAAAGTCCTCTCGGCAAATGTGAGGCGGGCAGGGCGTGCATTCCGGGTGCGGGAGGAGCTGCGGTGAAAGGCAGGAGGTGGCAGAGGAGCAGAGGGGGCAAATCGGGCGGGCGGTGGGCAGCGCGGAAAGGCCGAGGGGGCCCTGGCGCCGCGGACCGGCTGAAAACCCCCAACGGCCCGGTCCCGGTCCGCGGACCGGCGGTTGGAGACCCCTGCTCTAGAGAACAGAAGGGCTATGGGCAGCGAAGGACTGCCGTCTTCGGCGCTACCGGTGCACCCTCCGAGTCAATCGTGTGCGCACACGCATCCGGCAGGTACACCTGCGCCAGTCGCCGTCAGATTTGACTTCTGTGCATGTGCAGCAAGTGAAATCTCGTGTGAAGATGCAAGCGAGAGTGAGATTCCGGTGATTTTTACCAATATTTTTGCTTCCGCTATAAATCAAATAAATTAATTAATTAATTAAACAAATAAACAAATAAATAGGCAAATGGGAAAAAAAATTAGATGAAATTTTAAAAAAATCGGCAAAAATTACCAAAACCTCGCATGCGTGGAAGCCAAATCTCACGTGGGGGCATGCGTGCACATGTTGGAGATGCACAGCACATGCGCATCCCAAAACACGCTACCGGAGCATAGCACCTGACCGTTCCGGTAGCAGACCATCTCTGGCTACAGGTGACATGCTAGCAGTGTCCAGTATTTCAGGAGCCACAACAAAGAAGTAAGGGGTCAAAATTATTTTCCAAAGTACCAGAAGGCAAAAGAAGAAGCCATGGATGGAAACTAATCAAGGAGAGCAGCAACCTGGAATTGAGGAGAAACCTCCTAACAGTGAGGACAATTAACCAATGGAACAGCTTGCCTTTAGAAGCTGTGGGTGTTTCATCACTGGAGGTTTTTAAGAAAAAACTTTTCAGACCACCGGTTGTCTGAAATGGTATAGGGCAGCGTTTCCCAACCGGTGTGCCGCGGCACACTAGTGTGCCGCGAGACACAGCCAGGTGTGCCGCAGAGCTCCTAGGGAAGCTCCAGCTGGGCGGGGCGCTACCGGTGCCGGGGCAGGCTTTCCCGAAACGGACGGAGAATGCCCTCTCTCGCAGCCCCCTGGCTGGGAGCGCTTTCGCTGCGAGAGAGGGCTTTCTCTGTCTGTTTCGGGAATGCCCCCCCCCCCTCTCTCTCGCACCGCTCCCCTTTTCTCTCAGCCCTCTCTGGCTTTGCTTCTCAATCCCTCCCTCCTTCCGTCTTTCCTTCCCCTCAGCCGTTCTGTCTGGCGGTCTCCCGCTCTTCCCTTCCCCGCCTCCCAGGCTTTGCCTTCACCACCCCACCCCCTTTTTGGTTGGCAAGGAGTCCTTTGCCGCATCTTGCAGTTCGCACTCGGCTCGAGGCCGCTTTCCCTGGCTGCGCTCTTTCTTTCTCTCTCTCTCTCTCCCGTGAGCCGGGGGAAGGAAAAAACAAACAAACAAAAACTTCTTGCAACGGGCTCGCGCGCGCGCTCGTGCCTGCGCTCGTCCCTTCAGCAGCGAAGGAGGGAAGTCAGAGGGCGAGGGAGCGAGCGAGCGCTCTTGTCCTTGGTGCCCTCTGCAGCCTGCCTTCCTTATTCTTTGCCGCCGCTGAGGGACGGAGAGAAGGATAGAAAGGAAAGAGGGAGGGAGAGATACAAAGGAAAGAGGGAGGGAGGAAAGAGGGAGGAGAGATAGAAAGAAAATAGATAGAAAGGAAAGAGGGAGGGAGAGATAGAAAGGAAAGAGGGAGGGAGAGATAGAAAGGAAAGAGGGAGGGAGGGAAGAGGGAGGGAGAGATACAATGGAAAGAGGGAGGGAGAGATAGAAAGAAAATAGATAGAAAGGAAAGAGGGAGGGAGGAAAGAGGGAGGGAGAGATACAATGGAAAGAGGGAGGGAGAGATACAATGGAAAGAGGGAGGGAGAGATAGAAAGAAAATAGATAGAAAGAAAAGAGGGAGGGAGAGATAGAAAGGAAAGAGGGAGGGAGAGATAGAAAGGAAAGAAGGAGGGAGGAAAGAGGGAGGGAGAGATACAATGGAAAGAGGGAGGGAGAGATAGAAAGGAAAGAGGGAGAGATAGAAAGAAAAGAGATAGAAAAGAAAGAGGGAGGGAGGAAAGAGGGAGGGAGAGATAGAAAGGAAAGAGGGAGGGAGAGATAGAAAGGAAAGAGGGAGGGAGGAAAGAGGGAGGGAGAGATACAATGGAAAGAGGGAGGGAGAGATAGAAAGGAAATAGATAGAAAGGAAAGAGGGAGGGAGGGAGGAAAGAGGGAGGGAGAGATAGAAAGGAAAGAGGGAGGGAGAGATAGAAAGGAAAGAGGGAGGGAGAGATACAATGGAAAGAGGGAGGGAGAGATAGAAAGGAAAGAGGGAGGGAGAGATAGAAAGAAAAGAGATAGAAAGGAAAGAGGGAGGGAGGAAAGAGGGAGGGAGGGAGAGATAGAAAGGAAAGAGGGAGGGAGGAAAGAGGGAGGGAGAGATACAATGGAAAGAGGGAGGGAGAGATACAATGGAAAGAGGGAGGGAGGAAAGAGGGAGGGAGAAATAGAGAGAAATGGAGGAAGAGATATTTTTTTGTCCAAACTTTTCTTTAGCCCCCACCCCCCGCCCGAGAGAGAGAGAAAGAGAGACATAGCAAGAGAGAGAGAGAAAAAGAAAGAAAGAGATAGCAAGAGAGAGAGAGAGAAAGAGAAAGAGATAGAAAGAGAGAGAGAGATAGAGAGCGAGAAAGAAAGAGAGATAGCAAAAGACACAGAAATAGAGAGAAAGAGAGATAGCAAGAGAGAGAAAGAGAGACAGAGAGAGAAAGAAAGAGATAGCAAGAGAGACAGAGAAAGAGAGAGAGAGAGAAAGAGATAGCAAGAGAGACAGAGAGAGAGACAGAGAAAGAGAGAGAAAGAGATAGAGAGAGAAAGAAAGAGACATAGCAAGAGAGACAGAGAAAGAGAGAGAAAGTGAGAGAATGAAAGAGAGATAGCAAGAGAGGCAGAGAGAGAGCAAGGGAGAGAGAAAGACATAGAGGGAGGGAAGGAGGGAGAGCGAAAGAGAGCAAAAAAGAGAGGAAGAAAGAAAGAGGGATGGAGAGAGAGAAAGAAGGGAAGGAAGGAAGAGAGAGAAAGAGGGAGGGAGAAATAGAGTGAAATGGAGGAAGAGATATTTTTTTTGTCCAAACTTTTCTTTAGCCCCCCCGCACCCCCGCACCCCCGTTCAGTGTTCCCCAGGATTTTGAAAATATGAATAATGCGCCGCGGCTCAAAAAAGGTTGGGAAACACTGGTATAGGGCCATGATGGCGAACCTGTGGCATGTGTGCCACAAGTGGCACACGGAGCCGTATCGCTGGGCATGAGAGCTCAGATCTGATGTGCGAGCATGTGCTGATCAGCTGATTTTCGGGCCTTCTGGACCTGCTAAGAGTCAGGATACAAGCCTGTTTTCAGCCTCCTAGGGGCGTGGGGAAGGGCAGTTTTTTGGCTCTCCCAAAGCTCCAGAGCCTTTCTAGCAGCCTGGGGGTGACGAAAATGGCCTTCCCCACACCCCAGAGGCCCTCTGGCGGCCAGAAATGACTCATTTGCCAACTTGAAGCAGTGGGCAAATGGGCCATTTCTGGTATCCAGAAGGCCTTTGCCCCCCCCCCCCCCGGGAAAACGGCCGTTTTTGCCCTCCCCAGGCTCTTAGAAAGGCTCTGAAGCCTGGGGAAAGTGAAAAACGGGCATGCCATCGTTAGAATAGAATAGAAGAGAAGAGAAGGGAAGGGAAGAGAATTTTATTAGCCAAGTGTGATTGGACACACAAGGAATTTGTCTTTGGTGCATAAGCTCTCAGTGTACATAAAAGTAAAGATACGTTTGTCAAGAATCATAAGGTACGACATTTAATGATAGGCTGGGTACAAATAAACGATCAAATCAAATTAGGAACCAGTCAATATAAGTTGTAAGGATACAAGCATCAAAGTCACAGTCATACAGTCATTTGTGGGAAGAGATGGGTGATGGGAACGATGAGAAGATTAATAGTAGCACAGACTTAGTTTGACAGTGTTGAGGGAATCAATTATTTAGCAGAGTGATGGTGTTTGGAAAAAAATGGCCTTGTGTCTAGTTGTTCTGGTGAACAGTGCTCTAAGACCTTTGGACTTCACCTCCCAGAATTCCACAGCGTGGTTTTGAGGGTAGGAGTTGAAACAATTTATGTCCAGGATGTAAGGGGTCTGTAAATATTTTCACAGCCCTCTTTTTAACTCGTGCAGTATACAGGTCCTCAATGGAACGCAGGTTTGTTTGTTTGTTTGTTTGTTTATTTATTTATTTATTTATTTAGATTTGTATGCCGCACCTCTCCGCAGACTCGGGGCGGCTCACAACAAAGTGAAAAACAATTTATGACAAATCTAAATTTCTACTAAAAACATTTTAAAAACCCCATTTATTTATTTATGGTTTATTTATTATTAGAGTTGAAAAGGACCTTACAGGTCATCAAGTTCAATCCCCTGCCTGAGCAGGAAATCCTACAGCACCCCAGCCAAATGGCAGTCCAATCTCCTCTTGAAAATGTCCAAAGTTGGGGAGTCCACAACCTCCGCTGGCAGGCCGTTCCACTGGTTGATCACTCTCACTGTCAGGAAATTCTTTCTTATCTCCAGGTTGAATCTTTCCTTGGTCAGTTTCCAACCGTTGTTCCTCTCTGTGGCAACCCCTTAAGCACCTGTATACAGTTATCATGTCCCCCCTAGCCCTTCTTTTTACTAGACTATCCATGCCCAGTTCCAGCAACCTTTCCTCGTATGACCTGGTCTCTAGTCCCCTTATCATTTTAGTTGCTCTTTTCTGCACCCTCTCCAGAGTCTCTATATCTTTTATGAAGTGTGGTGACCAGAACTGGATGCAATACTCCAGGTGCGGTCTGACCAGGGCCTTATAGAGTGGTATTATTACCTCTCTGGTCTTGGAGTGTATCCCCCTGTTCATGCAGCTTTGGAATGTGTTGGCTTTTTTAGCCGCTGCTGCACATTGCTGGCCCATGTTTAGCTGGTTATCCACTAAGACTGAGAGCATTGCTTCTGTTTCTAAGGCAAGAAAGGTCATAAAGTAGGGCAAAACTCACCTAACAAATGTTTCATTTAGCAACAGAAATTTTGGGCTCAATTTTGGATGTAAATCGAGGATTATCTGTACTTGCGAAAATATTTTTGAAAGCTTCGCCCAACCTGAGTATCCTCTCACTTTTTTACTGTTCTCAATAGCAGCTGGACTTAATTGGACTTAATAGTAGCTGGACTTAATTGGACTTAATCCCTGGATAGCTCAGTGGATTTCAAGCTGGCTGAAGCGTAGACATCAGAGAGTTATTGTTAATGGCGAGTATTCTGAGCAGAGATAGGTTACAAGCGGTGTGCCACAAGGGTCTGTTCTGGGTCCTATTCTTTTTAATATGTTTGTGAGTGACATAGGGGAAGGTTTGGTAGGGAAGGTTTGCCTATTTGCCGATGACTCTAAAGTGTGCAATACGGTTGATATTCCTGGAGGGGTCTGTAATATGGTAAATGATTTAGCTTTACTAGATAAATGGTCAAAGCAATGGAAACTGCAGTTTAATGTTTCCAAATGTAAAATAATGCACTTGGGGAAAAGGAATCCTCAATCTGAGTATTGCATTGGCAGTTCTGTGTTAGCAAAAACTTCAGAAGAGAAGGATTTAGGGCTAGTGATTTCTGACAGTCTCAAAATGGGTGAGCAGGGTGGTCGGGCAGTAGGAAAAGCAAGTAGGATGCTTGGCTGCATAGCTAGAGGTATAACAAGCAGGAAGAGGGAGATTGTGATCCCCTTATATAGAGCGCTGGTGAGACCACATTTGGAATACTGTGTTCAGTTCTGGAGACCTCACCTACAAAAAGATATTGACAAAATTGAACGGGTCCAAAGACGGGCTACAAGAATGGTGGCAGGTCTTAAGCATAAAACGTATCAGGAAAGACTTGATGAACTCAATCTGTATAGTCTGGAGGACAAAAGGAAAAGGGGAAAGATCAAAAGCAACATGAGAAAATATTATTTTACTGAAAGAGTAGTAGATCCTTGGAACAAACTTCCAGCAGACGTGTTTGGTAAATCCACAGTAACTGAATTTAAACATGCCTGGGATAAACATATATCCATTGTAAGATAAAATACAGGAAATAGTATAAGGGCAGACTAGATGGACCATGAGGTCTTTTTCTGCCGTCAGTCTTCTATGTTTCTATGTTTCTAGCTGGGGGATTCTGGGTTTTAAAGTGCCTAGTTGGGTAACAGAGCATTATTATATATTTCCTCCCATTGCTTTTTAAATTTGTATTCAATTGAAATAGTTATAACATTGCTGAATAGTCCCAGCATAACATCCAATTTTTTGATTGCAAAAATTTTGTGTTTCATGTCCCATTATCTCTCTAACAACCAGCATACTGATAACATAATTGCTAAGTAAGATGATTTTCTGGAGATGAAGAAAATTGTCTGAATAGCTTAATCTTTTTTTATCTGACAACACCGAGGTTTTAATGAATGTCAGCAAGGAAAGTTTCGGGGTTTTTATGATTAAATATCAAAAAAAGCCCACAAGGAATCAGTCCAACCGGCACAAGAAAATGGTATATTTGCTTGGCATCTGTCAAAGAGATTGTAAATCTGATTCTTGTGGATATATTCTGCTAAGATGAACTTTCAGCCAAGTCTGTATCAGACAAAAACCAAATAGAAGTTTTGAATCTTACAAATAATTATTATTTTATTATTATTATTTATTATTTATTGGATTTGTATGCCGCCCCTCTCCGGAGACTCGGGGCAGCTAACAACAGTAGTACAAAACAGCATGTAAATCCAATACTAAAACAGCTAAAAAACCCTTATTTGTAAAACCAAACATACATACAAACAAACAAACATACCATGCATAAATTGTAAAGGCCTAGGGGGAAAGAATATCTCACTTCCCCCATGCCTGACGGCAGAGGTGGGTTTTAAGGAGCTTACGAAAGGTGAGGAGGGTGGGGGCAGTTCTAATCTCCGGGGGGAGTTGGTTCCAGAGGGCCGGGGCCGCCACAGAGAAGGCTCTTCCCCGGGTCCCGCCAAACGACATTGTCTGGTCGACGGGACCCGGAGAAGGCCAACTCTGTGGGACCTTATCGGTCGCTGGGATTCGTGCGGTAGCAGGCAGTTCCAGAGGTAATCTGGTCCATTGCCATGTATAGTTAAAGTTTTGCTCTGATATTTGATTCAGCTGCCAATCTAATTCATAGAGCCAACTCAACACACTGAGTGCTTGAGTAGAAAAACTAAAAGGCAACCTCCCCTAACCTCCATGGCAATTCTGCACACTGGTGGCAGGCTGCAGGCATGCTTCCAAAATGACTCTACTTCCAAACAATGTTTGAGCTTTTGAAATCCCTGAAGCTTTGAATTGCTGATTATGGAAACAGATATAGGTGTTGAAACGAGTCACAGATGCTGCGCACACCTGTGTGTTTTGACACATTTCCCCCCCAAAATGAATCCAAAGTACTGCCCCAGTTGTAATGTCTATATTTCAATAGGTCGCATGTTGCTCTCCAGGTGTTGAACTATAATTCCTATAATCCTTATTTAGCATGGGAAGTCATAGGGGATACTGAGAGCAGTAACAATTGAACAGGCATATGTTGTACCAATCAAAGGGACTATTTGTAGCTTATAGAAAGTTATTATCCAACCCCTCTCCTAGAAGAATGAAATGTTTTGGGAAATATTATATAAGGCAGAATATTCTATTTCCCTAAAGGGGAAACATGTTCTTGGAAAGGCCAGATTATCTGCCCAGAAAGTAATGCACTACATTTTTTTTCTCAGCCTACAGTAATGGTACAAATGCGAAACTTTAGATATACAGTAGTACCTCTAGATACGAGCTGCTCCACATGCGAGTATTCCAAGTTATGAGCCCCGCCTTGAGCGAAAGTTTTGTTTGACACCCGAGCTCAAATTCGGGATACGAGCCGAGCTTCCACTAGGTGGCGCAAGAATCTCCTTGCTTCCGGTTATCTCGGCGCGAAAAACAAAGTCTAAAGGCATTCGTTCGAGATGCGAGTTGATCGACTTATGAGCTCGGGTCTGGAACGAATTAATCTCATATGTCGAGGTACCACTGTACATTATCTGAATTGTCAGAAGTGTGTATGCAAATTTTGCGTTTTTTCAGACAGATAGTGTAGCTGCAGCAGTGTTTCGAAATGGCATCTGTAAGTGATGTACGTTACAAGCAGTGTGTCGTCATTGAATTTCTCACTGTGGAGAAAGAAACTGTTGGGAACAATCACAAATGTTTGTGTACATTTTATGGAGAATCTGCAGTCGACAGAAGTACGGTTAGTCGCTGGACACAGAGGGTAAGGCCGTTAGAAGACGTTATGGTGATTTGCACAGTGCAAAAATGGCTTCGTGGCCAGAACAAGGAGTGGTACTGACAGGGCATACACGCCCTTGTGTCTCACTGGAGGAAGGCCATAGAACGGGATGGAGATGATGATGATGATGATGATTATTATTATTATTATTATTATTATTATTATTATTTAGATTTGTATGCCGCCCCTCTCCGCAGACTCGGGGCGGCTAACAACAGTAAAAAAGACAATATAGACAAATCTAATATTAAAAGTAATTTAAAAACCCCAATTTAAGAAAAACCACTCATACATACAGATATACCATGCATAAATTTTATAAGCCTAGGGGGAAGGGAATATCTCAATTGCCCCACGCCTGACGACAGAGGTGGGTTTTGAGGAGCTTACGAAAGGCAAGAAGGGTGGGGGCAACTCTGATATCTGGGGGGAGTTGGTTCCAGAGAGTCGGGGCCGCCACAGAGAAGGCTCTTCCCCTGGGCCCCGCCATGCCCAGTTCCAGCCCCCAGGGTGATGGACGGACAGATGGAATTGTCCTTCGGAGGCAAAACCCACAGCCACTCCGTCTTATCAGGGTTGAGTTTGAGTCTGTTGACACCCATCCAGACCCCAACAGCCTCCAGACACCTCCAGATTACGTGGAAAAATAGGGAGTGTAGAAGAAACATCATTCTTTCTTGTGTGTAAATTTCATGGGATTATTTTTCAGGGCAAAGCCATTCAGCCACAATAGGAACTACATTGCATCAGCCCAAGTTTCAATCAAGCTTGACTCAGAAAACCTACAAAGTTATCTATGACCCCTGCATTGCTCTATGGGAATCTGAAAGCAACCAATAGAATACATGTCCTTGCCACAGGAATAGGAAGCTCAAGAGCAAGGCGCAAGAGAGGGCATAAATAACACTCACTCTCCAATCCATGTGGTCAGCTGCCCAGGACTTCGAACCCACGAGGTTCTGTTCACCAATAAACCATCTTTTCAATCAGCCCCCATGTTTCCAGTGTCGTTCCCCTCACTTGGAACCGGACCAGATTGAACATTTCTTCCAACAAGCTTAAGACTGAAATGACTGCTCAACCTTGGTTGCCTTCTTGCAGATGTTTCATTATCCAAACCAGATAATATCATCAGTGCCAGCGATTGTTTTCTTATTTATTTATTTATTGGATTTGTATGCTGCCCCTCTCCAGAGACTCGGGGCGGCTAACAGCGACAATAAAACAGTGTACAATAGTAATTTGGTATTGATGATTAAAAATCTATTAATATAAAAACCAAACATACATACATACATACCATGCATAGAATTGTAAAGGTCTAGGGGGAAGAGGGTCTCAATTCCCCCATGCCTGGCGGCAGAGGTGGGTTTTAAGTTGTTTACGAAAGGCAAGGAGGGTGGGGGCAATTCTAATCTCTGGGGGGAGTTGGTTCCAGAGGGTCGGGGCTGCCACAGAGAAGGCTCTTCCCCTGGGTCCCGCCAGCCAACATTGCTTAGTTGACGGGACCCGGAGAAGATCCACTCTGTGGGATCTAACTGGTCGCTGGGATTCGTGCAGCAGAAGGCGGTCCCTGAGGTAATCTGGTCCGGTGCCATGAAGGGCTTTATAGGTAATAACCAACACTTTGAATTGTGACCGGAAACTGATCGGCAACCAATGCAGACTGCGAAGTGTTGGTGTAACATGGGCATTTTTGGGAAAGCCCATGATTGCTCTCGCAGCTGCATTCTGCACGATCTGAAGTTTCCGAACATTTTTCAAAGGTTTTCTTCCTGACATTTCATCACTTAAACTAAAGTAACACCACCAGTGATAGTTCTAAAGATGTTACCTAGTTTGTATAAGGAAACGACTTCAAGAAAACAACCAAGATGAAAGAGCACAAAATAATAACCATCATAACCGGATGTTGGCATTAAGGATATTCTATCAGACATTATAACACAAGACAGAATCTTGCAATGACGTAAGGATTGGAACCACATGTACATCAGGTTGGATCTTATGTGGCCTATGCACAATACAGTGATCCCTCGATTTTCGCGGGTTCAAACTTCGCAAAACGGCTATACCACGGTTTTTCAAAAAAATATTAATTAAAAAAATACTCCGCGGGTTTTTTTTCCCTATATCACGGTTTTTCCCACCTGATATCATATGTCATCACCAAGAGTCACTTCTCTCTCTCTTTCTCTCTTTCCTGTCATTCTCTGCTTTAATCATTTTCTCATTTCTCTTTTTTTCTCCCCTTTTTTCTATCATTTCTCTCTCTCTCTCTACCTTCCACTCTCCCCCCTCTTGCTCTCTCTCTCTCTCTTTCTCTCTCCCTCTCTCCTTTCTATCTTTCTCTGTCTGTTGCTCTCTCTGTGGGAACGCCTGCTCCACCTCTCCTGCAGCCCCCTCGCTGACAGCTGGGATGAAAGCGCTCTCAGCTAAGGGATTGCGAGAGGGGTGGGGCGGGCATTCTCAAAGCGCTCAGAGCGGCTAGCAGCCAAATAAGGAGGACGAGAAGCCGTAGCCGCCAGCGCTGCTGCAGGAGGACCTGTGCCCCAAGAAAGCCGGTGAGAGGGGCGGATCGGGCGGGCGGGGGGTAGCGGCGAGGGGGCCGGAGGCACTGGGGGGGCGGGGGAGGCCGACATTCAAAACAATCTTTGCTGGCCTCCGCACTTTCGTCGCTCCCCGCCCCCAACTTCAAGCCCGGCTCCTTGCACGGCCTTGGAAAAGGGTGCGCGGGGGTAGTTTTTGGCTGTCCATAGCCAAAAATGGTGTTTTTACTTCCGCATCTCTACTTCGCGGAAATTCGACTTTCGCGGGCAGTCTGGGAATGCAACCCCCGCGAAAATCGAGGGATCACTGTACTAGTTTTTGTTTAATGCTATTTACAAACAGCAATGTGCGATTTTGGGGACTTGTACATGCTGAACTGTGTAGGTTAGGAAAATGTATATATAACAAAAAGACCTATTAACCAAAAATGTCTGAAAAATGTCTAGGAAATGGGGTAGGTCCATGAATGGAATGCAGAATATGTAAATGAATATGGATTTCCCCGTGCATGTAATTTTTAATTTTGCAGATAAAATGCAACACTGACCAAGTAAATTAATGGCTGAGTATCAGCAGCGCTGAACTGGGTTTGGTGAAGACGATTCAGCAGTTATCTGCATATGGAAGACAACAATTTAAATCTTACCCTGCAGAAATATGTGCACCTTCAGAAAAGTGTAAATGTATATATTTAAATAAGCTGCTTTATAAAATGAATATTATAGCCACTTGAGTAAATAATGCTCAGCCAAACGGATGGTGTCCATGTACCACTACAAGCATGCAAAGGAAGAGGTGAATACAATGTGCAGGGGATAAATTAAAGGGGTGACAAGATACTCCTTTTTATGACCCTGTAATACCTTAATTCAGGGTAGAATTGGGGCAACTGGATGGAGATGAGCATTTATTGGCCGGATGCCCTTCCTGACACCACACAGAGGTTCACAGCAGATATTTTTTTCTTTGTGCCCCATGACAGAAATATTTGCTGTTACCTAGGATTGAACTCTCAACCTTCTCAATGGGAAGCAAGGGTCTTCATTACTAGCAGCTCAAAGGGATGATGAAATATCAATGGCTAAAATACTTACTTGAGAGAAATGGAATAAGAGAAAAAGTTAAGATTAAGGAAATCCAATGGTTAGCCAAAAGACGAAAAGGAAGTATAACAACAGTACAATACATTGAATACCTATAACAGAAGGGAAGATATTAGCAAATATTTTTAATTGAATTAAATCCATTCCTTCAAAGCTTTATTATACACACTGTAAACAAGATTATTTCGTGTGCTGGAATTTACCATGATGCTGGTAAAGAGATTGGTTAATTTCAAAATACAGTGATACCTCGTCTTACAAACGCCTCATCATACAAACTTTTCGAGATACAAACCCAGGGTTTAAGATTTTTTTGCCTCTTCTTACAAACTATTTTCACCTTACAAACCCGCCGCTGCTGCTGGGATGCCCTACCTCCGGACTTCCGTTGCCAGCTAAGCACCCGTTTTTGCACTGCTGGGTTTCCCCTGAGGATCCCCTCCATGGGAAACCCCACCTCCGGACTTCTGTGTTTTTACGATGCTTCAGGGTAATCCCAGCAGGGGAATCCCAGCATCACAAAAACAGGCGCTTCGCTGGCAACGGAAGTCCGGAGGTGGGGTTTCCCAGCGAGGGGAGCCTCAGTGAAATTGCAGCATCGCAGAAACACAGAGGTCCGGAGGTGGGGTTTCGAGGACTTCCATATTTTTGCGATGCTGCAATTTCACTGAGGCTCCCCTCGCTGGGAAACCCCACCTCCAGACTTCCGTTCCCAGCGAAGCGCTCATTTTTGCGATGCTGGGATTCCCCTGCAGTATCGCAAAAACACAGAAGTCCGGAGGTGGGTTTTTCCTATGGAGGGGAGCCTCAGGGGAATCCCAGCAGAGCAAAAACGATTGCTTCGGCTGGCAAAAGGGGTGAATTTTGGGCTTGCATGCATTAATCGCTTTTCCATTGATTCCTATGGGAAACATTGTTTCGTCTTACAAACTTTTCACCTTAAGAACCTCATCCCGGAACCAATTAAGTTTGTAAGACAAGGTATCACTGTATTGGAAAATCCAGTCGGGCTCGTTTATTTAGTTAAGCACAAAGCCAAACTGAATATAATTTCCTAAATTGTTCTGACATTCAAAGGACCAGACCCTCAATCCACTGAAGTGGAAAAATAAGAAGAGGATGGTGGGGAGAAAGCTTGCAAACAAAATTGTTATTAAGTATAAATATACACACTGATATTATGCATGCAATTGAGAATAAACATGAGAATGAACTTTACATAATAACGAAGAGAAAATAAATCGTATATCCGGTTAGAGACACTGTCCTTTGGAAGAATGCCAGGAAAAAGAAAAAAATAGGAGTGTATCAAGTCCGGAATAATATAGCAACAGAAAGTTACTGTGTATAAATGGGGACAGTCTCACAGTCACTAGCATTGATGATGGAGCTTAGTTGGGTAAATTAAATGACTGCAAGCTTAGAGAGCACCAAGGATTCCACAATAAAAAGTGTTCTTGATTGCAAGAACAATTGCAAGAATTATAGCAATCAATGCTATAATTTCATAAAGTCATTGGCATCACCATATATCTTTGACTAGAGATTCTAATGGTACAGTTCTTCTGTCTGGAATTGTCAACCCCTTCCACTTCGTTTTAGGGCTGACTTGGTTGAAGTGTATAAAATCATGCATGGGATAGAAAAGGTGGATAGAGAAAAATTCTTTTCTCTATCACACAATACTAGGACGAGGGGGCACTCCCTAAAGCTCATAGGTAAGAAAGTGAGAACAAATAAAGGGAAATATTTTTCACCCAGAGAGTCATTGGTTTATGGAATTCAGTTCCAGAAGAGGTTGTGACAGCTATCAGCCTTGATAGCTTCAAGGCAGGATTAGACAGATTCATGGATGCCAAGTGTATCGGTGGTTATTGAAACGGATGTCCAAGTGCCGCTTCTATGTTAGTTGAGACAGGCAGGATTCCCTTGAGTCCCATTTGTTGGGGGTCAAGGGAAAGGGAGGGTTTTGCCTTCTCTTTCTGGTCAAGATCCCCATGAACAATTGCTGGGCCACTGTGTGACACAGAATGCTGGACTCGATTGGCTTTGGCCTGATTCAGCATGGCTCTTCTTATGTTCTTATGTTTGCTCCTTCGAGAAAGACATGAGTGAACGAAGTGGACAGACACGGAGTCCGTCAGAGCAGCTGGAAATAAACCTGTCAATGAATGAATGACAGATGCTGCTGTCAAGCACAGGAAATCAGGACTCCAAGGCAGTTCAAAGCAATGTAGGTTTATTGTATGCGAAAGCTGTCTACAAGAATCTGAACTACTAACAATCCAAGCAAATAGGCAGTAGATAAGAGTCCACCGAATTCAAGGCTCAAGACTGATGCAACCCCTCCCTTGAGTTCAACCTGATCCTCCCCCTACAGCTGCAACCAGACCGCCCTCTCCCCCCTTCTTATTAAAATCCCAACAATTTAACTTCTATTTGAGAAATAACTTCATCTAAAAGCAACAGCGTCCTATATACCATCAGTCTTAGGAAGGAGAAGATGGACGCAAGGTCATTTTTTAATATCTATAAACTGGTAATTTCAGTCAGGTACTGTTCCTGCCGCGGCACATGCAACTTTTAAAATGGATTTACTGCAATGTTCCAAGATGGTTTTACAAATTTATTTATAGTCACCTCTTCTTCCTGGGCCCACGCCAACGAAGGGAGACTAGACTTCCTTTTCTAATTGCTGATTAAACCATCAAGAGAGCTTGCCTTGCTAATCCAACTTTTCTAATGTCACACATATTCAAATAAGATGCTTTATAAAAAGTATATATTATAGCCATTTGAGTAAATGATGCTCAGCCAAACTGATGGCGCCCCATGTACCACTGCAAGCATACAATGGAAGAGGTGAATACAAAGTACAGAGGATAAATTAAAGGGATGAAGAGGTAGCTCCTTAAGTTTGAGCAGTTCAGAGTACAGTGATACCTCATCTTACAAACGCCTCGTCATACAAACTTTTTGAGATACAAACCCAGGGTTTAAGATTTTTTTGCCTCTTCTTACAAACTATTTTCACCTTACAAACTCACCGCCACCGCTGGGATGCCCCGTCTCCAGACTTCCGTTGCCAGCAGAGCACCCATTTTTGCGCTGCTGGGATTTCCCTGAGGCTCCCCTCCATGGGAAACCCCACCTCCGGACTTCTGTGTTTTTGTGATGCTGTAGGGGAATCCCAGCAGGGGAATCCCAGCAGTGCAAAAACGGGCGTTTCGCTAGCAACAGAAGTTTGGAGGTGGGGTTTCCCAGCGAGGGGAACCTCAGTGAAATCGCAGCATCGCAAAAACACAGAGGTCCAGAGGTGGGGTTTCGAGGCAAAAGGGGTGAATTTTGGGCTTGCACGCATTAATCGCTTTTCCATTGTTTCCTATGGCAAACATTGTTTCGTCTTACAAACTTTTCACCTTAAGAACCTCGTCCCGGAACCAATTAAGTTTGTAAGACAAGATATCACTGTACCAGGAAATACCAGGAAAATAAGGGGGGAGGGGATCTGTCTCTGCTTACCAGCATTCATTGATATTCATCTGGCTACCCTCCTATTAGTGCGTGAGAGAGTTGAGGGGTGTTTGGAAACTCAAAACAGTATTTGCTGTGTGAGCAAGAAGGAGACAGGGAGGAGGTTGGGCGTGGCTTAGCTCAACTGTTCTGTAGTAAAACCGATTGCTGCTCTGAAAGCAAAAGCAAAACTTGAAAAGAAATCTGATCCAAATGCAAAACACAAAAGGAGGAGTTTCAGTGTTTTGCATTTGGATCAGATTTCTTTTCAGGTGGGGAGAGGAAGCAGAATTCCTCAGATTCATAACTTTTTAATAATAATATAAGAAATAGTTATATTCAGATGGTCATTTCGAAAAATCTTTTCTTTGTGAGCACCTAGAAGCCAACATGAACATATGTAGCAAATTTCAAGTTTGTAGGCTTTACGGTTATCGTGATTAATGTGTGAGTGGTTTTCATGTTTATAAATATAGTTATAGATATAGATATACAGGTAGTCCCCAGGTTACGTCGTCCCCTTCCTCTGCCACCTCCATTCAGGCGAAGGGATCTCCACAGTGGGCGGCGGCTTCGGAGACCTCGCAGAGATCCCCTCGCCCTTGAAGGACCGGCTTCAAGGGACCAACAGCTGGTCCTTCTCGGCGCTGCGTTGCTGTAGTCTCGGAGGCTGCCCACCCCGGAGATCCCTTCGCTCGAATGGAGGCAGCGGCAGCAGCCTCGGAGGCTGCAGCAACACAGCACTGAGAAGGACCGGCTGTTGGTCCCTTGAAGCCGGTCCTTCTCGGCGCTGCGTTGCTGTAGCCACCAAGTCCGCCCACCGCGGAGATCCCCTCGCATGAATGGAGACGACAGTTCGTTGCTTGAAGAAGCCGCCGCCGCCGTGTAAGTCATGTAAATCGGAATATTCCGATTTACACCAACCTCGGCTTATGATGGGCTGTGGGAACGGATCCCCATCATAAGTCAGGAACTACCTGTACCCTGTTTCCCCCCAGATAATCGGGCTTTTGAGTGCCTGGCTAAAAGAGCAAGTGCTTAGTTCAGGGTTCCAAAAAAAAAAAAAATGACAGTCTTATTTTCAGGTAAACACGAGAGAAAGAGACAGACAGACAGACAGACAGACAGACAGACAGACAGACAGACAGAAAGACATAATAATAATGCCCTTTATGACGCCCTTTTATCAAAGGGCATAACAAGAGACCATATACAATTGATAAAGACACTTATTAGGTAGTATATACACTATCCCATTAGTACAAGCGCAGCTAATAAAAACCACACCTACATATGCATATACATCTTCATTTACCTATATGTACACACGCACTGGAAAAAAATTTCCCAAAAAGTATCAGATTTTAACTGACCAAAGATCAACTTTAATGAAGTCAATCTTTCATTTAAAATAGATGAAGTAAAAGCAGCATTTAACACAGGATCCAACATTCCCAGACCGGGCGCGTGCTCAGACATTTAAATCCAGAAAGTATTTATTGACACAAGTGAAACAGCAAGTCAACCTAGAAATCTTTTTGTAATGTTTGCAAGAAGAATTAGGTGATGACAAGAAGCTCTCCTCTAACTCCATGGGAGAATATGAACATTTCATCGAATTACCATGGCGGTGAATTCAGAGTGGGCGTAAAGCCCTCCGAGGCCACAGAGACGAGTTAAATAAGACTTAAGGAAGCTCCTGTAATTTCCAACACTTTTCATTCTCAGCTTTTTAATTATCAGATCTACATCCTTCCTGGCCTATTAGAAGCTCTTGGGAGGTATCAAAACAAGTGTTCTCCAGACGTTTGCTTGCAAAGCCCACTGTGTATGGAATATTCGTGCCCAAACTACCACAGACATTAAATGTGTCTTTACTTTCTAACATGCTGAGGGAGGAGACAATTAAATTTGCAGGGGGTGGGGGGGGAAGGAGATATTAACTGGAGCAGAAAATTACATGGAGCTTTTCTTCTAGTGTTCTAACACCCTAAGGTAAAACAACGTTCTACTGAACGGGTACGTGCATCCCGGAGACTGTGGGTTAAGAACAAAAGCGAAAGAAGAAAACAACGTGAATTCCCTCTCCGTGTTTACTCTGATCCCATTAAATATCTACGACAACTCGTCACGGCCACCTCGCCACAGGCAACTTTCTGTGACCAATTCACCACAGCAACAACTCGCCATGGCCAACTCACTTACGGGACAAAGAGTTACACCGATATCGAAGAAATAGTCCGACAGAATCATTAAAGAAAGGATGCCAAAGGGGGTGGACAAAAATCAAATGACAAAGATTAAATAATTAAATGGAGTTTTTAGTTTGATTGTTGAATGGATGGTATTGATAGTTTTTTAATTAGAATTTTATAGATTGTTTTAATGTATTATTAATTGTTAATTTATTTTTATATATATTAATTGGATTGTTGTCACTGTTTCCTGTTTTTTTCTGTACCTGCTGTGATCCGCCCCAAGTCCTCGGAGAGGGGCGGCATACAAATCCAATTAAATTGTTTCCGATCACAATTCAAAGTGTTGGTTATGACCTATAAAGCCCTTCATGGCACTGGACCAGATTATCTCAGGGACTGCCTTCTGCTGCACGAATCCCAGCGACAAGTTAGGTCCCACAGAGTGGGTCTTCTCCAGGTCCCGTCAACTAAAGAATGTCGCTTGGCGGGACCTAGGGGAAGAGCCTTCTCTGTGGCAGCCCCGACTGTCTGGAACCAACTCCCCCCAGAGATTAGAACTGCCCCTACTCTCCCTGCCTTCCGTAAACTCCTTAAAACCCACCTTTGCCGTCAGGCATGGGGGAACTGAGACCCTCTTCCCCCTAGGGCTTAACAATTCTATGCATGGTATGTATGTATGTATGTTTGGTTTTTTTTATATTAATGGGCTTTTAATTATTTCTAACATCCGACTACTATTGTACACTACTTTATTGTTGCTGTTAGCCGCCCCGAGTCTCCGGAGAGGGGCGGCATTCAAATCAAATAAAATCAAATCATCAAATCAAATCAAATCAATCAATAAATCTTTTTTAAAAAAATAATCTTTATTCAGTTTTATTACAAATATAACAGAAAGAAATAACAAACAAAAAAAGGAAAGTCAATAATGCATATGGGTTGATATTCATAACAAATAAAGTCATAGTCATATTAGTATTATTGATTGTTGAATGAATGAATGGTATTGATAGTTTTTAATTAGAATTTTATAGATTGTTTAATGTATTATTAATTGGATTGTTGTTACTGTTTCCTGTTTTTTTCTGTACCTGCTGTGAGCCGCCCCATGTCCTCGGAGAGGGGCGGCATACAAATCCAATTAAATCTTAATTTTTTTTTTAATTGTCCCATGGCAAGTTGGCCACGGCAAAATGGCTGTGGCAAGTTGGCTCTGGCGAGTTGTCCAATTTGATTAGAATTCTTTATGGGCCAAGGGTGATTGGATACACAAGGAATTTGTCTTTGGTGCATATGCTCTCAGTGTACATAAAAGAAAATATACATTTGTCAAGAAACATGAGGTGCAACACTTAAGGATTGTCATAGGGGTCAAATAAGCAATGAGGAAACCATCAATATTAATAAAAATCTTAAGATACAAGCAACAGGTTACAGTCATACAGTCATAAATTCCAACTCTAATCCCCATAGTCTGATTTATTTGCATTCAGTGAATGTGAATGTTGCTTGCCTTGGCAAGGAGGAAGTCAAAAGAGACACAGCACATTGTTTCTCATTTCCTTGACTGGTAAAATATCACTGGAAAATGTCGTAGGGCATAGACTCTGATTCAGCTCTCTCAGTAATCTCTAACTCACTGCAACTTGGATTGGTTGGTGGGACTGACTTTGTTGGGTTTAGTTAGGGAAGGAGTTAGAAAGGCTCTTACACACTCATTTACACACACACATACACACCTTCTTGAGTTAAAACCATTCTCCAAAGCCCAAAGAGAGCTAGAAACAGTAAGCTGCTTGATCCATCCTAGCCAATTAGCGCACAAAAACCTTTCCTGGCGGTTTAAATCTGATTCTCTATGTACTGTATTGATGGCAGAAATCTTAAAAGACTTCTTCCTTCCTCTTTCAAGGAGCCAAATTCAGCGTTCACTGAAGTTCGACTGAAGTTTTTGTACAGTATTAGATGTGAATTGAAGGGAGACCATTGTCGACCATGCATAATAAATTCTTTGACTAGATACAGTTGAATATATTCGTAGCCCCTGACTGTCAACTGCTATTAGAAACAGAATTTTCATTGCTTAGTAAGATGATTGGTAAGTGAATTGTGCCCAATTTTATAATTTTTGGTCATGTTTCTTAAGCAAATTACTATCAAATTACTAGTTGGGGGAAAGATCAAAAGCAACATGAGAAAATATTATTTTACTGAAAGAGTAGTAGATCCTTGGAACAAACTTCCAGCAGACGTGGTAGATAAATCCACAGTAACTGAATTTAAACATGCCTGGGATAAACATATATCCATCCTAAGATAAAAAACAGAAAATAGTATAAGGGCAGACTAGATGGACCATGAGGTCTTTTTCTGCCATCAGACTTCTATGTTTCTATGTTTCTATCACATTGAACTATCACATTGACAATGGACTATCTGAATAGGATTCACCCTTCATATAGAGTCTATACAAGTGAGCCATAGTATTCTCCCCCTCGGTCTGATTGCGAGATCCCATGTCAAATTGTAGACCACATGGTGACCAGTTATCTGATTTTTAAAAATATAAACAACGATGCACTTCAAAGGTTAGATGGCTTAGACCAGGAGTGTTGAATTCAATTTCACTGAGGGCCACATCAGGGCTGTGGTTGATCTTCGGGGGCCAGGCAGATGTGGTCGACTGGATGGGTGTGGCCAACTGGGTGGGCATGGCCAGCTTGACACCACTCACTGGGCATGGCCGAATAGGTGGCGTGGCCAGTTTGACACCACCTCCCAAACTGCTGGCATGTTTCCTCTTCACACTGGGTAGACCCGGCTGGAGCCACATTGGGTAGACTGGGTCGAAGCCGCATTAAATAGACTGGACCAAAGCAATTGGGCCAGTCCCTTGTTTTCCAGATCTGCCCCCTTGGGCTGGATCCGATCACATCCAGCCTGTGGGCCTTGAGTTTGACATCCCTGGCTTAGCTGCTGCTATTTGAATACCAATCTTTTCAACATTTATAGTTTATTTATAGTTAATCTAGGGGAAATGTTAACATATATTGATAGTCCATGCACGATATGCCATGTACTAAATAAACAAGCAAACTTAAAAACAGAATGTAATGATATGTTATTTGATTGAAGATTAAGCCGTCCTTTAGTTATTAGGCATATAATCCAACTTCCTCCAATGTTCCCCCTCTAGTTCTACTTTTTATTTCCTCTCTCAAAATTTGCAGCCAGCAAACACAACTACAATACAGAGGATTCTGGCATCAACAGTACATGCAGATTTGGAGTTATAAAGTTGCAGAAAGTTGGGGTGATTTCATTTACGGTGGCCTTCTCCAACTCTAAGAAAAACATGTATATGCCCAGCTGGTTTTTAAGAGAAGCCACCAAGGATGATAAGATGTGGAAATCATTCACTCTTGCGTGCATCACTTCATTTCATTTAGTTTCCAGAACAAAATCAACATGATTTATTTGATCCTTCCCCCATTTCATCACATTTAGATCTTTAAAATATCCCTTTTTCAAACAGTGTTCCCTCGATTTTCACGAGTTCAAACTTCGTGAAAAGTCTATACCACGGTTTTTGAAAAATATTAATTAAAAAATACTTCATGGGTTTTTTCCCTATACCACGGTTTTTCCTGCCCGATGACATCATATGTCATTGCCAAACTTTTGTTTGCCTTTAATAAATATTTTTTTTAATAAACTTTAATAAATAAACAGGGTGAGTAATAATCTAAATGGTTGCTAAGAGAATGGGAAATTGCAATTTAGGGGCTTAAAGTGCTAAGGGAAGGCTTGTGATACTGTTCATAGCCAAAAATAGTGTATTTACTTCTGCATGTCTACTTCGCGGAAATTCAACTTTCGCGGGCGGTCTCGGAACGCATCCCCCGCGAAAAGCGAGGGAACACTGTATTCTAATAATCAAGTCAGTATGTTGACTCGTAAAACAGAGACTTATAGCCAGACATAATTTTTGCTGTTGTTAGTTGCGACGTTATGTTCCACCCATCATGACCCCATGGACAACGCACAAAAACAGGAAAAATAGGTGTAAGCACGCATTTGCTTTGGGCTTCAGGCACACAAGGCAAAACGTGAGCTGAGCAGATTCGTTTTGAAGGACGTCACGTCGGCTAAGTATGCAAGGAGATTTGCAAGAATCCAGCAAGTGAAGTCAGAATAGGTCACACTAGAGTATGTCAGTTTCAGACAAGTGAGCCAGGTTAAATAGGCAGATCCAGTTGCAACAAGACATGCAACTAGACAGGTGAAGACAGCTTAGTGGCATAAAAACGGGGGAAATTGAATCAGCACCATGGATAGCTCCAGGTCCATTCTGAGTGCTGAGCCTCGAAAAAACCTTGTCACTGAAAGACTCTAGTTTAATGACTTGTGAAAGGTTCAGATTAGAAGGGGGATAGGTGCTTCAGGCAGATGTGACACTCACTTTCCACCTGTTGTCAACTCTTTATAAAAGCTGCATAGTCCTGAACATAGTCCTGAATTCGACAAAAAGACAATACAAAATTCTACCAGACATGGAAAAGATGCTATAACTGGGTTGACCAAAAAAACCATTTAAAACTTTAAATAATCACATTACAGTTAAGATTGCATGTTAACTACAAGCAATCTTGTTACTCTTTATTATTCCTTTACTACAAAATACTGGATACAGGTGTGAAACATACTCAGCTAAGATTCATGTAAATATATGAATATAGAAAACAACGGTGAAAGCTGTAACAACAAGGCCAACTTGTAGGTTGGCAAATATATGTTAATTTGTTTGTTTTGCCTTGTTTTGTTTTTCTCTTTCTTTGTTTTTCTTTTTTTTCTTTGTTTTTCTTTTTTCTATATTGTATTTGTCTTGTTAGTGTAAATAAAAGTATTAGTGTAAATAAATAATAAAGACTTAAAAAAAAACATAATATAAGTATAAAGTAGAGGTAGAAAAGATAAAAAGACATTAGGACAGGGATGGTAGGCACGAATGTGCACTTATGCACGCCCCTTACAGACCTCTTAGAAAAGGGGAGAGGTCTATTGTAGATAATGTAAGGTTGAAGATTTTGGGATTGGGGGAAGAAACAACAGAGTCCGGAGGTGAATTCCAGGCGTTGACCACTCTATTGATCAAATCGTATTTTCTGCAGTCTAATTTGGAGCGATTTACATTTAGTTTGTATCTATTGCGTGCTCTTGTGTTGTTGTTGTTATGTGATAAGTCATCTGGCTTAGAATATACTCCTCCTTTTTAGAACTTGGTGTGCCTCCCAGAACCACTGAACATCAAATACCAAAGTACCACTGTAGCTTATCACTCTTTAAAACTAGTACCGGTAATAAACAATAGTTTGCTTTTTCTAAAAGACTAAAGATCCAGGTTCCCGCAAGTTTTATTGATGATTTTTTTTTTAAAACTACTTTCCTGCTTTCAATTAACACACAGGATCCTGTAATTGATAGACAGATAAACAAATATCTAAAAGCAAATATCTAAAAGCAAATGACAAGAATGGTTAATTATGAAGTAAACTTCATTTCTGATTATAGTATCAGTCATCCGCCAGCACCGACAATTTACTAAATAAAATATTTCCGTCCCGTTTCCAAAAGCCGACTCCAACAATAAAAGATCCAAGCTGACTTCACCAAGGGGAATAATTTTATAGGGCGAGTGTCACGGGAGGAATAAACAGACATTTTAAAAAGCATTCCATTAGCATCTTCGCTTTGATGTCACCTTTCAAGTAGGTTAAGAAAGGGCCCTGCCAATTAACAAATAGCTGATGTTTTTTTTTGAACCTGATGCATTTTGCCAATTATTTCAATGTCCCATTTTCAACTAGATTAAAGGTCTGGGAAAAATCTGAACTAAATTTGAGCATTTCATGCCTAATATATTCTCTATAGTGCAAGCTAAAAATTAGGAATTCAATGCTCCACAAGCAGCATAGATTTAGGATAGGGACGATATATTTGTATCTATATCCATATTTAGTATTTACATCTGTTGAACAGACTTAGAAACATAGAAATATAGAAGATTGACAGCAGAAAAAGACCTCATGGTTCATCTAGTCTGCGCTTATACTATTTCCTGTATTTTATCTTAGGATGGATATATGTTTATCCTAGGCATGTTTAAATTCAGTTACTGTGGCTTTACCACAGTCTCTTAAAAACCCTTATTTAAAAAGCAAGAAATACACACAAACATACCATGCATGCATTATATAGGGCAGGGGGAGATGTATCTATGTATCTATCTATGTATCTATCTATGTATCTATCTATGTATCTATCTATCTATCTATCTATCTATCTATCTATCTATCTATCTATCTATCTATCTATCTATCTATCTATTTATTGGATTTGTATGCCGCCCCTCTCCGGAGACTCGGGGCAGCTAACAGCGACAATAAAACAGTGTACAGTAGTAATTTGATATTAGAAATGATTAAAAATCCATTAGTATAAAAACCAAACATACATACATACATACATACCATGCATAGAATTGTAAAGGCCTAGGGGGAAAGAGGATCTCAATTCCCCCATGCCTGACGGCAGAGGTGGGTTTTAAGTTGTTTACGAAAGGCAAGGAGGGTGGGGGCAGTTCTAATCTCTGGGGGGAGTTGGTTCCAGAGGGCTGGGGCCGCCACAGAGAAGGCTCTTCTCCTGGGTCCCACCAAAGGACATTGTTTAGTCGATGGGAGCCAGAGAAGGCCAACTCTGTGGGACCTAACTGGTCGCTGGGTCCGATGCCATGAAGGGCTTTATAGGTCATAACCAACACTTTGAATTGTGACCGGAAACTGTTCGGCAACTAATGCAGACTGCGGAGTGTTGGTGTGACATGGGCATACGTAGAGAAGCCCATGATTGCTCTCGCAGCTGCATTCTGCACGATCTAATTATATTACAATTAGTGTTTTATTTAGTGATTTCTGGCAGAAATGCCCCATCACAAGCAATAAGTTCATTTAATGAACATCATATTCACTTAATAACAACCGCAAAAATGTATTAAAATATTTTGCCAAGGCTATTAGAGCACTGCCTTCTCTAACTAATGCTAGCCTTAAAATAATTTACATTTAACAATGAAAAGAAAAATTGTACGTGCGCGCAGGTAAACAGATATTCAGGACTGTAACATATGCAGATAGTCCTTGATTTATGACCATTTGCTTAATGGTGGTTCAAAGGTATAACAGCCTTGGAGAAAGTGACCTATGACGTGTATTCCCACAAGCATCATATCCCACCAACAATCACACAATCACAATTCGCATAATCGCATTTACGACCATTGGTGGCATCCTGTGGTCAATATGATTGTGATTTATGACTTGCAAAAATGTCTTTTGAGCAAACTGGACCTCCTTAATTTTCTTCCGAGTCCAACAAATTATTTTGCAGATTTCTTTTCCAACATAACCTTGAAACACAAAAAATGTTTACTTTGATTAAGCATTTACTATGAGTATCTCCTCTATAACCTTCATCATGTATTTTACTATGTGTATGTATGTATGTATATTTGTATATATATATTTGTGTCGAATCACCCTGGTGCATTGAAGGAACATCACAGCTCCTTATTTGCCTCTTGACCCAACCCAGGGCCATTTCCAAGGAAGTTAATTTTATTGATAGCTGACAATTCTATCTGTATATGTCACATGTTTTTTTGCTGAATTTGAAAATTAAGGGAGACTAGGATAGATCTATTTCGGCCTTATTTTGGCCTCATCAGCTAGCCATACCCACTGGGACTTGAACCTGCAAACCTTTGCCTTGTAAGGCAGAGAATTATCCTCTAGGCTACAGTATCCAATCCCTTCAGCTCTGCACCAGGGAAGGGTTACATATTTTTATGTCGAATCACCCTGGTATATTGAAGGAACATCACAGCTCCTTATTTGCCTCTCAACCCAACCCAGGGCCATTTCCAAGGCATATACATATACCCACTAAAACTCTCATTGTGTATTGGACAAAATAAATAAATAAATAAAAATAAAATAAATGTTAATGAACCATTTTAATTATCAAATGCTGCATGGACTCAAAAGAATTAATCCTTCCCAATTGCATCTAAAGCTTCATTTCCTTTAAAGGAATTTCCATCTGTTTATTATAAAAGAAGGAGACATCATTATTTAAAGCTAGAAGGTAATCAATGATTAAACAATCAGGATGAAATACTTTGAGATCGACCCGAACAATCCCAGCAGAGCTGACTGAAGTTTTCCTCGGAAATAAAGGAGATAAATTTTGATGCAAATCTACTGATTTTTTCCCCTAACAAACATTAGCAGATCATCAATGTATAGGCCCTTTGCTAGCAACCTGCCATGAAGTTCAGTAACAAACATTTCAGCTGGTTGTTGGGGTGGTGCAGTGGTTAGAGGGCAGCACTGCAGGCTACTTCAGCTAACTGCTAGCTGTAGTTTAGCAGTTCAAATCTCACCACCGGCTCAAAGTTGACTCAGCCTTCCATCCTTCAGAGGTGGGTAAAATGAGGACCCAGATTGTTGGGGACAATATGTTGATTCTGTAAACTGCTTAGAGAGGGTTGTAAAAGCACTAGGAAGCGGTATATAAGTCAAAATGCTATTGCTAAATGCTATATGCAACTCGCGTAATTGGAAATATTTGCAAAACAGCAGGCGTTACAAAGTTACTGCAAAATGATGGTCTTGGTATATTCGGGTTTCTTCCCGTGTAGGATTTGGAAATTTCTGGCGACGTTTCGACGAGGTCTCACTCGTCATCTTCAGGCTGGTGTTTTTGTCCTTGTTCTAAGGCGAACACTGCGAGACCTGAGCTGCCTTCCTTCTATAAATACTGGTGGCTGGGTTTTGCATCAAGTAGCCTGCAAGCTCCAACTACTCAGGATATCACGCCTAATCAACAACCATTAACTAATCAGCATACTTCAGCTACATCAACGACCCCAGGTGTTACCCCACTGACTCACCAGGAAGTTTCTACACAGCAGGCAATTGCTGAGCCATCAAACCACACCCAGCCACCAGTATTTATAGAAGGAAGGCAGCTCAGGTCTCTCAGTGTTCGCCTTAGACCAGGACAGAAACACCAGCCTGAAGATGACGAGTGGGACCTTGTTGAAACATTGCCAGAAATTTCCAAATCCTACACGGGAAGAAACCCGAATATACCAAGACCGTCATACCTGTACCCATGAAAATCTATGAAAACAAATATATATATATATATACATATACATATATATATATATATTCCATGAACATATTACAGGTTTGTTTGGCTTCTTAAATGGGACCTCTTCGAAACATTGCCAGAAATTTCTAAATCCTACACGGGAAGAAACCCGAATATACCAAGACCGTCATATATATATGGACACAAGTGACATTGAGCTGGCCACACCCACCCTATTATAACAGTTGACTTTCTATATGGACGATATCCAGCTTCAGTAGAATGATATAACATGTGAAACATAGAAACATAGAAGACTGACATCTGCCCTTATATTATTTTTTGTATTTTATCTTAGGATGTGTTCTGTCTGGGTTCCCCCAGACCTCAACACCAACTGGAAAAAACAGCCAGACACTCTGGTAAAAGCAAAAGTACTTTATAGCTGGAAAAAATAAACACAGAGGAAAACCTGTTCTTCCCAACAGACAGGCTATAATACGTTACAGCAGAGTCCTGATGTCCAGACAATACAGCAAGCTTCTTGCTGGCACACCCACCCCAAGGTTTCAGTAGTCAAAGGCACAAACCAGGATTCCAAGACGCCAAAGTTCACAGCCAGGTCCCAAGACTCTCAAAGATAAAACTCCACAAGCCAGAAAGGGTGGGTCTGCCTTTTAGCCTTTCCAAAGAGCACCACACCCAAACCCAGCTGTTGCCTCTTTAATGCTGAAAGTATCTAGCCAATTGGTCCCTTCGCTGTGTAGCTCTTCTCTGTCGCAGATCAATTATGGCTTGTGCATTTTCCTCTAAGGAATCCAGGCTGCTTGCTGGGGAGAGCTCCCTCTGGGGGGACTCTGGCTGTCCTCCCTCTTCTTCAGCCTGGGATTCCTCCTCCTCGTCTGCCTGCACCTCCTGTTCCTCATCCTCTCCCTCTGAGCTGGAAACCGACAGAAGATCAGCCGTTCCCTGAGGGGCCTCAGACGGAACCACAACAGGATGGATCTATGTTTATCCCAGGCATGTTTAAATTCAGTTACTGTGGATTTACCAACCACGTCTGCTGGAAGTTTGTTCCAAGGATCTACTACTCTTTCAGTAAAATAATATTTTCTCATGTTGCTTTTGATCTTTCCCCCAACTAACTTCAGATTGTGTCCCCTTGTTCTTGTGTTCACTTTCCTATTAAAAACACTTCCCTCCTGAACCTTATTTAACCCTTTGACATATTTAAATGTTTCGATCATGTCCCTCCTTTTCCTTCTGTCCTCCAGACTATACAGATTGAGTTCATTAAGTCTTTCCTGATACGTTTTATGCTTAAGACCTTCCACCATTCTTGTAGCCCGTCTTTCGACCCGTTCAATTTTGTCAATATCTTTTTGTAGGTGAGGTCTCCAGAACTGAACACAGTATTCCAAAAGTGATCTCACCAGCGCTCTATATAGCGGGATCACAATCTCCCTCTTCCTGCTTGTTATACCTCTAGCTATGCAGTCAAGCATCCTACTTGCTTTTCCTACCACCCGACCACACTGCTCACCTATTTTGAGACTGTCAGAAATCACTACCCCTAAATCCTTCTCTTCTGAAGTTTTTGCTAACACAGAACTGCCAATACAATACTAAGATTGAGGATTCCTTTTCCCCAAGTGCATTATTTTACATCTGAAGAAACTGTCTGGACATAATCAAGACGGATGAGTGTACAGTATACACACCGGCCAACACAAAATAGGCGTTGATTGCTTACCTGAACGCCTCTTCTCGTACGGTGAGCGGGTACAGCAGTCACATGGGTTGCTCATGTCCAATCCGGTGGAACTGAGCCTAGTATTAAAAAAGCTTGCCGGATCCGCCCCTTCCCCAGAATTCGCGAATCCATAGACTAGGCTCAGTTGTGAAGCTCTGTAGTGTTCAACTCTCATTGTTAGAGGAAGAAAGATATAGAAAGGTAAAGAAGACACATACAAGGGCGGGAAGTGACTGCTGTACCCGCTCACCGTACGAGAAGAGGCGTTCAGGTAAGCAATCAACGCCTATTCTCCGTACTGAAGGAGCGGGTCCAGCAGTCACATGGGACATACCCAATAGATGGTCCCTAGGGTGGGATTAGCTTGCTATCGTGTGAGATAACGGATTGGAGTACCCTTCTGCCGAAGGCAGCGTCCGCTGAAGCGTAAGAATCAATCTTGTAGTGCCTGATGAAGGAATTTGGCGAGGCCCAAGTGGCTGCTTTGCAGACCTCCTCCAACGGGGCTTGAGTCGCCCAAGCGGCCGAGGTGGCTGCGCTCCTGGTGGAATGCGCTGTGATGTTCCTTGGAACTGAGAGGGAGGCCGACTCATAGGCCTTAGATATAGTCCCTCTGATCCAACGGCCTATTACTGTTGAAGACACTTTGGCCCCCATGACTCTGGGATGATAGGCTACAAAAAGTGCTTCTGACCTCCGAAAGGGTCCTGTGCGTTGGATATAGATTCTCAGCGCTCTGGTGAGATCCAGGGTGTGCCATCTAATTGCCAAGGGATGGTCTCGTTGGAGGCAGAAGGAAGGTAGGACAATATCCTGAGATCTGTGGAACATGGAACTGACCTTGGGTAAGAAGGTGGGGTCCAGTCGCAAGACTACCTTGTCCTGATGGAATTGACAAAGGTCCTGCCTGATTGAGAGGGCAGCCAGCTCCGAAATGCGTCGGGCAGAGGTAATAGCCACCAGGAATGCTACCTTAAAGGATAGGTACCTGAGGGACGCCGATTTTAGGGGTTCGTATGGTGCCTGCGTGAGGGAATGGAGAACCCGTGGCAAATCCCAGGATGGGTACCTGTGGACCTTGGAAGGTCTGAGGTTGGCTATGCCCTTGAGGAATTCCTGAACTTCAGGGAAGGATCGGAGAGGCTGTCTGCGGGGACCCCCTAGGACAGATGAAATGGCTGCCAGATGACGCCGGAGGGTGCTGGTGGAAAGTCCTTTATGGAAGCCTTGCATAAGGAAGGAAATTATTCTGTGTATGGGGATGCACAGAGGGGAGAGACCTTCCTGTAGACACCACTGGTGAAACTTGGACCACGTGTGGTCGTAGATTCGATTGGTCGAACCCCTTCTGGCCTTTAAAATGACCTCCACTGAATCGGGGTCAAGACCACGCAGTTCTAAATCTCTCCTGATAACAGCCAGGCGGTGAGGTGGAACCACTCCGGGTCTGGATGGAAAGAGGCCCCCTGCCGCAGCATATCCCCCGAAACGGGGAGTCGCCAAGGGTCCTGGACGGACAGCTGTTGGAGATCCGCGAACCAGGGCCGGCGGGGCCAGTGAGGGGCGATTAGGATTACTCGGGCCCTCTCGGTGAGGACCTTGTGAATCACGTCCGGGAGGATTGGAATTGGAGGAAATGCGTAGAGTAGGCCTGGAGGCCATGGACTCCGGAGGGCATTGATTGCTTCCGCTCCCGGGGATGGAAATCTGGAATAGAAGCGAGGGAGTTGGGCGTTCGCATTGGTCGCGAAGAGATCCAGGATTGGTAGGCCGAATCTGAGGGTGATTTGATGGAACAGGTCTTGATGGAGGTTCCACTCTCCTGGGTCTATCGTTGCCCGGGATAGCCAATCCGCCTGGACGTTGAGACTCCCCGAGATGTGATCGGCTAGGAGCGACTGGAGATGTTTTTCCGCCCAAAGGCCCAACTTGAGGGCCTCCCTCATGAGAGCCTTGGATCTCGTGCCCCCCTGTCTGCAAATATGGCTTTTCGTGGCAATGTTGTCGGTGAGGATGAGAACGTGCCGGTTGGGAATGCGAGGAGAGAAATGCTTCAGAGCCAGGGAAACGGCTCTTAACTCTAGCCAATTGATTGGCCTGGAAGTTTCCTCCGGGGACCACGTGCCCTGGGCTATCATCCCCTGGGCGTGGGCGCCCCATCCCGATAGACTGGCATCTGTGGTGATGACAAATTGATCCGGGCACCTGAACGGGGATCCTCTGTCCATGGCCGGAGACTTCCACCACTTGAAGGATCTGCGAACACTCAGTGGGATGACAATGCGTCGATTTGAGTTGCTGTGCCCTGATCTCTGAAAAGGTAACAGGAGCCACTGGAGTTCCCTAGCATGAAGGCGAGCCCAGGGAATGATGCCTATGCATGACACCATCTTCCCCAAAAGGGAAGATAGAGTAACTATGGAAACTGAAGAATTAGATAAAATGTTAGAAATTAACTCCACTATACTGAGTTTTCTCTCGGGAGAGAGAAAAACCTGGGAGGATTCTGAATCAATAATGGATCCCAGGTGAGAAATGGATGTGGAAGGTTGGAGGTGGCTTTTATCAAAGTTGATGGAAAATCCATGGTCCTGAAGGACTGACATGGTGACAGAAAGGTCTGTTTTCACTTTCTCTAGGGAGTTCCCATGAATCAAAATATCATCAAGATAACATAAAATGTGGATGGGAAACGCCCGGATATAGGCCGCCAGGGACCCCAAGAGCTTTGTAAAGACCCGAGGGGCCGAGGAAAGGCCAAATGGCATCGCCCTATACTGGAAATGCCTGCCTTGAAAGGAAAAACGTAAAAATTTTCTGTGGCATTTGGCTATAGGAATGTGAAGGTAGGCCTCAGTGAGGTCTAAGGAGACCATGAAATCTCCCGAGTGAATGGCGGCCAAAATAGAAGACAAGGAGTGCATCTTAAACTTCCTATATTTGATGAATAGATTTAGTTTCTTTAAATCCAAAATAGCTCTCCAACCTCCGGAGGACTTTGGAACCATAAATAGGATGGAGTAAAAACCTAGGCCCTTCTGACCGGAAGGGACCGGTTGAATGGCTCTGATGGACAATAGATGAGAAATGGCCTCCTCCATACGGTTACAATCTGAGGATGACCTGGGAGAAGGGCAGGAAATAAAACGTTTAGGGGGAGGAGAAATAAATTCTAAAAGAAGGCCTGTTTGAACAGTGTCAATGACCCAAGGGTCCTTGGAGGTGAGACGCCAATTAGAGGCGAAATGAGCTAGGCGACCCCCTATGGGAATAGAGGTAAGATTACCATCTAGGTTTTTTTGAAGCCCTGTTAGAGGAAGCTCCCCTTTGGAAGCGAAACCCTCTACCCCTGGAGTTCCTACCTTGGGAACGAAAGCGGGGGGAATACTGACCTGGAGATCTCTGGTAGGAAGCCGCTTGATCTTGCTGGCGCCCTGGGCGACGAAAGGACTGCGTTTTGGTAGCCTTTTTTGTGGTTGGACCCAAAACTTTCTTCTTGTCCGTGGTTTCCGTGAGGAGTGGATCCAGAAGATCACCGAAGAGAAGGTCGCGCTTTAAGGGACCCTGGGATAACTGCCACTTTTGGCGAACTCCCGCTTGCCAAGGGCGAATCCATAGGAGTCTTCTTGCCGTAGTAGAAGCTGCAATAGACTTAGCAGAAAATCTAGTAGATTGCAAGGTGGCATCAGCCACGTACTGGGCAGCTGCAAAGACCTTGTTGAAGTCTTGTTGACCTCTCAAGTCATCGGGAGGAATATGCTGTTGAAGTTGGCGAAGCCACAGCAGCATGGCTCTGGAGAAAAAGGAAGCCGCTGCAGAGCTTTTAGTGGCCCAGGAATCAGCGGTGAATCCTCTTTTGAGCATTTGCTCAATGCGCTTGTCCTCTGGGCGGAGGACTTCCTCCGCCTCGCCTGGCACAGCCGCTGCCGAGTGAAGAATCTTGACAGGTTCATCCGGTTTGGGAAAGGATAGAAGCTCTTCATAGGAAGAGGAAAGTTTGTACAACTTTCTGTCCTTGGTGGAGGGATTAAGGCCAGAGGCTGGAAATTCCCACTGTTTGAGTAAAGCATCTTTAAACAACTTAGGCATAGGAATTACCTCGTTATCCTCCTGTTCCTCTGTGAAGTAAGGTAAATTCTCCTCCGGAGGATCAGTGGAAGTGGAGGCTTGTTTCTCCTGGGCCGCTAATCCCGTAGAAATTCTAGCTTTGAGGAGGAGAGATTTGAATAATTGAGAAGGAAAAATAGTAATTGGAGGAGGAACCTTTATTTGGGATTCCTCATCATCTGATAAGCCTTGAAAAGGATCCTCATCATCCTCTATATCCTCATATTCATCCTGGGAGGAATCTGAATCATCCTGCATAGGAGCTCTGACCGCTGGGGGAGAACCCAAGGGGCGGGAGGAGCGAGAAGGAGGAAGAGGTAAGGGAAGCTCATTGATGGTGGAGAGTTTGGCATCAATGGCTTTGGACAACACAGCAAAAATAGACTGGAACTCAGGAGGTAAGCTGGAAATATCAGCAGAAATGGCAGAAGAATCCCTAAAGGCCTGGGAGGATCCTGGCTGGGGGGAATCTTCAATAATATCTGGTTCCTCTGGACCTATGCCCCATAGGTTAGGTTGGGGTCTGTCTAGGTTTGGCTCATCCAGAGATAACACAGGGACCCCAGAAGGAGGAAGACTAGAAGCCTCTGGAGGGTCTTGACTACTGATTACTTGGGCCTGCACTTTCAAACGTTTTGCTGATTTGTCATGGATTTTTTGTAGGGCTAGGTCCCTTCTCTTCTCGGCCCTGGTGACCTTGGTCGAGGGGCGGGCCCCTGGAGAAGAGGAGGAAGAGGCCTGGGGGATACTAGTAATCTCATCGCCTGTAGGCCTGGCCTCTCTGGGACCTTTAGTTGTGCCTCTCTTGGGAAAAGTAGCCATAGTCTGACAATTAACAGAAGACAAGGCTGAGCCAATAACTGAATAATAAGGAGAAGAATTTCAAGGACTTCCCAAGAGGAATGGATCCTGCTTCGAGGCCTCGAAGCTGCTGAAACTTGAGGACAATCTGGGCAAACCCAGAGTTCGTGCCCCCAAATCCAGCGGGGCCAGCCTCCTTAAACTTTATAATTAAGTAAACCAAGGCACTCTGGTTGGAGGCTTAGCCGGTGGAGAATTTAGCCTGGGACCCCCAAGGCCCGCTCCGGGATCCACGCGGTGGACTGAGGCCTACGCGGCTGGCAGGAGGCCAACACGAGAGGCCTAGATTTAAAAAGGGCGCGAAGGCCTTCGCGCCGAAAAAATCGCTCCGTAATTTTCTTAAAGGGGAAGCGATCGACTAAGTCCAGGAGACTAGAAGGCGTCTCACTCCGCAGGAGGTATTTCTTAAGCCCTTAAATATATTGTATACAATCAATAATCAATAATTCAATAGATTAATACTTGCACCAGGACCTCCAGGCCAAGGGATTAGAAGAATCCACAAGCGGCCGCAGGAATCGTAACCGGCAAAACCGCCGGGGGAAAACGAAACCGCAACTTCTCCAAAGGAAAAAAGCCGAGCCGCAAACGGCTGGCGCTATTAGTGCAAGTAAATAATAATGATAAAACAAATCTTACTACTTTAGAAGAAAAGGATCGAAGGGAAGGTGTTAGAATGTTGAACGAGCTATCACAATACAACCGCAGGATATGCGAACTGAGCGAATTCTGGGGAAGGGGCGGATCCGGCAAGCTTTTTTAATACTAGGCTCAGTTCCACCGGATTGGACATGAGCAACCCATGTGACTGCTGGACCCGCTCCTTCAGTACGGAGAATACTGTGTGGCTTTATGCAACTAGCATATTAAAGACATCCCCATTATGGGCTAATATATTTAACAGAAATGATTATTGCAGCCCTTGGTCTGTAATAATAATAATAATAATAATAATAATAATAATTTATTAGACTTGTATGCCGCCCCTCTCCGGAGACTGTAACAGGGAGAACAGCAAAAGGTTGCTGTTCCTTTTTATTTATTTATTTCCACTTCCCATTTTTGCTTAGCTGCACAAGTTTCCAGGAATGGTATAAACATGCCAGAGTCAAGGTCATTTCTAAAGAGTTCCACAGAGCCACACATAAAACCCATAGATCTCTCTTCTTAACAATTAATCCGAGCTGGTGACTTTTACAGCTGATTTATTGCCCAATTGGGTCTTAAGTCTGCCACTATCTTAAAAGAACTTCTGCCATCATTTCTGACCGTTAAGCGCAGTTATATCTTCCCTTGGAATGAATGGGCAATTACCGGGGAGGTAGATATATTCTAAAATCCACTCTCAATTGGCTCGAGTAAAGTGTGAAAACTTAGCGGTGCCTCACTTGAAGGAAACACTGCCCACCAAAGATGCACAGGCTTTTGAAAACCAACTTCCTCAGGGCTGATTTTGTTTTTTTTCCAATCTTCAAACAATGCTATGGAAAACTACAATCCATAGAAAGCTGCAATCCAAAACTACACTGCTCAAAAAAATAAAGGGAGCACTTAAACAACACAACACAATACAACTCCCAAGTAAATCAAATTTCTGTGAAATGAAACTGTCCACTTAGGAAGCAAATTATGCTCATGTTACACCAACACTCCGCAGTCTGCATTGGTTGCCCATCAGTTTCCGGTCACAATTCAAAGTGTTGGTTATGACCTATAAAGCCCTTCATGGCACCGGACCAGATTATGTCAGGGACCGCCTTCTGCTGCACGAATCCCAGCGACCAGTTAGGTCCCACAGAGTGGATCTTCTCCGGGTCCCGTCAACTAAACAATGTCGCTTGGCGGGACCCAGGGGAAGAGCCTTCTCTGTGGCGGCCCCGGCTCTCTGGAACCAACTCCCCCCAAAGATTAGAATTGCCCTCACCCTCCTTGCCTTTCGTAAGCTACTTAAAACCCACCTCTGCCGTCAGGCATGGGGGAATTGAGATCCTCTTTCCCCCTAGACCTTTACAATTCTATGCATGGTATGTATGTATGTATGTTTGGGTTTTTATATTAATGGGTATTTTAATCGTTTTTAGTATTAGATTACTATTGTGCACTGTTTTATTGTTGCTGTTAGCCGCCCCGAGTCTCCGGAGAGGGACGGCATACAAATCCAATAAATAAATAAATAAATAAATAAACTGATTGACAATCAATTTCACATGCTGTTGTGCACATTCAACTTTGCACAGAACAAAGTATTCAATGAGCATATTTCATTGAATACAGATCTAGGATGTGTTATTTGAATGTTCCCTTTATTTTTCTGAGCAGTATACAATCCTTGCAATTCAGAAACAACTGATATTTTTTTCTCCAAGAGTTTATTTAGACCTAGCAGAAGATGTCAAAGTGTCTTGAGAATCTTTGAGTCAAAATACTGAGCTACTGCTGCTGTCGTTACAGAATCCAAGTTTCAACACAGTCTCTCGAAGAAGATTTGCAAGTTTTTTTAATGTTTTCTTTAAATAAACCAATCCCCAGAGTATGTATAACTGTCTGGCTTTCATAAACAGCTTTGAATACTGGTGTCCGATTGAGAGGGCCAAAACGGAGACGTCTCATGTTTGATAAAATTGTGATGGCCAAAACAGAGACTTCTTGTACTTTCCAGCCAAAGAGAAAATTTATAGCTCTTCGGAAAACCAAATGCATCTCCATCATCAATCATACTGACCTTATAATCTACTATTCTATTTAAGAAATATGTTCTAGGATGTATTAATCCGTCTTACAAACACAGAACCTTTTTTAATACTGTAATTCCCGAGTTTAATGTTTGTTCCATGTTGCTTTAAATTAGTTCTCCATGAAGAGCACATAAGAAATGAAAACGGAAATGTAAAGACAAGGATGGAACATTCTATCATATGTGGTGGCAATGCTCCAAAGCAAATAAAAATTGGAAACAGATGAAGATATAGCTACAGGAAATAACAGAAGCACAAATAGAATTTAAACCTCAACTATTCTTATTAGGAATAATTAATGGAAAGATAATGAAACAACTCCAATATATAATGAATCCAGCGGCCGATAAGGTCCCAAAGAGTTGGCCTTCTCCAGGTCCTGTCGACCAAACAATGTCGTTTGGCGGGCCCCAGGGGAAGAGCCTTCTCTGTGGCGGCCCCAGCCCTCTGGAATCAACTCCCCCCAGAGATTAGAACAGCCCCCACCTTCCTTGTCTTTCGCAAATTACTCAAGACCCACCTTTATCGCCAAGCATGGGGGAGTTAAGATATTCTTTCCCCCTAGGCCATTACAAGTTATGCATGGTATGTTTGTGTGTATGTTTGGTTTTTATAATAAGGGTTTTTAGTTGTTTTATTAATTGGATTGATACATGCTGTTTTTTTTTATCATTGTTGTTAGCCGCCCCGAGTCTGCGGCGAGGGGCAGCTTACAAATCCAATAATAATAATGAATAAATAATAATAATAATAATAATCGGTTTAGATTCTAGTAGTTGTGAAGATGGATATGGGTCAGAAGTAGAAATGTCAACATCTGCAAAAATGATAGACAAAAGCATCACAAATTCAAACGTCTACCCTTTTTAAGCTGAAAATCACAACACTAGAAATGGTTTTCTTCTTGGTGTCTGGGGAAAGTGTGAGCCTGTGAATTTTAGCTAGTTCCCAGGAGACAAAACTGAATTTCCCAGTGTGAACCGACATGCGGAAAGTCTCCCTGTTTTAAAAGCTTTCAATCATTTCTTTGGCATCAAAGAAGACAGTGAGAGCGAGGAGATATAATGGATTTCTGCCCTCTGTTCCCTCCTAGATTTAGGGCAGTGCTTAATGCAAAGCTAGTCCTTAATGAAATTTCTTCGAAATTCAAAGTAATGACTTCTAATTTCCTCACTTAATCTAATGTTACAGCTACTCCATTAATGTCACCACCTATTAGACAGTTAATAACCAGCTTGTTTAGCTGCAATTTTATCGTAGGGATGCATATTCTGGGCACTTCCTTTTCCTGATTTGGATAATGTTCAGTAATGGCAGTGGGGAAACAGACGTAATTTAAATATCTGAAAGCCTTCAGACCCTTAATCCCCTCTGGAAAATGAGAATGTTTAATGTCATTTGCATTTCTAAAAAAAAATAAATGAAACAAGCCTAAAGTTCATACGCCTAGCTTGTTTCTACACTTAATTCTGGATTAATCAGCGCTGACTCTGAATTACCATATTCCCATTCTGTATATTTTATTAGGTTTTTTTTTTAAAGCCCCTTCAGTAACACCAGAAAGAACAATGCACCCACCAAGGTAATCATCTGTTTCTCCATCCATCTGACAATCCACTTTGCACTTCTAATTTTGCTGTATCAGAATTCATGTTTCTGATGGGGTCAAGGGTGTATAGACGGCCTAACAGGCTGGGCGGCATAATTTACAGTTGTCATCCCATAATATCTCGCGGTAATGGAATCACACCGAGGCGCCCTTCGCTTCCTACTCCCGAACAAGAGCAATGGCAAAGGGGAAGCTTGCAATTTTGTGGCTCTATTGGGGCAGATGTAACTGAACAGTCAATCACTGTCGTTACAATTGGAAAATACATGTGGTAAGAAACTTAACTGATGTTTCCATCAACCCAAGTTCGCTCGTCTGTCAGTCGTCTGCAGGAGGAGGTTGCACTTACCGGCCACTTCCTGTATGCTCTCCGGGACTCTTGCGGGCGGGCACCCATCCGACGGGCGGCACGCGCACATCGGAGTGAGATTTGGCTTCTGTGCATGTGCAGCAAGAGAAATCTCGCGCGAGGACATGTGTGTGTGCAAGATTTCACCATTTTGGTGATTTCTTTGCTTCTGCGCATGCAGAAAACCACAAAAAATTGGTGAAATCTCACCCGCGAGAACATCCTCACGCGAGATTTAGCTTGCTGCGCATGCGCAGAGGCCAATTCTCCACTGCACTGCTACGGAGAGTCCAATGTGGGTTATTCTTCAGCCTCATTGGCAGGGACTGAGTTAAAAATTAACATATTTATTATGTCCCGCCCCTTAGCTGCCCCATTAGGTCAGTCTTAAAAACTCAGTCATAGTGTAGGGACTGTGAGTTTGTTTCTCTCTAATAAATTTGCTTAATGGACTAACATATTCTCCCTCTTTTTTTCTTTCTTTCACAGACTCTAATACAGATGACCAGAAAACCTAGAGAGTCACTGCCTCCGGGACATTACTCTTTATTGTATCATCCCTCAGAGGCCTCTGCACTCTGGTAGCAGAGCCTTGACCACAGGGATTGCTGGCTTGGGTCCCTGACGTTCGCGATCATGCGCAGAGGCTAAATCTCATCCGTGAATGCATGTACACGCGTTGGGAGTGCGGAGATGTGTGTGCATCTCTATTTCCACTAACAGATCGCCGATCCTACCCATACCGGGTGCAACCGTCTACTGGTCGTCAGAGAGTCGGTTGCAAAGGGAGGCTCTATCTACTCACCCAGATGCCACCATTTGTGGGGTTTTTATGCTTTGTGCATGCCTAAAATCATTCTGTGCATGTGCAGAGGGTAAACAAATCCAAATGGTGGCTTCCAGGCAGAGGGGTGGAGCCTCACGCTCCCTTCGCAATCAGTTCTCTAACAACTTACAGGCACGAGCAAACCAGGACCATTTCCCCCACATCAACCAACCCCTAGTTTGCATGATAAAACCCCAAAAGAGAGACACATTTGCAAATCGATGCATCGGTTCCATACATACATTCTATACTCAAACATATCTACTGCTTTCTCTTTCCCTTGTTTATTCTGAAATTCAAATGTAAGCCTGGACATTTCATTGCAGTCCATAAGTTTATTTATAATCATATTGTCTGTTGGGAGATTATTATCCTTCCACATTTGTGCATAAGCTAATCTCGCTGCAGTTATTATATGGATGATCAGGTACTATTTTGATTTTGCATACAGTGTTCCCTCGCTTTTCACGGGAGATGCGTTCCGAGACCGCCCGCAAAAGTTGAATTTCCGCAAAGTAGAGATGCGGAAGTAAATACACTAATTTTTGGCTATGAACAGTATCACAAGCCATCCCTTAAGACTTTAAACCCCTAAATTGCAATTTTCCATTCCCTTAGCAACCATTCAGATTATTACTCCACATGTTTATTTATTAAAGTTTATTTTTAAAAAAATATTTATTAAAGGCAGACGAAAGTTTGGCGATGACATGACGTCATCGGGTGGGAAAAACCGTGGTATAGGGGGGGAAACCCGCAAAGTATTTTTTAATTAATATTTTTGAAAAACCGTGGCATAGACTTTCCGCGAAGTTCGAACCCGCGAAAATCGAGGGAACACTGTATTGCCCACTAACAAGGGCACTTCTGTCCCTTCTGTTATTATGCAGGATGGTCAGAAATTACAACTTTGGCTCTAAAAGAGTACCCTTACACATGCATTGCAGAGAGAGAGAGAGAAAGAGGATCCACTTACCCGTTTCTTCATCTATGTTAAAACGTCCAAGTCCACTGCCGTCACGGATGGAATATTGGATCTCGCCGTCTCGGCCAGTATCATCATCCCGTGCATTGACTTGCAAAACACTCGTGCCGATACGGGAATTTTCCTTCACGGAGCCAATGACCACAAAGTCAGAAAAATAAGGCGTGTAGAGGTTTTCATTCACATCCACCACTTCGATTTCCACAAAGGACACCGAGGATAAGGAAACGGGTCGCCCCTTATCCTTGGCTCGCACGGTCAAATTGTAGAACTGCTGCTTCTCATAATCGAGCTCTTTGCTGAGCCGGATGGCGCCACTGGACTTGTCTATTTCAAACCGCCCGTTGTAATCATTCACCAAAGAGTAACGCACTTGTCCCCCGAGACCAAGATCCGGATCTTGGGTTTCAAGCCAAGCGATGACGGTACCAATGGGTAAATCTTCCAAGACTTTCACACTATAGCTGGGTGGGATGAAAACTGGAGCACAATCATTGACGTCATCCAAAAACACCTTCAAGGGAACGACAGAAAACTGCTGTTGTCCATTCTCTGCTCTGTCTCTTGCTTCTATCTTTAATGTAAAATTTGCCTTCGCTTCCCTATCCAGGTGATCCCCCACGTAAATGATCCCCGTGGAGCTATTGATTACAAATTGCCGTGTGTCTGTCAAGATAGAGTAAACCACTTCTCCGTTTACTCCCAGATCTCGGTCCCTGGCCTCTACCTGGATAATCTCCACACCGATACTTGTACTTTCCAAAATATTAACGGTGTAACTTTCCTGCAAAAATACAGGCTTGTTATCATTGGCATCTTCCACGGTGACGGTAAGTAATCTCCATGTGGCTTTCTGGGGGTTGCCCAAGTCGTAAATGGTAATATTAAGAAGATACAGTTCTGTCTTCTCGCGATCCAGCGCCATAAGGACCTTCAGCAGACCTGTCTCCATTTCAAGGTTGAAACAGCTTTCAGTGTTACCAGATGATATGGTGTAGAGGACCTTTCCGTTAAATCCAGAATCGGCATCGTAGGCTTTGATTCGATGTATGGTAGCACCAACAGGGAGATCTTCTCTGACTGACAGGTCTGAGGGAAAGGATTTATCAAAATGCGGGGCCTGCCTGTTCACAGAATAAAAATCAAGAAAGCCATCTTCAGAATTAAGTTTGACGTTGGCTTTGGCCTTTTTCAGAAGTTTCTCTGCCAGTCTCTGAGCGACCCTGGTTTCTCTGCAGCTAAAGGTCTTGGAAGAAACCTTTCCGTGAACTACTGAAATGTTGACAAACATAGAGTCCGCAAAATGTTCCCCATCGGTTGCCGTGATCCGAAGTCCAAAATTACTGGCCTTGATGCCAGCACCAGCAAGAGACTTTTTAAGCTGTAGAACTCCCGAGTCGGGATTCAGGTAAAAAAACCCCAATTCGTTACCTGAAATAATTTTGTATTTCACCAACTCCAGCTCATCGATATCTATAGCAGAGACAGCTGTGATATGCCCACTGATAGGAAAATCTGAGGAGATGACCCCTTGACAAGCCACCTTCTCAAAGAGTGGCTTGTTGTCGTTCACGTTGCCTATGACGATTGTGACGTTTACCTCACTTTCATGGCGGTAAGGGGAACCCCAATCCGAAGCCCTCACAATAAAGCGGTAACTCTCTGGGGAAGACTCAAAATCCAGTTCTTCGGACGTGCTAATAACTCCAGTAAACTGGTTGATGGAGAAGGGGAGTGAATTTAAACTAGCGATGCTGTACGTGATGTAGCCATTTTCCCCACGATCTTTGTCAAAGGCAGAAATCGATAGAATATTAGTCCCCACGGGAACGCTTTCGTTGATATAGGAGTTGTACAAGGGCTGGGTGAACTCTGGAATGTGATCGTTGGCATCTTCGATTCTCACAGCCACCGGTACTTTTAAGTCCCCTTCTTTATTGGTGACTTCCAAGTGATACAATTCCTTGTCAACAATTTTTAAAGGAAGTGCTGTGGTAAGCAACCCAGTTTTGGGATTTATCTTGAAATATTGTGCATCTTCGCCGAGGGTTAATTTGTATTCTTCTGCCTGGGTTTCTGGGGTTAATTTGACAATGGCAACAACTACTCCGGGAGGAGAGAATTCGCTGATTGCGACATCGTAATTTTCCTTTTCAAATTTGACCGGACTCTTCTCTTTCTTAGGACTGGCAATATGGACCAGCTTCATAGCTGAGAACTTTTGAGGAGATCCCTTGTCTTTGGCTTGCAAAGTGAGGTTGTAACCATATGGGAAAGAGTCCCAATCAAGGGTCTTTTTCTCTTTGATTTTGTACTCGTTCAACCATCTCCCCTCCTTGACCAACTGAAAGTACTCCAAGGTATCTCCAGCAACAATAGAAAGGGATTCAATTTCACCATTGGCACCTTCATCTAGGTCATCAACGTTAACTACAGCATACGTAGAGTCCTTATCCAAAGGAAAGGGGACATGTGTCACTACATTAATAGTTGGGGCGTGCTCATTGATACGTTCAATATGGATGTAAAGTTTGGCGGTGCTGCTTACTCCATTGTTACCATACAACTTCATCCCTCGGTCGACAGCCAGAACCTCAAGGTCATAGCGGTTCTTCTCATCATAGTTTAGCCTGCCGCTTAAGGAGATAACCCCGCTGGTGGGATGGACTGAGAACAGATCGACTTTATTTTTAAAATAGTAATAGAATTCGCCGTTCGAACCAATATCAGCGTCCGTTGCAGTGACCTGCGCGATACTAGTCCTCAAAGGTGTGCTTTCAGGTATCGTTACAGAATAAGTGGTGGGTGAAAATAAAGGTCGTAAATCATTCATGTCCAAAACCTGTATGTTCACTTTCGTCCAAGCTTCCAAGTCTTCTCCCCGGACGGAACCTTTTATGACCAATAAATAATTGTCCTGGATTTCTCGGTTGAGTATGGCAGAATTCCCCCCTTTAGTTCTTATCCTAAGGAAACAAAAATCAGCTATCGCCACTTCCTCCGCTTTGAAGAAACCTTCATCATCGCCAGACACAATCCTGTATTTAATGTCCCAAGAGTAGTCAGCCATTGAGATGCCCATTCTGCTTTGGCTATTCAAGTAAGTGCGTGCCGCTGAGTTTTCGTACACCGTGGTGTTGTAAATGGAATGTGTGAAGTGGAAGCCCAGTGGTAAATTCCCTTGGAGGCCATGACAGATTTCACCCAAAAACTGAACGAGCAGGAAGACGAGGCCAGAAGCAGGGGCCAAAGGATATGACCAGTGGCCCATATTCTTCTCCATCACATCATTCTTTCATCCTTTAAAAATAAACAAAAAGAGGACAATGGTTAGCAAGAAACCTATGTATATCATACATGTACATGTAGACATGGAATCAGTCTGACTTTTAAAATCGTCCATCAAATTCTAATCTATTTCCACCATGCTGACAGTTACTTATCAGACAGAAAGAAACTTTACAATTCTCAAATTACAATTGTTTATAAACAGATCAATCATATATATGAGTTAGGCAGAGGGAGGGAGGAAGGAAGGAAGGAAGGAAGGAAGGAAGGGAAGGAAAGAAGGAAAGGAAGGAAGGGAAGAAAGAAAGAAGGAAGGGAGGGAAGGAAGGAGGGAGGGAAGAAAGGAAGGACAGAAGGGAAGGGAGGAAGAAAGGGAAGAAGGAAGGGAAGGAAGGAAGGAGGGAGGGAAGGAAGGAAGGACAGAAGGAATGAAGGGAAGGAAGGAAGGGAAGAAAGAAGGAAGGAAGGAAGTGAGGGAAGGAAGGAAGGGAAGGAAGGAGGGAGGGAGGCAGGGAGGGGAGGAAGGGAGGGAGGGAGGCAGGGAGGGGAGGAAGGGAGGGAGGGAGGAAGGGAGGAAGGAAGGAAGGAAGGAAGGACAAAAGAATTCTTGTGTTTTTATAGCTGCAGAACAGTGGTAACAATACATGAGAATGCCTTATAGATGCACAAATACAACTGGTAAGCTAGAGTCAGTAACTTGTTTTAGCATTTCACCAAGTTCTACAGAATATTAAAAAATTATATGAATTGCCTTACAGATTATATGAATTGCCTTACAGCAATAGATTATGCACCCAATGCAACCTTTAAGCACTCTTTTGCAAATAAAATTTCTACACAGTTTGGGCCACGTGGCATCCCAACTGAATAATTGAACCATTACAAATTAAACAAAAATGCTTCCTAAATATGTGTACATCTGTAAACATGGGGGGATGTGTGGGTGCACACACACACACATTGCAAAATTGTGCTTTACAGTAGCATCCATCAGTATCCATCAGTATATTACGATAATTAAAAAACCATCATGCCACATGCTAGAGCCCAAACTACTGCAATAAATATCCTAGTTTTAGGATAAATTCACACATTAGATGTGTCCAAGGAACACTACTGAAAATCAATCCTTCCTTCCTTCCTTCCTTCCTTCATTCATTCATTCATTCATTCTCTCATTCATTCATTCACTCACTCACTCACTCACTCATTCATTCATCCTGTATAGCCACCCATTCCACTCAATGATACTGAGTGGCTTATAAATTGTTTTCATTTAGAATGTCCTATATATCTATTTGGGATTTATTTTTATTTTTTGGCCATGGAACACACCACCTTTCTCGAGGTTTGTAAATAATATGAATTGGGAAAACGAAATTTCACAATGGCCTTCAAATGATTATCAAATTACTATTAACACCACTGTGGTTGATCATCTGCTATAAGAGTTCAAAGTAGGGGAAGGGGGGGGGGAATCAGGAACTAGCCAATTTAGATAATCTAAATCTTGAAAACAACTTTTAGACTGTTCTTGGATAGCCTTCTCCCTCCCTCCCCACCCGCCACCAATTCTTGGCTTGCAAACTTGTCAGTTGGGATTCTTGAATGTACCGTGAGTCAGCTTTGCATCTTACTGCTTAGCTGGTAGGAAATTTAATGAGATTAGAGGTAGTGTCCGGTCATAAGAGGACTGAATGAAAATGAACTAAATTCGCTCAGCAAATATTCAGAAACAAAGAAAGCGAATGTGATGGTGTCAAGTGGAAGATTAAGAGTTTGATTATTTATTATTTATTATTAGAGTTGAAAGGGACCTTATGGTCATCAAGTTCAACCCCCTGCCTGAGCAGGAAATCCTACAGCACCCCAGCCAAATGGCAGTCCAATCTCCTCTTGAAAGTGTCCAAATTTGGGGAGTCCACAACCTCCGCTGGCAGGCCGTTCCACTGGTTGATCGCTCTCACTGTTAGGAAATTCTTTCTTATCTCCAGGTTGAATCTTTCCTTGGTCAGTTTCCAACCGTTGTTCCTCGTCCGGCCCTCTGGTGCCCTGCAAAACAGTGTGTCCCCCTCCTCTCTGTGGCAACCCCTCAAGTACCTGTATACAGCTATCATGTCCCCCTTTGCCCTTCTTTTTACTAGACTAACCATGCCCAGTTCCAGCAACCTTTCCTCGTATGACCTGGTCTCTAGTCCCCTTATCATTTTAGTTGCTCTTTTCTGCACCCTCTTTAGAGTCCCTATATCTTTTTTCAGTTCAGTTCTGGAGACCTCACCTACAAAAAGATATTGACAAAATTGAACGGGTCCAAAGATGGGCTACAAGAATGGTGGAAGGTCTTAAGCATAAAACGTATTAGGAAAGACTTAATGAACTCAATCTGTATAGTCTGGAGGACAGAAGGAAAAGGGGGGACATGATCGAAACATTTAAATATATTAAAGGGTTAAATAAAGTCCAGGAGGGAAGTGTTTTTAATAGGAAAGTGAACACAAGAACAAGGGGACACAATCTGAAGTTAGTTGGGGGAATGATCAATGCATCGCTCTCCGCACGCGTGGCTGTATCATTAACTCTTGTTCTGAATCCAAGGAGGAGCTAGATAATTGATCTCCTTCTGAGCTGTCTGTCACACTCTCCTCCTCCCTGTCACTCATGTCTTCTTGGTCAGAGGACCCTTCATCAGCAGATTCCATCGGGGGCAAAACAGGCCTGCAGCATGTGGATGTCTCCCCCACATCCACAGTCCTTGGGGCAGGAGCTGGGCCAGAGCTAACCACAACAGCTGCTAGGAAATTTAATGAGATTAGAGGTAGTGTCCGGTCATAAGAGGACTGAGTGAAAATGAACTAAATTCGCTCAGCAAATATTCAGAAACAAAGGGAGCGAATGTGATGGTTTCAAGTGGAAGACTAAGAGTTTGATGACTTGTGTGTGGTTTGGACACACCTAAGAAGGAAAACTACACAGAACTGCAACAATTTGTTTACAGAAGCAGGTGGAGCAAGATTTGTTGCGAGCAGTCCGATCAACTGAAAAATGGAGCTGGTCAAGGTGACTTTTAATTACACGTACTGATTTCTCCGACAATAGCTACTACTAGCACTCCTGCAGAATGAAGTGAACCCTGCTGTCATTCACCTTGTAAATGCAAATTTCCTGAGCCCAAGACAAATACTTCATTACCATATTGATGAAATGTAGGATTTGCTTCCTGTCTTGGTAGAGCGGTGGTATGTAACTGGACCAACGGTTACGGGAAACGCACAGGGACAAAAGAGGAGAGAAATCAAGAAATTGGACACGGGAGAGTAGTAAACGCAAGCCGGTTTTCCGATGCTGATAGGGACCTTGCTGCCCAAAATTGATCAATTGCCTCAATTGGCGCTTAATGGCTTGAGAAACAACATGTATCAAAGAAATGTGTTCCCTCTCTCTTTGCTTTTTTTTTCTTCTTTATAATTTTTTTTTTTGGTAGTAGACCAAGAGTTTACCAAATCACACACAGTGGTACCTCTACTTACAAACTTAATTCGTTCCGTGACCAGGTTCTTAAGTAGAAAAGTTTGTAAGAAGAAGCAATTTTTCCCATAGGAATCAATGTAAAAGCAAACAATGTGTGGGATTGGAGAAACCACAGGGAGGGTGGAGGCCCTGTTTCCTCCCAGGAGATTCCTGGAAAGGCCCCCACGGAGGCTTCTCCCTACCTTTTTCGGCCCTGTTTCCTCCCAGGAGATTCCTAGAGAGGCCCCACAGAGGCTTCTCCCCTCCTTTGTCGGCCCTGTTTCCTCCCAGGAGATTCCTAGAGAGGCCCACAGAGGCTTCCCCGCCTTTTTCGGCCCTGTTTCCTCCCAGGAGATTCCTAGAGAGACCCACAGAGGCTTTCCCCACCTTTTTGGACCCTGTTTCATCCCAGGAGATTCCTGGAGAGGCCCCACGGAGGCTTTTCCCTGCCTTTTCTGGCCCTGTTTCCTCCCAGGAGATTCCTAGAGAGGCCCACAGAGGCTTCTCCCCGCCTTTTTCGGCCCTGTTTCCTCCAAAGAGATTCCTAGAGAGGCCCCACAGAAGCTTCCCCCACCTTTTTCGGCCCTGTTTCCTCCCAGGAGATTCCTAGAGAGGCCCACAGAGGCTTCCCCTGCCTTTTTCGGCCCTGTTTCCTCCCAGGAGATTCCTAGTGAGGCCCCACGGAGGCTTCTCCCTGCCTTTTCCGGTTACAGTTTTGGAGGGTTGGGTTTGTAAGTGGAAAATGGTTCTTGAGAAGAGGTAAAAAAAACTTAAACACCCAGTTCTTATCTAGAGAAGTTCATAAACAGAGGCATTCTTGGGAAGAGGTACCACTGTACAGTGAAGTCTCTAAATTTATACAGTACAGTCCGGTTCTTTTTTTTGGGGGGGGGGAGGAGGCGTTGTTTGCCTGTCTGTTAAATTGCAAATGATGTCACTTGCAGCAACTTATCACACTTGTGTAGCCCCCATCATGGTGCAAATGCCATAAATGATGTTATTTACAGCCATCTGCAGTCATTTGCAAGTGACACATAAGCATACTGCATACCCAAGAAATGCAAATTGTCACATAGGATGAATTTGCATTCTTCACTCAATGGCATCATTACACGAATGACTCAAATCAATACAAACTTCAAAAAAAGTAACATAAATGCAATTGCTTCATGCATATTCTTTCAGATAAAGGAGAAAACTGCCTACCATTTTGGAAGGCTCTCCAGACATCAATGTGGTCCCGTTGCCTCTCTACTTCCCCTAAACCATAGCAAGTGAAATTAAGCTTTTCACTTCATTCTCCAGTGTTGGTTTCTGAATCATCTGTAGAATATTAAATCCTGGCCTACTGTTAGAGCATTAAAAAACTCAAAAGGAAGATGAAAGCCTCCATAGAACTGAGAACCATTGTTGATGTTCTTAATTCCATATGTCTACATGCTAACCTTATGAAACTTCCTAACACAGCTATAAGTTGCCATTTAAGAAAAAGCTTCTTTCCATATGTATGTTTTTTTCTGTTGAATCACCTTGGTATACCCAAATATGGAAAAGAGCATACTGCTTCCTTTTTCCCTCTTGGCCCCTCCAGGGACCATCCAGGCAGTTATATTTTTTTAATAGCCAACAAACTATAGTCTATATGTGTAGCATATTTTTGCTGATAATGAAAATTAAAACTGCCTTATAGGCAAACTGCCCAGATTCAAATCCCGGTAAGGGGTTTGGCCAGCTGATGAGATCCAAATAGCTTGAAACAGATCTATACTAGTCTCCTTTAATTTTCATTATCAGCAAAAATATGTTACACATACAGGTATGTATTCTGTCTGGGTCCACCCAGACGCCAACACCAACTAAAAAGAGTAGCCAGACACACTGGTAAAAAGCAAAGGCAGTTTATATATTTGAAAGCAAACACAGGTAACAAAAACTGTTCTTACAGACAGGAACGTTATGAAGCTTCACAGAGGTTTCACCACGGCCAGGCAATAAAACAGGATTCTTGCTGGCAAAAACAACACTGGAGGTAATAAAACCCACGCCTCCCCCAAGTCTTCAGCCTTCGAAGTCACAAGCCAGAATCAGAGACGCCAAGAATCAAAGCAAGGTCACAGGACTCCCAATTGATAACTCTCCACAATACATTAAGGGCGGGCCTGCCTTTTCAACCCTGCTGAGGAGAACCACACCCAAACCCAGCTGTTACCAATTCAGGGATGGAAATACCTTGCTAATTGGCCCCTTCTTTGGGCTGCCCGTCTCTGCCTCATATGTATGATAGCCTGAGCGTCTTCATCTAATGAATCCAGGCTACTCGCTGGGGAGAGCCCCCTCCCGGGGGTCTCAGGCTGCTCTCCCTCCTCCTCTTCCTCTTCTGCCTGGTCCTCCCCCTCCTGTTCATCGTCCTCCCCCTCTGAGCATGGATCTGGCAGAGTTCCAGCCGTTCCCTGAGGAGCCTCAGGCTGAATCACAACAGGTATGTATGTATGTAGGTATGTATAACATATTTTTGCTGATAATGAAAATGAAGGGAGACTAGTATAGATCTATTTTCAAGCTATTTAGCTATCATCAGCTAGCCATACCCTTACCAGGATTTGAACCTGGGCAGTGTGTATGTATGTATGTATGTATGTATGTATGTATGTATGTATGTATGCATCCCATCACATCTATAATTCGCTTTGTCACGCATATTGTAAAGTTTATTACACGTTTGCTAACTATTTGAAACCCTATCTCAACAAATAGGGTATTGATCAAGTTACATGTCTAGCACTTATCATGGCTAAAGCTAGTTTATTCTAGCTTATTGATCAAGTATGATTAGCACATATCATGGCTAAATCTAGTTTATTCTAGTTTAGTCTCTAGACATGTCCATACCAATGAAGCCGGCCTTCTCTCATCTTCTCTATAATTTATGCCAAAGTAGCACAAGTGGCTTATATACTCATAAATACATCATAACAGAAATTGAAAAATTACAAGGAAGGCCATTTGGGCACAAAGCAAGTTTGGGAACATCCAATGGACTTCAACAACAGCAAAAAAAAATGTACCACCCATACAGCATATTGATGCCTGATATTGTCATCTTCAAATATATATTTCCTACTGGGAAGCTATATTTGTCACTGAAACAGAAATGCAAGCTTTTTTTTTTAAGGAAAATATGAAGTTGGTCACATTATGCCTCCACGCAGTGTCACAGATTCCTTATAAAGGTCTTCTTCTGCCTGAAATGAATAAATGCTGTGGGCACAATGCAAGTTCTACATGAGTTTTTTTTTTAAAGACTAAAAAAGAAGAAAAAGAAGAGCTTAAAACATCTCTTGGCATCCCGAAGCTCAAGTGAACAGAATTTCAATAAAGGCCTTGCTCCATTTTGCACCTGTTCCGGGAATTTATGAAAGTATTATCTGTGGTTTGTGTTTCTCTGAGCCACAGACTTTATTTTGGTAAATGAACTGAGAGTTATATTACTTGTGCTGGGTGGATAAAAGGAAACACGAGAAGACTTTTTGTGCATTAAAAAAAATTGGAGTGAGACTATTGAATTCATTTTTTTGAAGCTACTATCTTGATATGATCTACACATATTATATTTACATATACATATTCAAGTCCCAGTGGGTATGGCTAGCTGATGAGGCCAAAATAAGGCCGGAATAGATCTATTCTAGTCTCCCTTAATTTTCAAATTCAGCAAAAAAACATGTGACACATATAGATAGAATTGTCGGCTATCAATAAAATTAACTGCCTTGGAAATGGCCCTGGGTTAGGCCGAGAGGCAAATAAGGAGCTGTGATGTTCCTTCAATACACCAGGGTGATTCGACACAAAAATATGTAACCCTTCCCTGGTGCAGAGCTGAAGGGATTGGATACTGTAGCCTAGAGGATAATTCTCTGCCTTACAAGGCAAAGGTTGCAGGTTCAAGTCCCAGTGGGTATGGCTAGCTGATGAGACCAAAATAAGGCCGAAATAGATCTATCCTAGTCTCCCTTAATTTTCAAATTCAGCAAAAAAACATGTGACATATACATATTTGTACATACAGTGTTCCCTTGACTTTCGCGGGGGATGCGTTCCAAGACCGCCCGTGAAAGTCAAATTTCCGTGAAGTAGAGATCCGGAAGTAATTACACTATTTTCCCATTCCCTTAACAACCTTTAGATTATTACTCACCATTATTACTGGTACTCACCATTGAAGAAGATACTTAATGATCCCGATATTTATTAACATAATTATTAACAATAATTTGACGACAACATATGACATCACGGGCGGGGAAAAATATGGTGTAGAAAAAAACCACAAAGTATTTTTTAATTAATATTTTTTTTAAAAAACATGGTATAGACTTTTTGCTAATGTCGGACCCGTGAAAGTCCAGGGAACACTGTATACCTATATACGTTGCACACGGACACATACCCTGTCTCCCCGAAAATAAGACACTGTCTTATATTAATTTTTGCTCCAAAAGTTGTGCTACGTCTTATTTTCGGCGGGTGCCTTATATTTCTCAAATAAGACAAATTCACAGGCAGAAAAGCTGACACCCCCAAAGAAAGTGTACCGTACGGTATACTGATTATGGTACGGTACCTGTCAGTATGGCACTCACACAACAAACGACGGCACTTATATGGTACAACAGTATACTCCCGTTATTGCAGCTTCCAGCCACCAGAGGAACTACAGTCTAAGCACTGTAGTGGACACTGTAATGGCGGTGAGACAGCAGCAGACTGTGTCTGCTGTACTGGACGGTACAAAGCGATGGAAGGGGCCAGCAGGGGATGCCATATTATTACGGTACCGCTATGAACAGCTTTGAATGGTACCGTATGTTTTTCCACCGTACTGTATGTAAACTTGACTACGCCTTATTTTCGGGAGGTGCCTTATACAGTGATCCCCCGGTTATTGCGTCCCCGACCATTGCGAACAGGGTAATTTGCGATTTTTGAACCCGGAAGTCAAAACACCATCTGCGCATGCGTGCCCTTTTTTCTATGGGCACGCATGTGTACATGGCGCCTGGCAGATCAGCTGCTGGGCGGCTTCCCTGGGTCTTCCCCCTCTTGCTGGCGGGAGGGCGAAGCCCCCCCCAGCACCCGCTCGCCCGCCCTTCGCCCTTCGCCCGGGAAGTTCGCCAGGAGTCAGCGGAGAACGGCGCAACTGTTTTAAAACGATCGGAGCTTTCCAATGAGTCCCGAAGACAAACGTCAAACTTCCGTGTTTGTCTTCGGGACTCATTGGAAAGCCGCGCGGGTGTTTTAAAACGTCGCCGCCGACATGGGGGGCTTGCTAGCACCCCCCCAAACCCGGGTTGGGGGCTCGGGGGGGTGCTAGTGAGCCCCCCATGTCGGCGGCGACGTTTTAAAACAGCCGCGCCGCCCCCAATCTTCGGCTCCTCGCTAGCGCTGCGGAAGTTAAAAACACCATCTGCACATGCGCAGATGGTGTTTTTACTTCCGCAGCGCTACTTCGCGAAAACCCTCTCGTTGCGGGGGGTCCTGGAACGGAACCCTCGCAACGAGCGGGGGATCACTGTATTAGCAAATTCTGCAAAACCTCTGACATGCCTTACTTCCGGGGTATGTCTTATTTTCGGGGAAACAGGATACAGTGATCCCTCGATTAGCACGGTCTCGATTAGTGCGAAACGCTACAACACGGTTTTTCACAAAATATTAATTAAAAAATACTCCACGGTTTTTTTGCTATACCACGGTTTTTCCCACCCGATGACGTCATACGTCATCACCAAGAGTCACTTCTCTGTCTCTTTCTCTTTCTTTCCTGTCACTATGCTTCAATCATTTTCTCATTTCTCTTTTTTCTCCCCTTTTTTCTATCATTTCTCTCTCTCTTTCTTCCTCTCTCACACTCTCTTCCTCCCTTCTCTCTCCCCCCCTCCACTTGCCCACGAGAAGAAAAAAACAACCTCTGCCGGGCAGCTCCCCTTGTGCCCCCGCTTTGTGCCTGCCTCTTTTGGGGATTATTTTTCTTTTCTTTTTTGCGCTGGCGGCGGGAGCTGTTGGGGAGGGCTCTGCCGGGAAGGCCTCTCAGCTGCAGAGCCGAATGGGGGCGGAGGCAACAGCGGAGCCCGGCGCTGGGGCCATGCGAGGCTGTTCATCCAGGGGGGCGTGGACTGGCAAGTCGCCCTCCTTTCTCTCTCTTTCTCAAGATCGCTTGCCGCTTGCCTATTGCAGCGAAGGAGGCGAAGCAAGGCTCCAAGCTGCAAAGCGGCAAGCGGCAAGCGATCTTGGGGTTTCCCCTTTGCCTGGGCGGCGGGAAGACCAAGGGAAGGTTCCTTCAGCCGCCCAACACCTGATCCGCTCCGCAGCGCGGCAGCAGCGAGGAGCCGAAGATGGGGTTTCCCCTTTGCCTTTACCCCATCTTCGGCTCCTCGCTGCTTCCGCGCTGCGGAGCAGATCAGCTGTTGGGCGGCTGAAGGAACCTTCCCTTGGTCTTCCCCGCCGCCCACACGCAAACTCCACCATCTGCGCATGTGCGGCCATGAAAAAAATGGCGCGCATGCGTAGATGGTGTTTTTACTTCCGCATCCAGTATAACACGGAAATCGGTTAGCGCGGGAGGTCTTGGAACGTAACCCCAGCGCTAACCGAGGGATCACTGTATATGCATATTAGGCGGGGGTTGCCGCTGTTGCTACCGATGTGCTTTGCGCACAGCTTTGCACCTCCAGTGTGCACGCATGCACACCCTAGCAAGATTTTGCTTCTGTGCATGCAAAATCTCGCGAGGCGACACATGAGCACACAACAGATACAAACTTAAAGTAAACCACTCTAAACTCAACTGCAGGAAACGCAACTTTAGTAACTGAGTAGTTGATGCATGGAACTCACTACCTGACTCTGTAATATCATCACCTAACCCCAGTGAAGGGCTACATTTTTTTTACTACCACACTGAAGGCGTGGCTTATTTTGTGGGTGTGGCTTGCAGGCCATGTGACCAGGTAGAGTGGCTTGACAACCATGTGACGGGGGGGGGTAGCTTAAAGGTCGTGTGATTGGCTTAAAGGTCGCCAACTTGACGTCACTCACATCAAGGGTTTGGATTAGGGGTAGGGTGCCTGGCCTCTCCTCGCCTCAAAGAGATACAATTTCTCTATCTATTTACTATTACTGAACATTCTAAATATACTATTTAATTCTATTTATATATGCCATATGTGTAAATACATATTACTCACAGGCACACAAAAATATACATTATCTACTATATAAACTATATGTGTATGTACACACACAGAGAGATACATGCACAGCTCTTCTAAAATTATACATATTCAACCTCATTTACTGCGATAGGAAAAACACCCAGAGCCCAGAAGGGAAAAAAAGAAAAAAAATTCAATTTTTTTCTACCACTTCTGCATACCTGACCAACATTTTTCTACCAGTACTGTATACCTGACCGTTCCCATAGGAGCCCATCACTGCCTAACCCCCAAAACTTTACCCTTAGACTATCCACTGTTGACCTCTCCCGATTCCTAAGAGGTCAGTAAGGGGCGTGCATAAGTGCACCAGCGTGCTTTCCGTCCCCTGTCCTAATGTTTCTCTTTTGCTGGTGTTCTGTCGGGCTCTCTGGTAGACTCCTCCCAAAAATTCACAGGTACAAATTTCAGACACACACACATTTGAAAATTCAAAACAATGTTCTTTATAATGAAAAGTCACTTAAACCAAGCCCTGTTTTGTTATAGCAAAGAGCACTTGTCTCCAAACAAATGGGTAATTTGTACAAGTCCCTTATCAGTTCTGTGATACTTAGCTTGCAGCTGTGAGGCAATTCACAGTCCTTCTTCTTTCACAAAGTGAAACACACTTTGCTCTGGGTTAGTTTCAAAGCGGGGGAAAATCAGCAGACAAAGATCAAAGTCAGCAAAGCAGGGATGAAACACAACGATCAGATAATCCTCCACAATGGCCAAACCCACAGGCTGCTATTTATAGCAGCCTCACTAATTACCACAGCCCCACCCAACCACAGGTGGCCTCATTTTTTTTTATAATAATCTCTCAGTTGTTGTTGCCTATGCATCGCTCTCCGCATGCGTGGCTGTATCATTAACTCTTGTTCTGAATCCAAGGAGGAGCTAGACAATTGATCTCCTTCTCAGCTGTCTGCCACACTCTCCTCCTCCCTGTCACTCCTGTCTTCTTGGTCAGAGGAGCCTTCATCAGCAGATTCCACCGGGGGCAAAACAGGCCTGCAGCATGTGGATGTCTCCCCCACATCCACAGTCCTTGGGGCAGGAGCTAGGCCAGAGCTAACCACAACAGCTGGTATCATATATTGTTATAAATATTATTATATCTTTGTACACCACCAATACATACTTGACAAAACAAACAAACCAGTAAATACATAAATAAAACATCCTATTAGTAAGAGGGCTATTTTTCCTAAGAGATGGGTCTTCAACTCCCTGCCTACGCTTTCAAGTATGAATGAAAGTCTGCGTAAAACTTAACATATGATGTTCAAGCGATAATGGCTTAGTTTCCGTACCTCATTAAGCTGTAGCAAAAGATACCCGATCACAAAGGATGAACTCAAAACATTTTTTAAAAGCAAATATTTCTCAGAAGCTCTTGAACCTCCCTAATCATTCCAGCAGCTCCTTCTACGATAGTTTACATGTTCTTTCACCTGATCACAAATGTTTAACTTGCTAAAAACAAATAAGCGACAAATAGAGGTCGAAACCAAGACTTTGAAAAGTATTTCATGCTACCAAACACCGACATTGATCCAGTAACGTTATCCAGGACATGTGGACAACATTTCCACAGTTGCAGCCTGCTCTCAATTGAAAGCAAATTGTACAGGTTAATTGACGAAGTTAAGATGCTCCTTCTCTTGTTACTCTCTTCAGTAATGAACATACAAAGAATTTATCAGCCTTTGCTCCCAAGTTTCCCTCTTGTAAAACCCTAAATTACCGGAATAATTATAGCAAGAAAGCATCTTGTACCAGTATGCAAAAATGTTCTGTAGCCAAGGAAACTGGAATGGTGAAATTAGAAAGCATGATATTCCCTGTAACTCTTAGATTGCTATCACGAATTTCTAAAGCTTCTAGACCATTTATCACTTGGAAAACTGTCAGGGCTGCTGATACCATGATAGCTTAAACACATTAGAGCCTACGAAAACAGAAGGTGTAGCCTAAGGGAAATAGCAATAGCACTTAGACTTGTATACTGCTTTATAGTGCTTTACAGCCCTCTCTAAGCTGTTTATTGAGGCAGTATATTGCCCCCATTAATCTGAGTCCTCAGTTTACCCATCTCGGAAGGATGGAAGGCTGAGTCAACCTTGAGCCTGGTGAGATTTCGATCTGCCAAATTGCAGGCAGCCAGCAGTCAGTAGAAGTAGCCTGCAGTACTGCACTCTAACTACTGCCCCATGGTGGCTCATATACCACAATAATGGGTGTACCAAAGTACACCTGTATTATTCCAACTTTACACGCACTGCATTGGTTGCCAGTCAGTCTCCACACGCAATTCCAGGTGTTGGTTATCACCTTTAAAGCCCTAAATGGCTCAAGGCCAGACTATTTACGGGACCACCTCCTCGCTGCAGCCAGTAAGGGCTCACAGACTTGGTCCTCTCCACCAAATAATGTCAGCTGGTGGGTCCTCGGGAAAGAGCCTTCTCTGTGGTGGATCCAGCCTTTTAGAACCAACTGTCTTTGGAGATCCACATTATCTTCCAGAAAGCCGTTAAGATCAGGCTTTTCCAGCAGGCCTGGAATTAGGCTGATTGCAAGTATGTATGTTTTTTTATATTAATGTTATTATTGATTTTTATTATTAGATTTTAACTGTATTTATTGTTGTATTTATTGCGATTGTTAGCCGCTCCAAATGGAGTGAGCAGCATATAAATACAATGATTGATTGACTGACTGACTGACTGACTGACTGACTGACTGACTGAATGAATGAATGAATGAATGAATGAATGAATGAATGAATGAATGAAGCTCATGATTCTGCCCAGTCACTTCCTTGTTACTTTACTTTTTCCTGAGACGGGGGAGTTGTGTCTAAGCTCTGTGCTTGTATAAGCTTCGTGCTTTATCTGTATTGTATAAGCTTCGTGCTTTATCTATATTATATTTAGCTTTGTGCTTGTTATCTATATTCTGTTTTGCTCTGTATTTGCTACGTGCATATTTTGGATTGCTTATATTTTGTTTATATGTAAATAATACTTATTTAATTAAGTCTGTGTCTTGACTTTATCACACATCCATGCTCTATTAAAATTCTCTGCTCGGTATTGTCAAAGGTTTCATAGCATAGCTAACCGAGACAAGCCAACAACCTCCAAGGTCCCTTCCAACTCTGTTGTTCTGTCCTGTCCTGTCCTATTTTGTCCTATCCTACTCTACTCTATTCTAAGCATCGTACTATCATAACTTCATCGACTTGCCTCTTGCTGGGAAGTCTAAAAAATTGATGTAGACAGAAGAAAGTCCTTCACAATGGGTTGAATAATCTTCAGCACATGTCTACCAAGGCAGACTTTACTATGTTATGTGAACTAATTGACTATTTTCATAACCTTTTACACTTAGATTGCATCTCCCTTCAATGTAAACCAATGAAGTATTTCTTGGAACAAAACAGCTGTGAAAGCAGAAATAAAATAATAATCTATTAAGACTTAAAAGAGGGCTATTCTTTCTCTCCAAAATGGATCCACTAGATATACATGTTATTTCTAATTACCTGTGGCATGCTATAATATCAATAATAATTTATTACATTCGCATGCCACTCGACTCCTAACAACTTTCAGCAGCTCGCAACAATCAGATTACAGAAATCACAATAAAATCAATACAAGAAGGTAAGCACAACAGATGATGTAGGAAGGGGTCACAATTGCCTCCCCCACAAAAGCCTGGTTGAAAAGTCAGGTTACCTCTCAACAATTGCAAACAATTCTAAAATTACCCATTCAGTCTTGGATCATGAATACATTTAGGTTGATTTCAAAACTACATATGATACAACATCAGCTGTTCGAGAGTTCGCTGAACTTTTGGCTCAGTTAATAGATTGAACAATTAAACAATTTGTGGGAGGAAAAAAGATCTAATTTAGCTGCCGCTATAAAGAGGTCACTTAAACTGGACTTTTAATGTTTGAAATAAACAATCCACCAGTTTTGCATTCTTCGCATTATTTCTCCTCCAAAATTCTGGTTCAATAATAAGGCTCTCATAAGTTGCTTTTTTTTTTTTAAGGTGACCTTGTGCATTTAACTTTTTTCCTACTGAAGTTTATAACCCATTGCCATTTTTTTTCAGTTCTACATGAGGTTAAAAAAAACACAACCTGATTTAAAATTCAGTTTCAAAAAGAAAGCACAATGGAACTTTTTAAAGAACAACGTCCATTTCCTTAGAACTACTTCTCTGCATCCAGTTTTGGCTACCGCAATGTAAAAAATAATAATAATGTTGAGACTCTCCGGGACCGCCTTCTGCCGCATGAATCCCAGCGACCAGTTAGGTCCCACAGAGTGGGTCTTCTCCGGGTCCCGTCAACTAAACAATGTCATTTGGCGGGACCCAGGGGAAGAGCCTTCTCTGTGGTGGCCCCAGCCCTCTGGAACCAACTCCCCCCAGAGATTAGAATAGCCCCCACCCTTCTTGCCTTTCGTAAGCTCCTTAAAACCCACCTCTGTCGTCAGGCATGGGGGAACTGAGATATTCTTTTCCCCTAGGCTCCTACAATTTATGTATGGTATGTTTGTATGTATGATTGGTTTTTTAAAATAAGGGTTTTTAGCTGTTTTAGTATTGGATTGTCACATGTTGTTTTTACCACTGTTGTTAGCTGCCCCGAGTCTACGGAGAGGGGCGGCATACAAATCCAATCAATCAATCAATCAATCAATAAATAAATAAAGAAAGAAAGAATGCAAAGAAGAACAATGAAGATGATTAGCGGACGGAAGGCTAAAAATACAAAGAATGGTTGCTGGAATTGGATATGTCTATTTTAATGAAAAGAAAGACTAGACGTGGTATCATAGCGGTGTCCCAATTTTATTTTATTTTATTTTAATTTATTGTTAGAGTTGGAAGGGACCATGCAGGTCATCAAGTCCAACCCCCTGCCTAAGCAGGAACCCTACAGCATCCTAGCCAAATGGCATTCCAATTTCCTCTTAAAAATGTCCAGAGTATTGGAGTTCACAAGGTCCGCTGGTAGGTTGTTCCACTGGTTGATCGTTCTGACCGTCAGGAAGTTCTTCCTTATTTCCAGGTTGAATCTCTCCTTGGTCAGCTTCCAGCCGGTGCCCTGGAGAATAAAGTGACCCCCTCCTCTCTGTGGCAACCCCTCGTATACCTGTAGACTGCTATCATGTCCGCTCTGGCCCTCCTTTTCTCTAGGCTATCCATGCCCAGTTCCCTCAGTCTCTCTTCGTAAGTTTATTTGAGGGGCTGCCACAAAGAAGAGTGAGGTCAACCTATTCTCTAAAGTACCTGAAGGCAGGATAAGAAACAATGGATGGAAACTAATCAAGGAGAGAACAACTTAGAACTAAGGAGAAATTTCCTGACGGCTCCTTCCCCAAAAGGGCTCCCTATTTAAACCCCTGCCAAAAGCAGGCAAGGGCGGATGTTTGCTCACTATAAGCAATAAAGAGCTGGAGTCTCACTGCCAGTCTCCTGCCACTTCAGTATCTGAACCAGTCATGGGCTGCCAAAATTTTTACTGCCTATTTTGTGGGTGTGCCTTGGTGGTCATGTGACCGGGTAGGGGTGGCTTGCCAGCCACGTGACCAGGTGGGTGTCGCTTGACAATCATGTGGCCAGGACTGGCTGAAAGGTCATGTGACTGGGTGGGAGTGGCTTACCGACCAAGATAACTTTCCAAATAGGTGCTTGGACTCTTTTTCAGTTGATTTAAGTCACATTATTCAAATAGCCACAAAAAAAACCAAATGATCGACAGCATTATTTGTTGAGGAGCACAGTCACATTTTAAGATTTTGTACTGAACCCACAAGGTTCACTATGATAACAGATTAGGCAAGTAACTCATTTTTTTAATTGCTATAGAAATTCAGTTCTAGATAATGATTAAAATGATTAAAGCGTTTATGGGTAAAAACATATAATTTAATTATTTCCTACTTTAAAAGTACAGTGGTACCTCAAGATATGAACCCCTCGTCTTACGAACATCCCGAGATATGAACCCAGGGTTCAGAAAATTTTTGCCTCTTCTTACGAACTTTTTTCGTCTTATGAACGCCAAACCCGAACTTCCAGGTTCAGCGTTCGGGAGGCTGCTGGGAAGCCCCCCCGGCTGTTTTAAAAGGTGACAGCCGGGCGGAGCGGCTTCCCAGCGGGCTCCCGAACTTAAACTTTTGTCAAACTTCCGAGTTCGGCGTTTGGGAGGCCGCTGGGAAACCCCTCCGCCCGGCTGTCACCTTTTAAAACAGCCGGGGGGCTTCCCAGCAGCCTCCCGAACGCCGAACCCGGAAGTTTGGGTTTGGCGTTCGGCTTCGGGAGGCAGCTGGGAAGCCCCCCCCCGGCTGTTTTAAAAGGTGACAGCCGGGCGGAGCGGCTTCCCAGCGGGCTCCCGAACTTAAACTTTTGTCAAACTTCCGAGTTCGGCGTTTGGGAGGCCGCTGGGAAACCCCTCCGCCCGGCTGTCACCTTTTAAAACAGCCGGGGGGCTTCCCAGCAGCCTCCCGAACGCCGAACCCGGAAGTTTGGGTTTGGCGTTCGGCTTCGGGAGGCAGCTGGGAAGCCCCCCCCCGGCTGTTTTAAAAGGTGACAGCCGGGCGGAGCGGCTTCCCAGCGGGCTCCCGAACTTAAACTTTTGTCGAACTTCCGAGTTCGGCGTTCGGGAGGCCGCTGGGAAACCCCTCCGCCCGGCTGTCACCTTTTAAAACAGCCGGGGGGCTTCCCAGCAGCCTCCCGAACGCCGAACCCGGAAGTTTGGGTTTGGCGTTCGGATTCGGGAGGCAGCTGGGAAGCCCCCCCGGCTGTTTTAAAAGGTGACAGCCGGGCGGCGGTGTTTTTTTGCGGTGTTTTTTTCCCCCCCTGCACGGATTAATGGGAAACAATGTTTCGTCTTACGAACTTTTCGTCTTACGAACCTCCCCCTGGAACCAATTAGGTTCGTAAGATGAGGTATTTCTGTAATTAAGGGTCATATGAAGGTACTAGAGAAGGAAGGACAATAAAAGAACTATTAAGTATTCAATAAATAGTGTATAATCTTACTACCTCCCGTTGCATCAGCCCCCCCCCCCCATGGGGGCAACAGCCCATTACTGATCTGATTCTACCAATCAGCCTCTTTTGGGGATCAGAAGTTCCTTTTTGTAGACTTTGCCAGCCAACTGGGGTTTTGTTTTTGTTTTTTGTTTTTTGGTTGGGTTTGCCAACTTGCTGTCTCTCAGCCTCTGGTCATCCCAGCTCCATGACAGGAAACTCTTATGAGAATAACAGCAGGAGTCCACACTCCCCATATGATAGATTAACTGCTACAGTTCATTTGCGCTTGTGGATTAGCTGGGTGAGAAGTATTCACTTAAACTGACATTTTGCAAGGGGGTGGGGTGGGGAAACGAGGTGCCTGAGAATGTAAGCACACAGGGTTCACTGTAGTGTAGCTATTGTGTCTCTGTCCTTTGTCCTTACTTTAGAAGGCAGAAGAAAGTGCTTATAGCTTCCCTGTGCAATTCAACTGTATGTATGTATGTATGTGTGTATGTATGTAAAGTGTTCCCTCGATTTTCGGGGGTTCGAACTTCGCGAAAAGTCTATACCATGGTTTTTCAAAAATATTAATTAAAAAATACTTTGCGGTGTTTTCCCCTATACCACGTTTTTTCCTACCTGACGATGTCATATGTCATCACCAAACTTTCATCCACCTTTAATAAATATTTTTTAAAATAAACTTTAATAAAGAAACATGGTGAGTAATAATTTAAATTGCTAAGGGAATGGGAAATTGCAATTTAGGGGTTTAAAGTGTTAAGGGATGGCTTGTGATACTGTTCATAGCCAAAAATTGTGTATTTACTTCCGTATCTCTACTTCGCGGAAATTCAACTTTCGCGGGCGGTCTCGGAAGGCATCCCCCACGAAAATCGAGGGAACACTGTAAACTGCTCAAAAAAATAAAGGGAACACTCCTATATTTGAATGAATGAAATATTTTCATTGAATATTTTTTCTGTACAAAGTTGAATGTGCACAACAGCATGTGAAATTGATTGTCCATCAGTGTTGCTTCCTAATTGGACAGTTTGATTTCACAGAAGCTTGATTTACTTGGAGTTATATTGTGTGGTTCCACCCTCCCTATGGTTTCCCTAATCATACGCATTATTTGCTTTTACATTGATTCCTATGGGGAAAAAATGCTTCCTCTTACAAACTTTTCTACTTAAGAACCTGGTCGCGGAACGAATTAGGTTCGTAAGTAGAGGTACCACTGTATAAGTCTAAATTTATTTATTTATTTATTTATTTATTTATTTTTATTTTGTCCAATACATAATACATATTGAAGACAATAGACATGTAGTATTATATATAAAGAAAAGGATAGAAAAAAAGATATAAAAATAGAGGAGAAGATATATGAAAGGAAGAAAAGATATATGATATATGAGATAAGGAGAGACAATTGGATAGGGGACGAAAGGCACACTAGTGCACTTATGTACGCCCCTTACTGACCTCTTAGGAACCTGGAGAGGTCAATCGTGGAGAGTCTAAGGGAGAAATGTTGGGGGTTGACACTACTGAGTCCGGTAATGAGTTCCACGCTTCGACAACTCGATTGCTAAAGTCATATTTTTTACAGTCAAGTTTGGAGTGATTAATTTTAAGTTAGAATCTGTTGCGTGCTCTTGTTAAGTTAGAATCTTGTTGCGGTTGAAGCTGAAGTAGTCATTGACAGGCAGGACATTGCAGCATATGATCTGGTGGGCAATACATCGATTGTGTTTTAGGCGTCGTAGTTCTAAGCTTTCTAGATCCAGGATTGTTAGTCTGTTTTCGTAGGGTATTCTATTGCTATTGCTATTGGCTATACATACTTTTGTTGGCAGGGTGGTATGTGTGGTGTGTGCATGCATATACAAGAAGCTACACTAGTTGCAATTTTCAGGACAAAGGCTGCGCCCATGTCAAGAGCCTCAATGCTCTGCAAACTTTGCAAAGAATCAACTATCCCAGGCTCCCTTCCCCCTCTCCCCCCCACCCTTGTTCTGCATGGCCACCTTAACCAACCCATCATTGGGGGGTGGGGGGGGGGGTGAGACTTCATTGAAATGCTAATTGCTTTCAAACAAGTGAGCCCTGTATTTCCCCCCCTCTCCTTTGGGTGGTAAGCCTGGGTTTTTTTGGGGGTGGGTGGGTTTAGAATCACTTCTCCTCTTTTGTCATTTATTTCCATGGCAGTGGTGCTGAATCCTGATTTATTCATTTATTTGGAGGTGGGGGGGCGGGAAGAGATGGGAAAAGAAGGAAGGAAATATAATGAAAGCAAGGGGAGTGGATGGAGGGAAGAGGCAGCCACAAAATTATAATCGATTTCCTAAAGAGTTTCATGCACTAGTGCTGTATGCTATTACTCCCATGGTCCCTTTCGATTCCAGCTGATTTTTTTTCAATAATTATTTTTTTCAGGAGGGGGGGGGTGTTCCTTGGTTTAACTCTCCTGGATGGGAACAGCTGTGACCAGATAATAATAATAACAACAACAGAGTTGGAAGGGACCTTGGAGGTCTTTTAGTCCAACCCCCTGCTTAGGCAGGAAACCCTACACTACTTCAGACAGATGGTTATCCAATATCTTTTTAAAAATGTCCAATGTTGGAGCATTCACAACTTCTGGAGGCAAGCTGTTCCACTGGTTAATTGTTCTAACTATCAGGAAATTTCTCCTTAGTTCTAAGTTAGTTAGTTAGTTAGTTAGTTAGTTAGTTAGTTAGTTAGTTAGTTTGTTGATTGATTGATTGGTTGATTGATTGATTGATTGATTGATTGATTGATTGATTGATTGATTGATTGATTGGATGAAGTTAGTTGGGGGAAAGATCAAAAGCAACGTGAGAAAATATTATTTCACTGAAAGAGTAGTAGATCATTGGAACAAACTTCCAGCAGACGTGGTTGGTAAATCCACAGTAACTGAATTTAAACATGCCTGGGATAAACATATATCCATTGTAAGATAAAATACGGGAAATAGTATAAGGGCAGACTAGATGGACCATGAGGTCTTTTTCTGCCGTCAGTCTTCTACGGTATGTTTCTATGTTTCTATTTGTATGCCACCCCTCTCCATAGACTCGGGGCGGCTAACAACAGTGATAAAAAACAGCATGTAACAATCCAATATTAAAACAACTAAAAAAACTCTTATTATAAAACCAAACATACATACAAACATACCATGCATAAATTGTAAAGGCCTAGGGGGAAAGAGTATCTCAGTTCCCCCATGCCTGATGGCAAAGGTAGGTTTTAAGAAGCTTACGAAAGGCAAGGAGGGTGGGGGCAATTCTAATCTCTTGGGGGAATTTGGTTCCAGAGGGCCGGGGCCGCCACAGAGAAGGCTCTTCCCCTGGGGCCCGCCAAAGGACATTGTTTAGTTGACGGGACCCGAAGAAGACCCACTCTGTGGGACCTAACTGGTCACTGGGATTCGTGCAGCAGAAGGCGGTCCCTGAGATAATCTGATCTGGTGCCATTGCTTCTTGTTCTACCCCCAAACCCGTGGGACTCTGGGGTGGCTTACAACAATATAAAAAATAATAGAATACAATAATAGAAGTCAATATTAATATTGAAACTAAACATATTAAAATAATAAAACAATAAAATCATATTAAAACCCCAAAACAATCCAATTAATTGTTCTGTCGAGAAATTTCTCTTTAGTTCTAGGTTGCTTTTCTCCTTGTTTAGTTTCCACCCATTGCTTCTTGTTCTACCCTCAGGTGCTTTGGGGAATAGGTTGACTCCCTCTTCTTTGTGGCAAACCCTGAGATATTGGAACACTGCTATCATGTCTCCCCTGGCCCTTCTGGGGGACACAATCTGAAGTAAGTTGGGGGAAAGACCAAAAGCAACATGAGAAAATATTATTTTACTGGAGGAGTAGTAGATCCTTGGAACAAACTTCCAGCAGACGTGGTAGATAAATCCACAGTAACTGAATTCAAACATGCCTGGGATAAACATATATCCATCCTAAGATAAAATACAGAAAATAGTATAAGGGCAGACTAGATGGACCATGAGGTCTTTTTCTGCCGTCAGACTTCTATGTTTCTATGTTTCTTTTCATTAAACTAGCCATGCCCAGTTCCTGCAACCATTCTTCATATGTTTTAGCCTCCAGTCCCCTTCATTTTACTTCTTCCTTCATTTTTTAAAAAAACTTATTTTCAATCCAATAAAATGTTGATAGGAAATTTGGATCCTGGGAAAGGACGTTTGCAATTCTGTCTATCAGCAGAATAGTTATCCCAAAACAAAACACGACAGGGGCAAGTTTGGTGTGGCAGAGGAATTCAGCCCAGGAAAGATGTAATTCAAAATTGAGCTGCATACAATTAAAGGCTTACAGAGAGAAAGGGTGTGTGTGTGTGTCCAGAATAATTTCACTGGTGCGTCTCTATCAGGGGAGCATTGAGGCAGTGCTTGAAAATCGCTGACTCTTTCTGTTTGAGATCTTTGTGCTTTTCCTTCTCTGTCATGTGATTCACATGGAGTTAGATTAGATTAGATTTATTCGATTTGTATGCCGCCCCTCTCCAGAGACTCGGAGCGGCTCACAACACAAAACATGGTACAAATCCAAGAATAAAAAGCAACTTAAAACCTTGAGTGTAAAAAACAATCATACATCTCAGACAAACCTTGCATAAAACGGAAAACGGCCCCATGCCTGCATAAAACGGAAAATTCCCCCATGCCTGACGGCAGAGGTGGGTTTTAAGGAGTTTGTGAAAGGCAAGGAGGGTGGGGGCAGTCCTAATCTCTGGGGGGGGCTTGATTCCATAGGGTTGGGGCCACCACAGAGAAGGCTCTTCCCCTGGGTCCCACCAGATGACATTGTTTTGTCGACAGCACCCGGAGAAGGCCAACTTTGTGGGACCTAACTGGTCGCTGGGATTTGTGCGGCAGAAGATATTCTGAAGGGCTTTATAGGTCATAAACAACACTTTGAATTGTGACCGGAAACAGATCGGCAACCAATGCAGATTGCAGAGTGTTGGTGTAACATGGGCATACCTTCTTCAAAGGTAGCCCCATGTAGAGAGCATTACAGTAGTCGAACCTCAAGGTGATGAGTTACTTCTAAGGAAATAGAATTCCTTATTTAAGGAGTGCATTTAATAAATTCCCATAGGAAGTGGAATTCCTGATAAGATTCCCCTTATCAATAAACATAAACAAGACCGTAGTCTTGAAACTCAAGGCCACCCAGGGTTAGGAACCTTTGAAAGAGGCACCACAAGACCAAGTGAACCGGGGCTAATATCTTGCCAAGTTCTCACGGCTGGAAACAGAGTTTCTATGAAAACGCTGAAGCCACCATATACATTGAACAGGGTAAATTCTGAAATTTCGTCCTGCAGGGAAGCAAGGTGAGCTCTCACTTCGCAGGATATGGGGGGCAACCCACTTTACCCTCAAACAGGATGGGAACGGTCTGGTCTTCCTCATACTTTGTTTGCTTTGAAATCCTATAGTTCAAGGAGTAGTATCTACTTTCTTAACACAGCTCTGTCCGTGATCTTACACAATGAAAGTACCTCTACGGCAGCCCTCCTCAATTATTTTCTGTTATGTCCCCCCCCCCCCAGGAAGAAGTAAAAATTTCATTCCCCCCCTCAACTCTCCGCTGACACGTGTCTCGCGGTCCACCCCGTCTGACCTGCCACCCCCAAACTGCGCCCCACCGCAAGATGCACATCCTACTTCACATTTGTACTGATACAGTAGTCCCTCACCTATCACTGGTGTTACGTTCCAGACCCGGCCGCAATAGGTGAAATCCGCGATGGGGAATTTATCGTATTTATATTGTAATTGTTTGGTAAGTTTTCATTGTTTTAAGTGTTTATAAACCCTTCCCACACAGTATTTATTTTAGATACAGTATTTAAATACAGTATTTACAATTTTAGATATATATTTTTTGAAAAACCTGCCGATCGAGTTCGGCGGGCTGTTTAAATCTGCCGATCGACTTCCTCAGAAACCCGCGAACCAGCGAAGATCCGCGAATGATTTTTCTCATTAATATTTCTTGAAAACCCGCAATGAAGTGAAGCCGCAGTAGGTGAAGCGTGGTATAGCGAGGGACTACTGTACCTCCATTCCTCTAGGAGAAAGAAAGCTACTTAAGATCCTCTTTCACTTAGTTAAAGACAACTTCCACTCCTACAATGGCTTAATCAACTCAGTTGTTTAACCTGATCAGAATCCAAGGTCCCTATATGCATATCTACCCCACCCTCAGCATTGGAGGTATTATATCCTTGGCATTGTGGCAGGGCAGCCCATTCTAAAAGAAAATATCTCGTAAGTTCTAGAAGTTTGATTGAACTCGCCAAATGTTTTCTTTTAGAACAGGCTGCCCTGGACACAATGCCGAGGAATGCTTTGGAGGTACCAGTACAAGTGTCAGGTAGGAAGCACATCTTACTCCTTGCAGGGAAAAAAAGCATGTTCCCCTGGATCACACACAGCCCGGCAATGGTTCGGTCCCGCCCCACTATTTGAGAAGCATTGCTTCTCAATGAATGAATGTATAATGAGTTTGTTTGAATGGATATGTTTGTATTTTAATAGGGTTTTTTAGTTTTTAAAGGTAACTTTCTTAAATGTATCTTTTAATTTAAATTTACTGTATCTCAATGCATGCTATCTTTTTTATATGTTGTAAGCCGCCATGAGTCCTCAGAGAGGGGCGGCATATAAATCTAATAAAGAAGAATAAGAAGGAGGAGGAGGAGGAGGACAACAACAACAACAACAACAACAACAACAACAACAACACACCAGACATCCTGATTGTGGAGAAAAAGAAACTATGGATCATCAACATCGCAATTCCAGGAGACAGCAGAGTAGAGGAGCAGCAGCTAGAGAAATTAGTGAAATACGAAGATCCAAAAATCGAGCCGCAACAACTCTGGCATAAGCCTGTGAAAGTGGTCCCAGTGGTCCTTGGCACGCTGGGCGCAGTGCCAAAGGATCTCAGCAGACATTTGAAAGCCATCGGAATTGACAAAATCTCCATCTGTCAATTGCAAAAGGCCGCTTTACTGGGATCGGCAAACATAATTCGATGCTACATCACGCAGTCCTAGGTGCTTGGGAAGCGTACGACTGGTGATGAAATACGAAATCCAGCATAGTGATCTCGTTTGCTGTGTTGTATTGACATAATAAATAAATAGATAAATAGATAGATAAATAGATAGATAGATAGATAGATAGATGGATGGATGGATGGATGGATGGATGGATGGATGGATGGATGGATGGATGGATGAATAATAAAAACAACAATAACAATAATTGCTTATTTGACCCCTATGACAATCATTGAGTGATTCTTGACATGGAGAGGGGCGGCATACAAATTTAATAAATAAATAAATAAATAAATAAAATAAATGTATCTTTTCCTTCTATGTACTCTGAGAGCATATGCACCAAGACAAATTCCTTGTGTGTCCAATTACACATGGCCAATAAAATTCTATTCTATTCTATTCAATAATAATAATAGCTGAAGAAACACAGGTCCATGTGGCTTGGGACTGTGATCAAGCAGAGACACTACTTTTCCAACTCTAGGAGGAGAAAAGCCACTTAAGATCCTCTTTGACTTAGTTAAGGACAACTTCCACTCATACAATGGCTCAATCAATGCAATTGTTTAACACAGTGTTTCCCAACCTTGGCAAGTTGAAGATACCTGGACTTCAACCCCCAGAATTCTGGGAGTTGAAGTCCAAATATCTTCAAGTTGCCAAGTTTGGGAAACACTGGTTTAACCTGATCAGAATCCAAGGCCCCTATATGCATATCCACCCCACCCTCAGCATACAATCTCTTTCTCTCCGGAGCAAATCCACAACAAGCAAACGCCAGCCACCACGGAACAATGCCCATAGACTTTTTTCCAAGCGGGGAGATTCGGACAAACTCTTTTCTCACCTCGGAGCTCACGTAAAGTCACAAGTAAGCCAAAGCCTTCCAAACTCAGCCGGTTCCCCTTGCCTGCCGTGAGGTCGGATCTTCCCAGACTCTTCCCTCTCCTCATCATCTCAAAAGCAACAGCCAGGAACAGAAACTGCTCCTAGTTTCCTTCATTCTTCGGCAGGCAAAGAGAGATGCGCACGCTACCACGGTAACCAGGGAAAGCAAAAAACGGAATGGCCCGGCCTCCGGGTTTTTTTTCCTTTCCTCCCCCTTTTCTCCCCCTGCGAACCGTTGGGTTATAAATAGAGAAGGAAGGAGATACGAGAAAAGGCGAGGAGGAGGGCTGAGAGGGAGCGATAATCACAAAGTGAGTCTCCTTTTCTTCTGCGCTCCTTCCAAGTATGTAATGCAAACTAGATTTTTTTTTCCAAGTTTGGTCTCCAGGATTCCCGGGAAGGAAAAGTCCGGGATGAGAACCACCTGGGGGCAGAGAGGGAGGTTGTGAAGCCATGGACAGAAAGTTGGATGGGGGGAAGGAGATCATTGCAAGGATTGTTCTGATCCCAATTGTGTACTCTCCTTTCTCCCCTCCTCTCGCCCTCCCAGTTCTACCTAATGATGGAATGGAGTTGAGTTGAGTTGAGTTGAGTGCAGTGGAGTGGAATGGAATGGAATAGAATTATTATTATTTATTAGATTTGTATGCCGCCCCTCTCCGAAGACTCGGGGCGGCTCACAACAGAAATAAAAACAATATAGCAGTGGAACAAATCTAATATTAAAAAACAAATAAAACCCTATATTATTTAAAAAACCAACAGGCACATTCATACCAAACATAAAACAAAATATAAAAAAAAGCCTGGGGGAAAGGTGTCTCAACTCCCCCATGCTTGGTGGTATAGGTGAGGCTTGAGTAGTTTACGAAAGACAGGGAGGGTGGGGACAGTTCTAATCTCCGGGGAGAGTTGGTTCCAGAGAGCCGGAGCCGCCACAGAGAAGGCTCTTCCCCTGGGGCCCGCCAAATGACATTGTTTAGCCGACGGGACCCGGAGAAGGCCAACTCTGTGGGACCTTATAGGTGGCTGTGATTCGTGTGGTAGCAGGCGATTCCGGAGGTACTCTGGTCGAATGCCATGTAGGGCTTTAAAGGTCAGTGACCAACACTTTGAATTGTGACCGGAAACTGATCGGCAGCCAAGCAAGCCATGGAGTGTTGAAGAAATAGAATAGAATAGAATTCTTTATTGGCCAAGTGTGATTGGACACACAAGGAATTTGTCTTGGTATATATGTGTACATAGAAGAAAAGATACATTTGTCAAGGATCAAGAGGTACAACACTTAATGATTGTCATAGGGGTCAAATAAGCAATGAGGATAATTGGATAACAACAACAACAACAACAACAACAACAACAACAACAACAACAGAGTTGGAAGGGACCTTGGGTGTCTTCTAGTCCAACCCCCTGCTTAGGCAGGAAACCCTACACTACTTCAGACAGATGGTTATCCAACATCTTCTTGAAAACCTCCAGTGTTGGAGCATTCACAACTTCTGGAGGCAAGCGGTTCCAATGATTCATTGATTGATTGATTGATTGACTGATTCATTGATTGATTGATTGATTATTTATTTATTTGACTTCTATGCTGCCCAATCCTCTGGGACTCAGGGCGACTTACAACAATATAAAACACAACATAGCACAATAATAGAAGAAATCAATATTAATATTAAAACTAAACATATTAAAATAATAAAACAATAAAATCCGACAACAATCCGATTAATTGTTCTAACTATCAAGAAATTTCTCCTTAGTTCTAGGTTGCTTCTCTCCTTGTTTAGTTTCCACCTATTGCTTCTTGTTCTACTCTCGGTGCTTTGGAGAATAGGTTGACTCCTTCATCTTTGTGGCAACCCCTGAGATATTGGAACACTGTTATCATGTCTCCCCTGGTCCTTCTTCTCATTAAACTAGCCAAGCCCAGTTCCTGCGGCCGTTCTTCGTATGTTTTAGCCTCCAGTCTCCTAATCATCTTTGTCGCTCTTCTCTGCACTCTTTCTAGAGTCTCAACATCCTTTTTTGCATCGTGGCGACCAAAACTGAATGCGGTATTCCAACCGTGGCCTTACCTAGGACTTATAAAGTGGTATTAACACTTCATGTGATCTTGATTTTATCTCTCTGTTAATGCACCCTAGAACTGTGTTGGCTTTTTTGGCAGCTGCTGCACACTGCTGGCTCATATTAAAATGTTAAATGTATGTTCACCATGACTTCAGGAGACTGCAGCTATTTCTAGAGTCTCAACATCCTTTTTGCATCGTGGCAACCAAAACCGAATGCAGTATAAATGCATTAATTGGATCGCCCTTTGTTTAGCGAATCCAATTCAAACTCGGAGAACATGCAAACCCCAAGGTAGGAGTTTTGCAAGAACGAGTCACCTTGAAGGCTGCATTGTGCAGATTTCCAAGGATTCTTTTGTTTGCGTCATTGTCCTTTCGATGATTAAAAAATAAAATCGCTCCTCGTGTTTGAATAAACGCCTGAAAAAAGGGATAGAGGGTTTTACTAACTTGTACGGCAGGAAAGGAGGGGCAGAAACAACGCCTCCCCTTCATTTCACTCATTATCACCCAATGAAGCTTTCCCGTTTACATGCACTTTGGGTTGAGGCATCTTCCTTGGCACAAATTTGCTTCCCTGGGTTTTTTTGCATCTCCTAATCTGGTGCTCGGTTCAATGAAGCGCCTGGCAGCCCGAAGGGAACAGGAATTCCACTGGACCCAATTAGCGCTCTGCTTTGCTGACTGCTCAGTGCAACGATTGATTTAAAAATAAACTGTGTTTTAGCATCCCTGAATTAAGCAAAACACACAGAGAGAGACCCGTGCGCACACACATCACAGGTGCAATACAACAGTCTCCAATTGCAAAGAGAGCTACCTCAGTTTCCACCGGGGAGGAGAAAAGGAAGGCTGACGATTCAACAACAGCCCTTCATGGCATCGGACCAGAATATCTCCGGGACCGCCTTCTGCCGCATGAATCCCAGAGTTGGCCTTCTCCAGGTCCCGTCAACTAAACAATGTCGTTTGGCGGGTCCCAGGGGAAGAGCCTTCTCTGTGGCGGCCCCGACCCTCGGGAACCAGCTCCCCCCAGAGATTAGAACTGCCCCCACCCTCCTTGCCTTTCGTAAACTCCTTAAAACCCACCTCTGTCATCAGGCATGGGGGAACTGAGATAACTTCCCCAGGCCTATATTGTTTATGTATGGTATGTTCAATTCAGTTCAATTTATTAGATTTGTATGCCGCCTCTCTCCGAAGACTTGGGGCGGCTCACAACAATAATAAAAACAATATTCCAGCGAAAACAAATCTAATATTAAAAAGCACATAAAACCCTATCATATTTAAAAAAGCAAACAACATGTACATACTCAAATATAAATATAAAAAAGCCTGGGGGAAAGGTGTCTCAACTCCCCCATGCCTGGCGGTATAGATGGGTCTTGAGTAATTTACAAAAGACAAGGAGTGTGGGGGTAGTTCTAATCTCCGGGGGGAGTTGATTCCAGAGGGCCGGGGCTGCCACAGAGAAGGCTCTTTTGCTGGGGCCCGCCAAATGACATTGTTTGCATTGTGTGCATGTTTTTTAAATTATGAGTTTTTAGTTTTAATTATTAGATTTGTATTGTACATTGTTTTTCTATTACTGTTATGAGCCTCCCCGAGTCTATGGAGAGGGGCGGCATACAAATTTAATTAATAATAATAATAATAATAATAATAATAATAATAATAATAACAACAACAACAACAACAACAACAACAGTAACTGCAGCAAACAAGAACAATACTACAGTACATATAGTCCTCGAATTAAAAACCATTCGTCTAATGCAGGGGTAGGTAAAGTTGGCTCTTCTATGACACATGGACCTCAACTCCCAGAATTCCTGAGCTAGCATGATTGGCTCAGGAATTCTGGGAGTTGAAGTCCTCAAGTCATAGAAGAGCCAACTTTGCCTACCCCGGTCTAGTGCAGTGATGCAGGTGGCACACGGAGCCATATCTGCTGACTAGCAAACTATGGCCCTTGCTCCGCTCCAACGTGCATGAGTGTGCCAGCTAGTTGATTTTTGGCTCGCACAGAGGCTCTGGGAGGGCGTTTTTGGCTTTCAGAGAGCCTTCAGAGGGATGGGGGAAGACATTTTTACCCTCTCCCGGTTCCAGGGAAATCTTTGGAATCTGGGGAGGGTGAAACATGAGCCTACTGGGCCCAGCAAAAATTGGGAAACAGGCCCTTTCTGGCCTCCATAGAGCCTCCGGGGGGACGGGGGGGGCTGTTTTTGCCCTTCTCAGCAAAAACAGAGATCGACTTTTTGACTCCCAGCAAAAACAGGGAGTTCCTGAACTCCGTTTTCACTGGCAATGGATGGCAGGAGGCCGTTGCAGTTGAAAATGGAGCTCAGGAATCCATTTGCACTGACAGAGTGCTCGGGTCACTGCAGACGCCCCTGACAGGTGTGATGTCAAACTGGCCACACACACATTTTCCCCCCACCCCACCCTGAGGTCAAAGCCAACCCTGATGCTGCCCTCAATGAAACCTTCCCAGTTGGTTTCCACCAAGCAAAATCAATCTGAGAAGTCAGATTCACTTAACAACTGCATTAATCACTTAACAAGTACAGTGATACCTCGTCTTAAAACTTAATTGGTTCCAGGATGAGGTTCGTAAGGTGAAAAGTTTGTAAGACGAAACAATGTTTCCCATATGAATCATTGGAAAAGCAATTAATGCGTGCAAGCCCAAAACTCACCCTTTTTGCCAGCCGTAGCGCCCGTTTTTGCACTGCTGGGATTTCCCTGAGGCTCCCCTCCATGGGAAACGTCACCTCCGGACTTCCGTGTTTTTGTGATACTGCATGGGAATCCCAGCAGCGCAAAAACGGGTGCTTCGCTGGCAACGGAAGTCCAGAGGTGGGGTTTCCCAGCGAGGGGAGCCTCAGCGAAATTGCAGCATTGCAAAAACACGGAAGTCCTCGAAACCCCACCTCCAGACTTCCATGTTTTTGGGGTGCTGCAATTTTGCTGAGGCTCCTCTCGCTGGGAAACCCTACCTCCGGACTTCCGTTGCCAGCAAAGCACCCATTTTTGCGCTGCTGGGATTCCCCTGCAGCATCGCAAAAACACAGAAGTCCGGAGGTGGGGTTTCCCACGGAGGGGAGCCTCAGGGGAATCCCAGCAGTGCAAAAATGGGTGCTTCGCTGGCAACAGAAGTCCGGAGGCGGGGCATCCCAGTGGCGGCGGCTTGGGTTTGTAAGGTGAAAATAGTTTGGAAGAAGAGGCAAAAAAATCTTAAACCCTGGGTTTGTATCTCAAAAAGTTTGTATGAAGAGGGGTTTGCAAGACGAGGTATCACTGTACAATGATTTATTTAGCAACGGGGGTAAATGCTTAACCAACGCCTCGCTTAAGAACAGAAAATTTTGGTTCAAATCTGATTGTAAGTCAGACTAATTTACTTGTGTACCTCTGGGTGAGAACAACACTTCTCAGGTCCAGAATATGTAAAAGATGAGATTTAAACTCTCTGAAGACAAACCGGAATATCTTAACCAACATATTAGGAAGCACTTGCTCGGAGACCTGACTTGGTGCCAAGGAAATCAATTCCTTTTAAGTTTTTTTCCCCCTACCAGTTCTTTAATTTCACGAAAGAGCAGTTCCTTTAGAAAGCTGCCTCCTGTGGGAATTTTTCAGAAGTGTTGTTTCTTTGAGTGCTAACGGCAAGACTTGGTCTTAAAAACTGTGGGAGGATTTCTTTCTCCTGATAACATGGGGAGAAATGTCCCCTGCCCCATATTTTTTTATTTTTTTATTTTATTTATTCTTTTTCCAATATACAATACATATGGAAGAGAATAAACATTAAGTAATATATATAACGACAGAAAGTAAAAAGAAGAGAAGTAGATGGGAGGGAGAGAATATATAAGATATAAGAGATAAGGAGAGAATATATATGATATATATATATAATATATATATATAAGGAGAGAATATATATGATATATGAGATAAGGAAAGACATTTGGACAGGGCACTTCTTAGGAACCTGGAGAGGTCAATCGTGGAGAGTCTAAGGGAGAAGTGTTGAGGGTTGGGAGTTGACACTATTGAGTCCGGTAATGAGTTCCACGCTTCGACAACTCGATTGTTGAAATCATATTTTTTACAGTCAAGTTTGGAGCGGTTCGTATTACGTTTGAATCTGTTGCGTGCTCTTGTGTTGTTGCGGTTGAAGCTGAAGTAGTCGTTGACCGGAAGGACGTTGCAGCATATGATCTTGTGGGCAATACTTAAATCGTGTTTTAGGCGCCGCAGTTCTAAGCTTTCAAGACCCAGGATAGATAGTCTATTTTCGTAGAGTATTCTGTTTCGAGTGGAGGAGTGAAGGGCTCTTCTGGTGAAATATCTTTGGACGTTTTCGAGAGTGTTGATGTCTGAGATGTGGTATGGGTTCCAGACAGATGAGCGGTATTCGAGAATGGGTCTGGCATAGGTTTTGTAGGCTCTAGTCAGTAGTGTAAGATTGCCAGAGCAGAAGCTACGTAGGATCAGATTAACAACTCTGGAAGCCTTTTTGGCGATATTGTTGCAGTGGGCTTTAGCACTTAGGTCGTTTGATATTAGTATTCCAAGGTCTTTTACTGAGTGTGGGTTGGCTGCGAAGAATTTGTTTATTCAGTTCATATGCGAGGTTTGGATTCTTTTTGCCGATGTGGAAGGTAGAGCATTTGTTGGTTGATATTTGAAGTTGCCAGGTGTTAGACCAATCTGAAATAAAGTCCAGGTCTTTTTGGAGAGTGAGTGTGTTGTCAGTGGTGTTGAAAAGTTTCACATCGTCGGCTACAAATTCAGCAAAAAACATTTCGATGGACATGTACCCAGCTTTGAAACCTAAATGCTCAAATGATAGCACACCATCCCAGAATCCTATTCTATTTTGTATCAGCTCACAAATTAATAATCTTACTTCAGGCTTTTAGAAGAATACAGTGGTGCCTCTATCTAAGAACGCCTCTACTTATGAATGTTTCTAGATAAAAACCGGGTGTTTTAAGATTTTTTTGCCTCATCTCAACCAACAAATGCTCTACCCTCCACATCGGCAAAAAGAATCCAAACCGCACATACGAACTGAGTAAACAATCTCTCACTGCCAACTCAGTAAAAGACCTTGGAATACTAATATCGAATGACCTAAGTGCTAAAGCCCACTGCAACAATATCACCAAAAAGGCTTCTAGAGTTGTTAACCTGATCCTACGCAGCTTCTGCTCAGGCAATCTCACACTACTCACAAGAGCCTACAAAACTTTTGCCAGACCCATCCTAGACTACTGCTCCTCTGTCTGGAGCCCATACCACATCTCAGACATCAACACCCTTGAAAATGTCTAAAGATATTTCACCAGAAGAGCTCTTCACTCCTCCACTCGAAACAGAATACCCTACGAAAATAGACTAACAATCCTGGGCCTAGAAAGCCTAGAACTACAGCGCCTAAAACACGATTTGAGTATTGCCCACAAGATCATATGCTGCAACGTCCTACCAGTCAATGACTACTTCAGCTTCAACCGCAACAACACAAGAGCACGCAACAGATTCAAACTTAATACGAACCACTCCAAACTTGACTGTAAAAAATATGATTTCAACAATCGAGTTATCGAAGCGTGGAACTCATTACCGGACTCAATTGTGTCAACCCCTAACCCCCAACATTTCTCCCTTAGACTCTCCACTATTGACCTCTCCAAGTTCCTAAGAGGCCAGTAAGGGGCGTACATAAGTGCACTGGTGTGCCTTTTGTCCCCTGTCCAATTGTCTTTCCTTTCTCTCACTTAACATATATACAGTATTTTCTTTCTTTCATATATCCTCTCCTCTAAGTTCACTTTTACCCTTATATATATTACTACGTCTATTTTTCTTCCTATGTATTTGTGTATTGGACAAATGAATAAATAAAAATAAATAAAAAATCTCAAGAACCATTTTCTACACTTCCATACTTTACAGAAGTTTTCATCAAAACAAATGAATGAACTACATTGGCTCCATTCAATACACACAATTATTTCTACAATAGAGACAGGCTATGCCTTCAATGATCAGTCCACGCAGAAATAATTGTATAGTCACAATTACGCACTAGTAGACCAAAGGTACTAGATAAGAACCGGGTGTTCAAGATTTTTTTGCCTCTTCTTAAGAACCATTTTCTACTTAAGAATACGAGCCCGGAAAAATTTCCCAGGAAATTTGAGAGCAGCATGAAGGCCCAGCCACTTTCCTGCCATTCCCCCTGGGCTTCTCTCTCTGGCGCAGTGTATGGGAGGCAGCCTTGCGCCAGGTGTAAGGGAGGCACATGCGCCTCCTCGCTGCCTCTGTGTCCCTCTTTTTTGTTTTTAAGCCTTAAATGTTTTGGATTTGTTTGATTCCCCTCACCTCACCTTCTTCCTTCGGCAGCGACTGTCCTCCTCCTCCTCCCACCCAAATTCCAAGCTTTTATTTCTTTCCTAATGGGACTGCACACATTATTTGCTTTTACATTGATTCCTATGGGAAAAAATTGCTTCTACTTACAAACTTTTCTACTTAAGAACCTGGCCACGGAACGAATTAAGTTTTTAAGTACTGTATAGGTACCACTGTACTTCCAAAACTTTATCCATTTATGGAGTAAAAGATGTGGGTTGGACCAGATGACCTTCAAAATAACTTCCAACTTTTATGACTCCATGACATTTATTTATTTATTTTTATTTATTTATTTTGTCCAATACACAATGAGGGTTTTAGTGGGTATATATCAATATACACATAGTAAAATACATGATGAAGGTTATAGAGGAGATACTCATAGTAAAATATATCTAAGAAATAATAGAAAAGAAGATATAGAAATAGAATATATCAATGAAAGAATAGAAGAAGAGATATAGGAATAGAGGAAAGGTATAGGAGATATAGGAGAGCAATAGGACAGGGGACGGAAGGCACTCTAGTGCACTTGTACTAAAACTGTGTTCGGTTCTAGTTTTACTTATTTTACTTGACTTTATTTTTACTTTACTTAACTTTAGTTATGTTGAACTAAAAACTAAAGCTCAAAACTTAGCCCATGATTCAGATAAGGGTCAAGCTATCTAGAGACACATTGAAAGTTCCAAGCGGTAATGCACAAATTAAGAGGCTACAGTGGAGACTATAAGCAGCTCAGGGTTGAACTGTTGTGGCTTTTGATGTTCTCTGAGCCTGGCTTTCTTCTCGCAAATATTGGTGTTACTTGAACTCCAAGGGCCCAAGATAAGACAGAATGAAAAATTGCCTCCAGTAATTGTCTTGGCCTCTGATACCATCTTATGAACTTCTCAGGAGCTAATCTCTTCCAGGAACTGTGGTGTGCTTTATGAATCCGACTCCCTAGGAAATTATCTTTCCAGGGAAGCAAACTAGTAATCTGACCTCTATTTATTTCTGTATTTACTCACTTATTCACTCGCTCACTCACTGTCAGGCTGGAACTCACACTTGGAAAGTTCAAGCAAGCAACTCTGTTGTTCCATGCCTATTTCACAGGAATCTTTCCAGACTTTAAGAGAAACCCTTCCACCCTTCCACCCTTCCACCTCTCACAATACTAGACAACACAGTATCAACAGTAGAGACCCTCAAATTTCTAGGTTCTATCATATCTCAAGACCTAAGATGGTCACCTAACATCAAAAACATCATCAAAAAAGCACAACAAAGAATGTTCTTCCTGCGCCAGCTCAGGAAGCTCAAACTGCCCAAGGAGCTGCTGATTCAGTTCTACAGAGGAATCATTGAGTCTGTCATCTACACCTCTATAACTGTCTGGTTTGGTGCTGCAACCCAACAGGACCGACACAGACTTCAGAGGACAATCAGAATTGCAGAAAAAACAATTGCTGCCAATCTGTCTTCCATTGAGGACCTGTATACTGCACGAGTCAAAAAGAGGGCGGTGAAAATATTTACTGACCCCTCACATCCTGGACACAAATTGTTTCAACTCCTACCCTCAAAACGTCGCTACAGAGCACTGCACACCAAGACAACTAGACACAAGAACAGTTTTTTCCAGAACACCATCACTCTACTAAACAAATAATTCCCTCAACACTGTCAGACTTTCTACTAAATCTGCACTTCTATTCTACTAGTTTTTCTCATCATTCCTATCACCCATTTCCTCCCATGTTAACTGTATGACTGTAACTTGTTGCTTATATCCTAAGATTTTTATTAATATTGCTTCTTCATTGCTTATTTGACCCCTATGACAATCATTAAGTGTTGTACCACAAGATTCTTGACAAATGTATATTTTATTTTATGTACGCTGAGAGCATATGCACCAAGACAAATTCCTTGTGTGTCCAATCACACTTGGCCAATAAAAATTCTATTCTATTCTATTAAAATCTTTCCAAGGGTCAAAGGCATTCAGGGAATGGTCAGACCTGGCTGTCATTTCTTTATATAATGATTCCAGACTAATTTCCCACTTGTCTCTTCCTCCACATTGGAATAACTGGTCTCCAACGTTTAGGTATAATGGCTTGCATACTATTAAATGTGTAGAGGCTCAAGGACAGTACTTTGGAGAATTTTAAGTGTTTGTACAAATCTGTTCAATAAATTACTTTTAAAAAAAATTGCATTACTTTTGGAACACGCCCAGTATTTTTGTATGGTTTATTTTGATGATGCAAAATTGAAGTTCGTGAAATAACACAGACAGACAGACAGACAGACAGACAGACAGACAGACAGACAGACAGACAGACATAAATGTATGAATCTGTTTTAAAATCAAACACACACACACCAGATAGCGTCTTTGAAGCATAGGAAATCAACAAATCCAAACTAGACCCAAATCTAAATCTGCATTTGGTTTTCCAAAATGCACACTCTGTTGTGCAAACTGGGTTTACACTTCGGGCCCACAATCCCACTGCGTCTTTTCATGTCATGGGAAAGCCATAACAGCCTACCTTATTATCAAAAGTCACCCAGGTTAAGTACACCTTCTCTGCTCACAACCTAAGATTTAATTAATGTATCGTTGATGCGCATGTAATCATTTCTTTCTTACTCTATGAGTATTAAAACAAAAAGTAAGTGCAGACGATGGGAAGACACAACCGTTTTTATAATGCTTAGTTTACAATTGAAAAAAAAAGAATTTCCCACATTTTTTTAAAAAAACATGCTTGTTTCTTATTGCATTCTTTTACCACTGTAAGAAATTGGGGGGGGGGGGGAGGACAACATACAATTTGACCCATCAGCAATAAAATAAAAATAGAAAACATTCAGTAAATTCATTGACAGAACAGCTGAGTTTACACCAGACTCCAATCTATCTTCTGGGATTAATGGGAGATCGCATTTCCATAAGAATAAAGTCAATTTAAAACGCTCATCTGGAGGAAGACGCCATTAATGGATGAAAGCTACGGAAGGCACACAGGGGTTAAATTAATGAATATTAACCGTCTATGTTTAAATTATTTTCAGGGCAACGATACTAAACCAGGGAAGGAGGGGAAAAAACCCCAAACAAATTAAAAGGCTACGTGGCGTGAGTCTGCTGGCTTCGATAACAGATCCATATTATTTTAAAAATGGTAATGACGATTGATGACCGGAACGGGACCTAAAATGTATGTCACAGAGCAAGACAGGTGTTAAGTTCATTTTGTCATTTCGTTTGGAACCTTTAACGGTTGTTAAGTTAATCACTGCAGTTGTTAAGTTAGTGATCTTATTGTTAAGTAAATCTGATTTTCCCGCTGACTTTGTTTGTGACATGGTTGCAAAAGGGGATCACGTGACCCCAGGACATTGCAACTTGCACTTGATGGCAGAGTGCTCCAAATATGGTCAGCCACTGAATTTCCAAAATTCAGTCATGTTTGTCACTACTTACAAGAAATACAGTGATACCTTGTCTTACAAACATGGCAATGGATATGGCAATGGACCAGATTACCTCCGGAACCGCCTGCTACCGCACGAATCCCAGCAACCGATAAGGTCCCACAGAGTTGGCCTTCTCTGGGTCCCGTCGACTAAACAATGTCATTTGGCGGGCCCCAGGGGAAGAGCCTTCTCTGTGGCGGCCCCGGTCCTCTGGAACCAACTCCCCCCGGAGATTAGAACCGCCCCCACCCTTCCAGTCTTTCGTAAACTACTCAAGACTCATTTATAACGCCAGGCATGGGGGAGTTGAGATAGCTCTTCCCCCTAGGCCATTACAAGTTATGCATGGTATGTTTGTCTGTATGTTTGGTTTTATAATAGGGGTTTTTAGTTGTTTTTTATTATTGGATTGTACATGTTGTGTTTATTATTGTTGTTAGCCGCCCCGAGTCTGCGGAGAGGGACGGCATACAAATCCAATAAATAATAATAATAATAATAATAATAATAATAATAATAATAATAATAATAATATATTATTATTATTATTATTATTATTAATATTAATATTAATATTATAATTATTATATGACAAGTAGAATTTGTGATCTAGCCATAAAGAATAAATTAGAATCACTCTTTGATATGTAAATAGAATGCAGACTCCAGCTTAGAAGTATATTAAAGATGTTAGTACAGACCCTCCAATTGGTGGTGGGGTATATATGTATGTTGGCAGGTGATGGGTGCACCTTCACAGGACACTGTTTTTATGTTGTATGTATGTAGTTTGTATGTTTAATATTTAAAACTAATTTAAAAAATTTAATAAAAAAATAAATAAAAAACTAACTTAATTTGTTCCGTGACCAAGTTTGCAAGATGAAAACTCGTAAGACGAAGCAATTTTCCCCATAGGAATCAATGTAAAAGCAAATAATGTGTGCAACCCCATCCCAAAAGTCACCCCTTTTGCCTTGCGCCATTGTCAGCCGAAGCCGGGATTCCCTTCATTTTTGCCGGCGCTGCTTTGAATCCCAGCGAGGGGAGCCACAGGGGAATCCCTGCACTTCGGCTGACAACAGAAGTCCGGAGGTGGGGTTTTCCAGCAAGGGGAGCCTCAGGGGAATCCCTGCGCTTCGGCTGACAACGGAGGTCCGGAGGTGAGGTTTCCCAGCGAGGAGAGCCTCAGGGGAATCCCTGCACTTCGGCTGACAACGGAAGTCCGGAGGTGAGGTTTCCCAGCGAGGGGAGCCTCAGGGGAATCCCTGTACTTCGGCTGACAACAGAAGTCCGGAGGTGGGGTTTCCCAGCGAGGAGAGCCTCAGGGGAATCCCCGCGGTTCAGCTGACAACAGAAGTCCAGAGGTGGGGCATCCCAGAGGCGGCGACTCGGGTCCGTAAGGTGAAAGTAGTTCGGAAGAAAAGGCAAAAAAATCTTAAGCAATGGGTTCATATCACAAAAAGTTCATATGAAGAGGGGATCGTAAGACGAGGTATCACTGTACTGAAGACATTTATAGATATGTAGTCTTACAATCCTATTGAGAAGAATGATTTAGAAAAACAACCACATGTACAAAATGTAAAAACAGTTACTCAAAGCAGTTACCCAAAGGCTGTGTAAATAATGATAGTCAATGTATTAGTTGACTCTGCCTCTTTCTTTTTTCCTTTTCACCTTTCTTTTCTTTCCTATACTTTCTCACTCTCTTCTCTTCTCCTTTCTTCCCTCCTTTTGTTTTCCGTGTTTTTGTATTTGACTATTTTTTCCCGTTTGTTTTTATATGCAAATAATTAATAAAGATTTTTAAAAAACAAAAAAAATTAAGTCATGTGGCCAGACACTGAACTTTGAAACTGGGTCTTAAGTTTTGTTTTGTTTTTTTCCCCAGAGTCTAACAGGGCTTCAGTCACTAAACGACCGGATTATAAATGTGTATTTCCCAACTGGAGTGGCTCAACGTGCCAGACTGAACAACTAAAAAGAGCCATTTCAGTGTTCTTCATTTATATTCCGTTTTTTTCTTTCGGAAAATCAAGGTACTTTACATATTATTTTAGTAAAAACATTAGGCCAAGATGAAGACAAGCTTTGAACATGGCAATATGGTGTGCTGGTTTCAATATGCTTCGGTGAATTTTTCACAGTCCATGCATAATTCTCTGGTACAATACAATCAGCTATAAAGATACAAGTAACGTTTCACGGTATTATGTCAAAGGGAATGTAATAGGTTATATCTCATAGGGCAGGAGTGTCAAACTGGATTTTTTTGAGGGCCGGATCAGCATCGTACTGGCTTGCGGGGGGGCTATGGGAAGACAAACTCCTGCAGCACCCTGCCGGCTAAAATAGGGCATGGGGAAGCTACATGCGCCTCCTGTGCGCCCTACTTCGGCCAGCAGAGTGTTACAGGAGGCGTCCAGGCCTTCTGCAGGTCCCGTCAACCAGACAATGTCGTTTGGCGGGGCCTAGGAAAAGAGCCTTCTCTTCTGTGGGGGCGCCGGCCCTCTGGAATCAGCTCCTCCCCAGAGATTCGTACTGCCCCCACCCTTCTCACCTTCCACAAGAGCCTCAAGACTCACCTATGTTGCCAGGCTTGGGGCAATTAGACCTTGCCCCTCTGACCAATAAATGTGATGCATGGTATGATTGGATTGTATGATTGTGTATTATATAGGGTTTTAGTCGTACTTTTTAATGTATTAGATTTGTGCCATGTGCTTGTTTTGTATCTATTGTGTGAGCCGCCCCGAGTCTTCGGAGAAGGGCAGCAATCTAATCTAATCTAATCTAACATAACATAAAATAATCAATAAATAAATGTACTTATCCTCTGTGGGCTGGCTTCGGAGGGGGTTATTTGGGAAGAACAACTCCTGCAGTACCCTGCTGGCTAAAAGGGGCATGGGGGGACAGATGAGCCCCCTGTGTGCCCCACTTTGGCTGGCAGAGTGTTACAGGAGGTGTCCAGGCCGAAAATGGAACAAGGGGGGATTCCCAGGACACCCCCCCCCACCATGATCCATTTTGGCTGCCAGAGGCACCATGGACTAGTCCTTTACTATTTTCAAAGAAGCCCTGCGGTCCACATATAAGAACCCCATGGCCCGCAGCTGGCCCTTAGGCCTTCTCTTCGACACCCTTGCCATAGGATATGTATAGGTCATAAAACAGGTTCAGAATGAACCCAGCCAAAATAACTAACCCATATTTCAAAGGAGGCCTGAGGATAATATAATATCTAAGCTCATCTAACTGTAGAATAGGGATAGGCAATCCTTGGTCCTTTGGAGGATGGCAATGAAATCAAATTGAGCGGGATATACTTAATTTAATATAATGTATTTGATTTACATGCCACTCAATCCCATGGGATTCATAATTGTCCATGATCAAAATTTATATTTTTAAAAAATCAGTTTGAATGGATTCGGTATGAATGGATTGAGTTTCACACCCTTGTGTAGAATTAAGTATGGGAGAATTCTTTTTTTTTTTAATTGCAATCTTCGTCTTTTGTAAATGATAAAATAGTGTTCTTCTATTTCCAACTTCAAAATGGCAGAAACTGCCAATGATTGTTAGCCCATTAAACTCAAAGGTTGTTAGCCAATAGTTGTTAGTCAATTAAAGCCAATGGCTGGTAGCCAATGGTTGTTAACCAATTAAAGGTATATAGGAAGGCAGTTTGGCTAGTGCTTAAGACACTAGGATAGAAACTGGGAAACCATGGAGTTCTAGTCCCATGTTAGCCATGAATACTAGTTGGGTGATTTTCCCATCTAACAGAGTTCACAGTCTTGAGCTCAGAGATGGCATTCAGCTGGTTCAGACCAGTTCAAGTGAACTGGTAGTGGTGACCCATCCGTCCCAGCGCTATGGCATCCTATTCAGGCATTTTGAAGCCGCATGCATGTTTTAACTTCCAACAGTCACTAAACATATGTTGATTTGATTTGATTGCATTGGATTGGATTTGTATGCCGCCCCTCTCCATAGACTCGGGGCGGCTAACAACGGTAGTAAAACAGCATATAACAATCCAATATTAAAACAGTTAAAAACCCTTATTATAAAACCAAACATACATACAGACATACCATGTATAAAACTGTAAAGGCCTAGGGGGAAGGAGTATCTCAGTTCCCCCATGCCTGGCAGCAGAGGTGGGTTTTAAGAAGCTTAAGAAAGGCAAGGAGGGTGGGAGCAATTCTAATCTCTGGGGGGAGTTGGTTCCAGAGGGCCGGGGCCGCCACAGAGAAGGCTCTTTCCCTGGGACCCACCAAGCGACATTGTTTAGTTGACGGGACCCGGAGAAGACCCACTCTGTGGGACCTAACTGGTCGCTGGGACTCGTGCAGCAGAAGCATTGTTGAGGACTAAGGTAAAGGTTTCCCTCGCACATACGTGCTAATTGTTCTCAACTCTAGGGGGCGGTGCTCATCTCTATTTCTAAGCTGAAGAGCCAGTGCTGTCTCATGACGATTCCGTGGTCATGTGGCTGGCACGACTAAACACCAATGGTGCAAGGAACACTGTTACCTTCCCACCAAACGTGGTCCCTATTTTTCCACTTGCATTTTTTACGTGCTTTCGAAAGCGAGGTTGGCAGAAGCTTGGGCAACAACTAACACGAGCTCACTCAAGTTACACGGCGCTAGGGATTCGAACCACTGAATTGCCGACCTGTCTGATCAACAAGCTCAGTATCTTAACCACTGAGCCACAGCGGCCAAGTCAATAAAATAAACAAATAAGGTCAACGGTTCAAACCTCATCACCGGCTCAAGGTTGACTCACCCTTCCATCCTTCCGAGGTGGGTAAAATGAGGACCTGGATTGTGGAGGCAATAGCCTAGCTCTGTTAAAAAAGTGCTATTCCTAACATGTTGTAAGCCGCCCTGAGTCTAAGGAGAAGTGCGGCATAAAAATTGAATGAATGAATGAATGAATGAATGAATAAATGAATGAATAACTAACTAACTAACTAACTAACTAACTAAATAAATAAATAAACGCACGCTTAGGATCAGAGGAACGAATTAGAGAGGAACGACGTAAATTAGATACTAAGGCTGTTGCTTTTCCACTTGCTCATGGGTTTCCCAAAACGTGAGGTCAACCACTTGGTTTAGAAACATCTTTCCCCCCTCCAGATGTGCTGTGTTATGCCCCAATTTCTAATGAGCACACCTGGAGAGCACCAGGCTGGAGTAGACTAGACAAGACAGAATGATGGACAGGTTCTGTGTTTGGCTCAGCATGTTGTATGAACCCAACGGCGTTCATATGTTTTGTTCAGTGAACCTTAGTCAAACAAACTATGAGCATGATGGATAACCCAACCATGGTGCCAGTCGGCAGGGCGCTGTTCTTCTGAAAAATTGTTCAAGTGATTAATGACGTTGACTACACGTGCCGTCATATATGTATGATATTAGCCCTACTATTTGAGACAGCGTAGTGTTCTGCAGTTTTTTTAAATAAATAAATAAATAAATAAATCTTCATCTCCAAAAAGGAAATGGGATGAAAAAAGAGAGGTGTAACTTTAATTTATTAGGCAATTTAGAAACTGTTATTGTACTGTTCTAAATTGCAATAATAGAGAATAATAGTTAACTGTTGTTGTTTTTAGTATCCTCTGTGTTTTCCCGAAAATAAGACCCTGTTTAATTTTATTTTTTTTTGAACCCTGAAATAAGCTCTTGGCACTCAAAAGCTCATTTGGGCCCTTTATCAGGGGATGTCTTATTTTGAGGAAAACAGTGTGAGTGTATGTATATTTCAATACATTGTTAAGATGACTGGCTTGGTGCAGTGTAACACTTGTTTGGCTGTTGTCTTCCGTAGTACCTTGTGGAACTTGGGGTACTGCCCTCTTTGCATTAGGACATCTAGGTTAGATGGCGAGATCTCTAGATTGCAGTCCTTAGTTTGTAGCTTGCAGTCAGAAGTGGAAATATTGTCCCAGCCACGTGCTGTAATGCAGCCATGTGTCCAGCCTCCACTTCCACAGCGCCACCCGAGGAGGAGGGCTGTGTGGACAACTGTCGGTTCAGGAAGATTGCGTGCAGTTGAGCAAAAACATAGTAATTTTGGTCTCTCTTTATCGAATTCCTATACTGTTCTTGCGGATTTAAATAGTAAGGATGTTGGAGATATTAGCAAGGCCCCTCAGGCAGAGAATGAGGGGATATTCAAAGGGGAAGTTGTTGTAAATGTCACCAAACCATCAAGTGCAGTTAGTAGAAATATAAAGAGGACACATTTTCTTGTGGGTGATTCGACTGTTAGAGGTGTTGATTTGGGACAGAGTAAGGACATGGTGAAGGTGCTGAGGTGTCTCCCAGGGGCCACTGCCAGCAGGGACAGGAGGAGGATTACAAACATTGTCAAGGCTGTGAGTAAGGGTAATAACATTGATGTGGTGGTGCATCTTGGCACAAATGATTTGTCCCAGAGAAATGTCAATGTAGTAAAAAGAGATTTTCAATGTCTAAGTGTGGAGCTGGGTAAAATAGCAGATTCAGTGACTTTCTCAGAGGTGTTACCGGTTTGTGGCCAAGAGGATAAAACAACATGTATCATAGAGTTTAATGTGTGGTTAAAGCAGTGGTGTAAAGCTGAAGGTTTTGGCTATGTAAGTCATGATGTCAGTAGGTGGTCTAATAGGGAGTTGTTTAAGAGGGATGGTTTGCATCCATCATACAGAGGTACCCAGGTACTCGGTGAGGAATTCAGAACTTTTTTGGACAGGCATTTAAACTAGGTAAAGGGGACAGAGATGTAACTGATGTGGGTGATTTCTGTCCCCGACCAATGAGGATAAAGCAGTTTTTGGAAGCTTATGAAAAGGGAGCTGCAAATAAAATAGATGTAGTTGTTGATGATAAGGGGCAAACTAATAATGAAAATAATGTTCTTCGTGTAATGTGCACGAATGCTCGAAGCTTGAGCAACAAGCTCTGTGAATTAATGGCCATAATATCTAGAGATAATTTGGACCTGGTTGCCATAACTGAGACATGGTTTAAGGATTCTAATGAATGGGAAATATCCATACCAGGATATACACTGTATAGGAAGGATAGAATAGAGAGAAGGGGAGGTGGCGTAGCCATTTATGTTAAAGAAACTCTAAAAACAACACTAATTCAAAATACATGTCAAGATCTAGAGACCCTCTGGATTTGCATGCAAAATAAAGACGGTTCTGTCATTAGAATTGGGGTGATCTATAGGCCTCCAGGGCAATCTGAGGAATATGACAACAAGATGGTGGATGAAATTACCCAAATGGCAGTAAAGGGAGATATTGTGGTTATGGGTGATTTCAACATGCCTGATGTTGACTGGAATATCCCCAGTGCCCTTACATGCAAAAGTAAGAATATAGTAGAGGCCTTTACAGGAGCAGCTCTGGCACAGCTGGTTAAGACACCAACTAGAGGGGAGAATATTCTAGATTTAGTTTTTACGAATGGGAATTGGGTTTCAGATGTCAAGGTGGGAGAAAATTTAGGTTGCAGTGACCATCTATGTTTGTGGTTTGATGTAAAAACTCATTGTGAGCAATCCTATAATGCAACCAAAGTATTGGATTTCAGAAAAACAAATTTTAATGCAATGGGGGAATATTTAGATAATGAATTAAAGGGGAGGGATAAAATGGCAGGAGCGAGCACCCAGTGGACTGTATTTAAAAAGGCCATCTTAAAAGCCACTGGACTGTATGTAAGACAAATAACTAAAGGTAAAAGGAAGAAGAAACCGCTATGGTTTAGCAATGATGTAAGGACTATAGTCAATGAAAAAAAGGCTGCCTATAGGAGGTATAAAGAGTCTGGAAGTATAGCTGATAGGGAGGTGTATAAAATGAGACAGAAGGAGGCGAAACAGATAATATATGCTGCTAAAGCCTCAAAAGAGGAAGAAATTGCCAAATCTCTAAAGAAGGGGGATAAAACCTTCTTCAGATATATTAGTGATAAGAAGAAGAAAAACTGCGGCATCACGAAGCTTAGTACCGGGAAAAATACATGCATTAATGGGAATAAGGAGATCGCTGACCATTTCAATAGCTACTTCTGTTCAGTTTTCTCAAAAGACACCTTACAAAATAATAGTATAGAGGGATATAGCATTGCCTCCAACTGTACGGATTCAGCTCCAGTGATCTTAGAAGCCGATGTCTTAGAAGAACTTGAACGATTAAAGATAAATAAGGCAATGGGTCCAGATGGCATCCACCCCAGAGTTCTTAAAGAACTCAGATCTGTCATTGCTACCCCCCTGACTAATTTGTTTAACCAATCCTTGTTAACAGGAGATGTTCCTGAGGATTGGAGAATGGCAAGTGTTGTGCCTATCCACAAGAAGGGCAGTAGAGAAGAAGCTGGTAACTACAGGCCAGTTAGCTTGACATCAGTTGTCGTTAAAATGATGGAGACTCTACTGAAAAAGAGGATAAATCAGCACCTAAAAAACAATAAATTATTGGACCCAAATCAGCATGGCTTTACTGAAGGCAAATCATGTCAGACTAATCTCATTGATTTCTTTGACTATGTCACAAAGGTGTTGGATGAAGGTGGTGCCGTGGATATTGCCTACCTGGACTTCAGCAAAGCCTTTGATACGGTTCCACATAAAGAGCTGATAGATAAATTAGTGAAGATTGGACTTAATCCCTGGATAGTTCAATGGATTTGCAGCTGGCTGAAGCATAGACACCAGAGGGTTGTTGTGAATGGCGAGTATTCTGAGCAGAGTCAGGTTACAAGCGGTGTGCCACAAGGGTCTGTTCTGGGTCCTATTCTTTTTAATATGTTTGTGAGTGACATAGGGGAAGGTCTGGTAGGGAAGGTTTGCCTATTTGCCGATGACTCTAAAGTGTGCAATAGGGTTGATATTCCTGGAGGCGTCGGCAATATGGTAAATGATTTAGCTTTACTAGATAAATGGTCAAAGCAATGGAAACTGCAGTTTAATGTTTCCAAATGTAAAATAATGCACTTGGGGAAAAGGAATCCTCAATCTGACTATTGTATTGGCAGTTCTGTGTTAGCAAATACTTCAAAAGAAAAGGATTTAGGCGTAGTGATTTCTGACAGTCTCAAAACGGGTGAACAGTGCAGTCAGGCAGTAGGGAAAGCAAGTAGGATGCTTGGCTGCATAGCTAGAGGTATAACAAGCAGGAAGAGGGAGATTATGATCCCGCTATATAGAATGCTGGTGAGACCACATTTGGAATACTGTGTTCAGTTCTGGAGACCTCACCTACAAAAAGATATTGACAAAATTGAACGGGTCCAAAGACGGGCTACAAGAATGGTGGAAGGTCTTAAGTATAAAACGTATCAGGAAAGACTTAATGAACTCAATCTGTATAGTCTGGAGGACAGAAGGAAAAGGGGGGACATGATCGAAACATTTAAATATATTAAAGGGTTAAATAAGGTCCAGGAGGGAAGTGTTTTTAATAGGAAAGTGAACACAAGAACAAGGGGACACAATCTGAAGTTAGTTGGGGGAATGATCAAAAGCAACATGAAAAAATATTATTTTACTGAAAGAGTAGTAGATCCTTGGAACAAACTTCCAGCAGACGTGGTAGATAAATCCACAGTAACTAAATTTAAACATGCCTGGGATAAACATATATCCATCCTAAGATAAAATACAGAAAATAGTATAAGGGCAGACTAGATGGACCAAGGGGTCTTTTTCTGCCGTCAGACTTCTATGTTTCTATGTTTCTATGTATACATGTTCTCTCCATGGGGCTACCTTTGAAGCATGTTTGGAAACTTCAAATCGTGCAAAATGCAGCTGTACGAGCGGTCATGGGCCTCCCCAGACATATCCATGTCTCTCCAACACTCCATGGCCTGCATTGGTTGCCGATTGATTTCCGGATACAATTCAAAGTGTTGGTAATGACCTACAAAGCCCTACAAGGCATCGGGCCAGATTACTTGTGGGACTGCCTCCTGACATATAAATCCCAGTGACCGGTTAGGTCTCAGAGTTGGCCTTCTCCAGGTCCCGTCAGCCAGACAATGTCATTTGGCGGGGCCGAGGGGAAGAGCCTTCTCTGTTGGGGCCCCGGCCCTCTGGAATCAGCTCCCCTCGGAGATTCGCACTGACCCCACCCTCTTCACCTTTCACAAGAGTCTCAAGACTCACTTATGTCGCCAGGCTTGGGGCAATTAGATCTAGACACCCTGGCCAATAAATGTGATGTATGGCTGTGATTGAATTTGTTTGATTGGTTTTAATATATTGGGTTTTCGTATTCACTGTTTTATATTGTATCCGATGAGCTGCCCCGAGTCTTCAGAGAGGGGCGCCATACAAATCTAAGTAATATTAATAATAATAATAATAATAATAATAATAATAATAATAATTGTAATAATAATAATAATAATAATAATAATAATAATAATAATAATATGCACACACATACATTCATATACATACACACATGTGCATTTTTACACATACACATACAGGGAGTTGACAATAAAATGGGAACACCTTGCAGCTCTTCCGTGGAATCCAGATTTATGAAGCTCCTTTTGAACAGTTTTTGTGGAAACTGGGTTCTGTACGTGTCTATTGAGCTCTGCAGTGATTTTAGGAGCTGTGGTCTTGCGATCCGCTCAAACAATTCGCTTTAGAGTCCGACGGTCTCTCTCAGACAACTTCAACTTTCGACCAGACTTGGCTGAGGACGTTTTCCCTTCTTTTTCAAAAGCAGTCATTACTTTTGAGACACTATCTCTTGAAACGCCAAATATTCGGGCACTTTCTGTTACACTAGCGCCTGCCATTTGAGCACCAACAATTTGAAAATCTTTGAAAGTCTGAGAGGTCTGCCATTTCTAGAAGGTTATAACCAATTTCCTTAAATTTCTGTAAAAAAAAGGTAGTTTAAAAAAACATATCAAATAACAGAATTTTAAAAAAACATTAAAATATGTCAAGTTTTGATTGATTTGAACATGTTCAAACATTATGATGCCAAGTCAAGTGTTTCCATTTTTTTGTCCACACCCTATATATACACTCATATATACACACATACATACAGTATATATACCCAAATGCATGCGCAGAAACAAAATCTCGCTGGGACGCGCATACTGGCAACCATCTCCCATTTTACTACACGTGCCCAGTGTGGCCCATACCCTTAGGAACCCGATATTGGTTTTAGGTCATGGGTGTCAAACTCCTATCAAGGCAGCATCACGTGATCTATTTGGGACATTTTTTTCCTCTTCGCTAAACTGGACATGTGTGTGGGCAGCCTGTGACAAATCCAACCCATGGGCTGGGAGTTTGACAGCCCTGTTTTAAGTGAAGGACCATTTTTAGGTTCCAAATTCTAAGTCAGTGATTTTCAACCTTTTTTGAACCGTGGCACATTTTTTACATTTACAAAATCCTGGGGCACACCACCAACCAAAATGACATAAAATGACACCCTAAGACACTTTCCTTTCTTTTTCCATCCCTGTCTCCTCCCCACCCTTGTGTGTGTGTGTGTATACATACTCTTGAACCATTTCCAAAAACAGATGAGGGCTGGGTTTTTTTCTCTCTTATTCTTTGGGTGCTTTTTATCATATGCTTTAAATCTAGAGTTACTCTCTCTCTTTTGTTTCTCTCTCTTTCCTCTCATTCTGTCTCAATCATTTTCTCATTTCTCTTTTTTCCTCCCCTTTTTGCTCATTTCTCTCTCTCTCTCCCTTCCTCTCCTTTTTTCTCTCTCTCTCTTGCTTTCTTTCTCTCTTTCTCTCTTTTCTCTCTCTTACTTTCTCTTTCTCTTTCTTTCTCTCTCTTACTTTCTTTCTCACTCACTCTTTCTCTCTCTCTTTCTCTCTCTCTTGCTTTCTTTCTCTCTCTCTTTCTCTCTTTCTCTCTCTCTCACTCTCACTCTCTCAACAAAAAGTTGCGAGACTGGAACCTGAGCTTCCTTCTTTGCAGCACACCTGGCCATGTCTCGCGGCACCCTAGTGTGCCAAGGCACACTGGTTTTTGTTTTTTTTAAAATATAATTTTTATTGATTTTTATAGGTTTACAAAAAATAAACATATAACAGTGCACAGTGCTTGTGCCCATCACCAAACAACACACACACCCCGTCACCCCCACCACCCCTACAGGAGGATTCAAAGAGGTTTAACTTGTTTATCTATCTATTAATCCTTGGCTCTTATCTTGAGCAAATTTTACTAAAAGAGTGATTGTAGTTTATTTTTCGTATTTACATCACAGATTTTACTTAACATATAATCTTTTACCTTGTTCCATCGCACCATCAGCTTCTCTAATTTATTCTCATCAAAATTATTTAATCTTATTTCCATAATTTCAAAATATATGTGATCCACCATATACCAATACCAATTTTGTACTGTCCATTTTGTAGAATCTTTCCATCCTAAAACTATCACCGCTTCAGCACTTTCCAATGCTGCAGTTTTAATTTCCTTAAATTCTCCTAATTCCCTATATTTAATTAAAATTGCTGCTTCTTTTATAATAATCCAATTAATGTTTAACATTTTATTAATTTCATTCTGGACTACCTTCCAGAATGTCTGTATTTCTGCACACTCCCAGATCATATGCATAAATATTCCTTTTTTCTGGCACCCATGCCAACATTTGCTCTTCTCTTTCCCCTGGAAGTGTGCAATTTGTACAGGTAAGGCACACTGGTTGAAAAACACTGTTCTAAGTCATCTGAAGGGAGTTTATCGGGCAAGCATACATTTAATGATCCAGCTTCCCATCTCAAGATTTGAATAATGGGTGGGGGGCGAAAGCTAGTCCTATTCTGCAACCGTTTGATTTCACAATGAAAAATTCCAGAGTCAAATAAAAACAAGTTTTTGTTTCTGTTCATCCCGCTAAAAATACCTCCATTAAAAAAAAAAAAAGCATGCAACTCCGTAAAAAAAAATACTGATTAAAAAAAGTCCTTGTTCTCATTTTTATAACTAGGAATAAATCAACACGGATGTTCCAGTTTTATTGCTTTGAAGTGTCGCTTGCCTTGAAGTCCTGTGGTTTATGTTATGTTAAGTTTCCTCCCTTCCCCTTTTTCTTCTGATATGGGGAAAGGGAGAGAAATAAACTTTCTTCGCAGCTCCCCGGGGTTCCTTAAGAAGTAAAGGAAAACCAAGCTTTCCCCTTTTCCGGTTTCTTTAAGCCCTTCAAAATAAATATCAGACTTACAAGGTTAACTAAGCAGCATTCGCCGAAGGCCCTATAAACCTTTACAAGCGCAGACGGATTGCGAGTGAAAGGGGTTTAGATAATGAGGTGTGTTGATGTCGGCTTGACTAAATTGGATTAATTGCTACATGGGGGTTACGACAATTTGTAGTTCCTGTATTTTCCCTTCTAATCTAGAACATTTGCTATCTGGGTCAAAGGTTCAGTCGGAGCATGTGCACAAATTGCAAACTTTGGGCATTTTATTTCCAGTGCTGGCATTTCTCTCTCTCTCTCTCTCTTACCCACCCCCCTTTCAAATGCCATTCGTCTCAGAAGAGTGGCATACCAAGAAATCCCCCACAGGGTTTGTCTTACCAGTTATGGCTCCAATACGGTTGGTCGTTAATTCTTGCCCTAAAGCGGAAAACGCTAATTGTGGTTTCCTTTCTCTTCCCTTTGACAAATCCTCCCAAGCTCGGAACCCTCGTAAGGTGCTTGTTAAAGCGGCAATAACAGATATATAGACCTCCAGATAACCGCAAAATGTTAGGAAGTAAAATTCATCGGGGGCTCCACGCATGCAATGCCCTCCCTGAACGTAAACAAGACATGAGAAGGTATCACATCTTTCTATATTGATGGTGCCCAACTCAATAATAATAATAATAATAATAATAATAATAATAATAAATCTCACAATACTAGACAACACAGTATCAACAGTGGAGACCTTCAAATTTCTAGGTTCTATCATATCTCAAGACCTAAAATGGTCACCTAACATCAAAAACATCATCAAAAAAGCACAACAAAGGATGTTCTTTCTGCGCCAGCTCAGGAAGCTCAAACTGCCCAAGGAGTTGCTGGTACAGTTCTACAGAGGAATCATTGAGTCTGTCATCTGCACCTCTATAACTGTCTGGTTTGGTGCTGCAACCCAACAGGACCGACAGACTTCAGAGGATAATCAGAACTGCAGAAAAAACAATTGCTGCCAACCTGCCTTCCATTGAGGACCTGTATATCGCACGAGTCAAAAAGAGGGCGGTGAAAATATTTACTGACCCCTCACATCCTGGACACAAATTGTTTCAACTCTTACCTTCAAAACGTCGCTACAGAGCACTGCACACCAAGACAACTAGACACAAGAACAGTTTTTTTCCGAACGCCATCACTCTACTAAACAAATAATTCCCTCAACACTGTCAGACTTTCTACTAAATCTGCACTTCTATTCTACTAGTTTTTCTCATCATTCCTATCACCCATTTCCTCCCATATTGACTGTATGGCTGTAACTTGTTGCTTATATCCTAAGATTTTTATTAATATTGCTTCTTCATTGCTTATTTGACCCCTGTGACAATCATTAAGTGTTGTACCACATGATTCTTGACAAATGTATATTTTATTTTATGTACGCTGAGAGCATATGCCCCAAGACAAATTCCTTGTGTGTCCAATCACACTTGGCCAATAAAAATTCTATTCTATTCTATTAGATTTGTATGCCGCCCCTCTCCGAAGATTCAGGGCGGTTCACAACAATAATAAAACTGTGTGGCAATGTAAACAAATCTAATATTAAAAAAGCACCTAAAAACCCATCATTTAAAAACCATGCAACACACGCATACCATACATAAAACTATAAAACCTTGGAGGAGATGTCTCAATTCCCCCAAGCCTGGCGATATAGGTGGGTCTTAAGTAATTTGCGAAAGACAAAGAGGGTGGGGGCAGTTTTGATCTCTGGGGGGAGTTGATTCCAGAGGGCCAGGACCACCACAGAGAAGGCTCTTCCCCTGGGGCCCACCAGTTGACATTGTTTAGTCGACGAGACCCGGAGAAGGCCAACTCTGTGGGACCTTATCGGCCGCTGGGATTCGTGCAGCAGAAGACGGTTCCAGAAGTATTCTGGTCCGATGCCATGTAGGGTTTTAAAGGTCATTACCAACACTTTGAATTGCGACCGGAAACTGATCAGCAGCCAATGCAAGCCAACCTCCTTTAACTTTATGGCTTCTTGCAAATTTTGTACAACACAAGGGATAAACTCAAGTTGTGTGGCATGTGTAGGACAAATATAATTCCTTAATATACATTTCTCAGACCTAAATCTGACTGAAATGGATTCAGATAGTCTGTTCCAGTGATGGCGAACCTATGACACGGGTGCCAAAGGTGGCATGCGGAGCTATATTTGCTGGCACATGAGAAGCTGCCCTAGCTCAGCTCCAACATGCATGTGTGTGCCGGCCAGCTGATTTGGGGCTCGCACAGAGGCTCTGGGAGGGTGTTTGTTGCCTCCAGAGAGCCTCCGGGGAGATTGGGGAGGCCATTTTCACCCTTCCCTGGCTCCAGGGATGCTTTGGGAGCCTGGGGAGGGCAAAACACGAGCATACTGGGCCCACCAGACGTTGGGAAACAGGTCATTTCTGGCCTCCAGAGGGCTTATGGAGGGCATGGGAAGCTGTTTTCATCCTCCCCAGGCACTGAATCATGGGTGTGGGCACTCACATGTTCCCAATACCACGTGTGAACGTTCTTCTGGCACCCGAGGGAAAAAAGGTCCACCATCACTGGTCTGTTCTTTTTGCAAATGTCTGAACTCCATTTTCCAACAATCCTTGCCCCAAAGGAGAAATTAGATTAGATTAGATTAGATTTATTGGATTTATATGCCGCCCCTCTCCGCAAACTCGGGGCGGCTCACAACAATAGTAAAAACAGTACATAGTAACAAATCCAAACCCACCAAACTAATTACAATTTAAGTTAAAAAATTCATAAAACAGTCCCAATATATATAAAAAACAGGCATAGAGTCAATCAATCAACCGGCAAAACAACATGGCCAAGGGGGAGATGTTTTAGTTCCCCCATGCCTGACGGCAGAGGTGGGTTTTAAGGAGTTTACGAAAGGCAGGGAGGGTGGGGGCAATCCTAATCTCAGGGGGGAGCTGGTTCCAGAGGGTCGGAGCCCCCACAGAGAAGGCTCTTCCCCTGGGTCCCGCCAGACGACATTGTTTAGTCCAGTGATTTTCAACCTTTTTTGAGCCGCAGCACATTTTTTACATTTTAAAATCCTGGGGCACGCCACCAACCAAAATGACACCCTAAGACATTCTCCTCTCTTTTTCCATCCGTCTCCTCCCCACCCTTGTGTGTGTATACATGCTCTTGAATCATTTCCAAAAACAGGTGAGGGCTGAGGGGGTTTTCTCTCTTATTCTTTGGGTGCTTTTTATCATATGCTTTAAATCAAGAGTCACTTCTCTCTGTTTTGTTTCTCTCTCTTTCCTCTCATTCTCTGCCTCAATGATTTTCTCATTTCTCTTTTTTCCTCCCCTTTTTGCTCATTTTTCTCTCCCTTCCTCTCCTTTTCTCTCTCTCTCTCGCTTTCTTTCTCTCTCTCACTCTTGCTTTCTTTCTCTCTCTCTCTCTTTCTTTCTCTCTCTTTCAGCAAAAAGTTGTGAGACCAGAACCTGAGCTTCCTTCTTCGTGGCACACCTGACCATGTTTCGCGGCACACTAGTGTGCCGCGGCACACTGGTTGAAAAACACTGGTTTAGTCGACGGGACCTGAAGAAGGCCGACTCTGTGGGACCTAACTGGTCGCTGGGATTCGTGCGACAGGAGGCGGTCCCGAAGATATTCTGGTCCGGTGCCATGAAGGGCTTTATAGGTCATGACCAACACTTTGAATTGTGACCGGAAACTGATCGGCAACCAATGCAGACTGCGGAGTGTTGGAGTAATATGGGCATACTTAAAGAAGCCCATAATTGCTCTTGCAGCTGCATTCTGCACGATCTGAAGTTTCCAAACACTTTTCAAAGGTAGCCCCATGTAGAGAGCGTTACAGTAGTCGAGCCTTGAGGTGATTGTGCAAATAATTTAACAGAACAGGCTCAAAATAGGAGTGCACATATTTGGCAACTTTACAACAAGTGGACTTCAAACTCTCAGCTGGGGAATTGGAAGTCCACAAGTCTTAAATCATTGTTGTGACCTGCCCCGAGTCTTCGGAGAGGGGCGGCATACAAATCTAATAAATAATAATAATAATAATAATAATAATAATAATAATAATAATTATTATTATTATTATTATTATTATTATTATTATTATTATTATTATTATTATTATTATTAAAAACATGCTAAGGTTGGACACCCCCTGGACTGAACCACAAAATATTGCAACACTTATTCTGCATTGCACCTAAAATATAGAAGTCAGTCAAATGTGCCTTTTTTATCTTTCAGGTTAAGAAAAGGGGGGAAATCCCCCCCCCCTTTTTATCATATATGCTTTTTCCACCTTCTGAAGTTTGGTGGGACCATCCACCGCTGATTAAATCAGTAGAAATGTTACTTTTAGCTCAGGGTCTTTCCTCGTCAATTACTACAGGAGGAGATCAAAGCAGAATCAAATCCCATATGAGAAAGCTGCATTTCTTGCAAATGTCGCCTGATTAATGAGGATTGCAATTATCTCCTGGAAGTGACACAGCATAAGCCAGCTTCATCTGCCCACTTAGTCCTTTGGGGGTGAGTGTGTGTGTGTGTGTTCGTGTTGTAAACCCATTTCTCTTCCAAACTCTAGGAAACAGACACTTAAAACCTTTTAAATCAATAAACCAGTCTGGGATCATTGGAGGATAAAGGTGTACAGATATAAGCCAGGACGTTATGAAAGGCAGTTATTGTGTGAGGGTTACACAGGCAGTGTGGATTATTTGCAGTGCCAAATAAACTTTTACGGAAGGAAGGAAGGAATGAAGGGAGGGAGGGAGGGAGGGAGGGAAGGAAGGGGAGGGAAGGAAGGAAAGAAGGGAGGGAGGAAGGGAGGGAGGGAGGAAGGAAGGAAGGAAGGGGAGGGAAGGGAGGGAGGGAGGGAGGAAGGAAGGGAGGAAGGAAGGAAGGAAGGAAGGGAAAGAGAAAATAAAATCTTGAGAACTCAATGACAGGTCAATCTAAAAGAGGTGCTAAAACATTTCCTCAAAGTAGGGTAATACATTCAGCATTAATTTTGTTGATTTGATACATGGAAGAGAGGTCATGAGAGCATTGCTGTATATTCCTGCACAGAAATCATCTAGGACAGTGATGGCAAACCTTCTTTTCCTTGGATGCCAATAGACCATGTGCGTGCACTATTGCGCATGCGCAAGTGCCCACACCCAATGCTTGGGGAGGGCGAAAACAGCTTCCTCGCCCGCCGGAAGCCCTCTGGAGGCTGAAAACAGCCTGTTTCCCAACTTCTGGTGGGCCCAGTAGGCTTGTGTTTCACCCTCCCCAGGCTCCAAAGGCTTCACTGGAGCCATGGGAGGGTACAAACACCCTCCTCCACCCCCCTGGAAGCTCTCTGGAAGCCCAAAATGCCCTCCCAGAGCCTCTATGTAAGCCAAAAATCAGCTGGGTGGCACACACATGCCCATTGGAGCTCAGCTAGGGCAACGGCTCATGTGCCAGCAGATATGGCTCCGCGTGCCACCTATGGCATCCGTGCCATAGGTTTGCCATCCCTGATCTAGGACAAGGGTGTCAAACTCGATTACACTGACAGCCACATCAGGGTTTTGTTGAACACAAGAACGAGGGGGCACAATCTGAGGTTAGTTGGGGGAAAGATCAAAAGCAACATGAGAAGATATTATTTTACTGAAAGAGTAGTAGATGCTTGGAACAAACTTCCAGCAGACGTAGTGGATAAATCCACAGTAACTGAATGTAAACATGCCTGGGATAAACATATATCCATCCTAAGATAGAATACAGAAAATAGTATAAGGGCAGACTAGATTGACCATGAGGACTTTTTCTGCCATCAGACTTCTATGTTTCCATGTTTCTATACATACATTAATGCCTTTGGCAACAGTGTTGAATTTTTCTACCTTTACAAAACCCTTAATGTGATGGCAGAGGAACACTAAAACTATCAAGCTTAGCAGCATAAATTTGGTTGTACACTGAGGACTACCTGCATTTTTTTTTTGCTCAGGTATCTGACCGTTTCAAGAAAGAGTGAGCAGGCTAAAATTCCAAGGAATTCCAAGGACCAGGAACTATCCTTTTTTTATCTAGCATGACATGAACTTACAGAATTTATAGCAGAGGAGATAGAAATTCCCCAGAAAGCTTTTCAAAAGAGAATTATTTAAACTCTGGCTCTATTTGTGTCTTAAAACCTTGATGTTAATCAGATTTAAAAATCGAGGGTTTTTTTTGACAAGGCACATAAAGAACAGGACTGGTATTTAGTACTTATAAAATAATCCTTTTGTATATAAGACCATACATAATAGATGGTGGCTCTTCGGAATAAAAGAAGTTTTCCCTCTCCTGTTGACATGGTAACTCAAAATGTCATTTCCTATCACTTCTTCTTTGTTAATAATGCAATGGGAGAAAGGCAATGTACAATATTCACCTTAATATTAAATTAAATTCAGATTAGGGAGAGGACGCATTGTACAATGTTCATAGAAGAGTTAAATGCTTCGCGGCTTAGCTGCGTCTCCTAGTAAGGATAGAAGATTTATGCACAATGAAATTTCCAATCACTGATCTTCACCAGCTGAGCTGTCACTCAAACTCGATGTATTTTGTATAGTTTTATCTCCCTCACTCCTTTCTTGGTGTGAACATATGCAAATAAAGAGCACATTCTTCTATCTATGGCAACTTTGAAAATCAACTATGAACTAAATATAGCCAGGTAAGGCATGAAGTAGGAGTGTTTGCATTGAAGATTTGAGGTTCTTCTCTGCTTTTGTTTTCTCATATTCTCTTACATGTGGTGAGAAAGATTATTTTCCGAGGAGAAAGTATAAGTGTTGTGGTTGGCTCTGGCCCAGCTTCTGCCCCAGGGAATGTGGAGGTGGATGCAGGGGAAACTTCAACATGTCATAGGCCTGTTTTATTGCCGACAGAAGCAGGTAGTTCAGTTTCCTCGGACGAAGAAGAAGGTGGCAGTGACTTGGAAGAGGGGGGCTTGGCACACAGCCCAGGAAGTCATTTCGTTCAGCACTCTTCCACCTTTCTGATTTTTCATTAAATGCCGAGATCATTAGAATGGAATTAGAGTGGTGCCTCTACTTAAGAACTTAATTCGTTCCGTGACCAGGTTCTTAAGTAGAAAAGTTTCTAAGTAGAAGCAATTTTTCCCACGGGAATCAATGTAAAAGCAAACAATGCATGCAAACCCATTAGGAAAGAAATAAAAGCTTGGAATTTGTGTGGGAGGAGGAGGAGGAGGAAGAAGAGGAGGAGGACAGTCGCTGCCCTGAGCGAAGGGAACGTTTCTTTTCTCTGAGTGCTGGCAGAGGTTTATTCTCTCTCCAAGCGCCCAGAGAAAGGAAAATGCTTCATTCACTCTGGACTGCCAAAGCTTTCTTAAGCACCACCGAAAGGCTCCTCTGGCAGCCCAGAAAAGCCCAAGATGGCCGGGATTAGAAATATAGAAGACTGACGGCAGAAAAAGACCTCATGGTCCATCTAGTCTGCCCTTATACTATTTCCTGTATTTTATCTTACAATGGATATATGTTTATCCCAGGCATGTTTAAATTCAGTTACTGTGGATTTACCAAGCACGTCTGCTGGAAGTTTGTTCCAAGGATCTACTACTCTTTCAGTAAAATAATATTTTCACATGTTGCCTTTGATCTTTCCCCCAACTAACTTCAGATTGTGTCCCCTTGTTCTTGTGTTCACTTTCCTTTTAAAAACACTTCCCTTCTGGACCCTTTAACATATTTAAATGTTTCGATCATGTCCCCCCTTTTCCTTCTGTCCTCCAGACTATACAGATTGAGTTCATTAAGTCTTTCCTGATACGTTTTATGCTTAAGACCTTCCACCATTTTTGTAGCCCGTCTTTGGACCCGTTCAATTTTGTCAATATCTTTTTGTAGGTGAGGTCTCCAGAACTGAACACAGTACTCCAAATGTGGTCTCACCAGCACTCTATATAAGGGGATCACAATCTCCCTCTTATATAGAGTGCTGGTGAGACCACATTTGGAGTACTGTGGATTAAAGGGGGAATGGCAGGAAACTGGCCGGGGCTTTGTGCCACTCTCAAATGTACTGGGAAATTATTCCGGGCTCGGGTTCTTAAGTAGAAAATGGTTCTTAAGAAGAGGCAAAGAAATCTTGAACACCTGGTTCTTATCTAGAAAAGTTCTTAAGTAGAGGTACCACTGTATTCCCATAACATTATTTCAGGCCTAAGAAACAGAGGCGGCCAGCAAGGTTTTATGGTGGATGGAGAAAAATAAAAAACATATTCCACCATCTTGGTAATTTTAAGCTGAACCTTGGAAGTGCAGTGGTTGGAGTGGGGTACTGCAAGCTGCTTCGGCTGACTGCTGGCTGTAGTTCACCAGTGCAAATCTCAGTAGGCTCAAGGTTGGCTCAGCCTTCCATCCTTCCAAGGTTGGGAAAATGAGGACCCAGATTGTTGGGGGTGATATGCTGACTCTTTAAACCGCTTAGAGAGCACTGAAAAGCACTGTGAAGCGGTATATGAGTCCAAGTGCTATTGCTTTTATATGACAGAAAATCGAAACAATTTCTAAGAATGAAATCTTCTGAAGAACATACAAAGCTTTGTTTGCTTTATATAACTTTGTGGAAGTCGGGGGGAGGGGAGATTTGGGCATAAAATCGGCTGAATTCACATTATTTACTTATTTACTTACTTATTTACTTACTTATTTACTTACTTACTTACTTACTTACTTACTTACTTACTTACTTACTTACTTACTCACTCACTCACTCACTCACTCATTCATTCATTCGATTTTTATGCCGCCCTTCTCCTTAGACTCAGGGCGGCCTACAACATGTTAGCAATAGCACTTTTTTAACAGAGCAAGGCTATTGCCCCCACAATCTGGCTCCTCATTTTACCCACCTCGGAAGGATGGAAGGCTGAGTCAACCTTGAGCCGGTGATGAGATTTGAACCGCTGACCTTCAGATCTACAGTCAGCTTCAGTGGCCTGCAGTACAGCACTCTACCTGCTGTGCCACCCCGGCTCTATTCTCTGGCAAAAGGATTTTATCAAGACCAGGACTAGGACTAGGAAGAGTCCTCCAGATGGTTTGAGTCCCTGAAGATCTACGTCCTGTCACAAATTAAGACCACTTTGGGAAAGGTGAAATAGCATACTTGGAATAGTATTCCAAAAATAACAGATATCTGGACTACTGCCTCCCCGTAGTGACCAATTTCAATCCAATAAAGCATCCGGTCTTCACACAATGTTCCAAGAGGTTTTAGAAAGGAAAAAGCTGCATTTCAAACCGAGATGGCCTTGAAAAAGCCCAGAGACTGCCAAACAGAAAGGGAAAAAGGGAAAACATAAACCAAATTGGAAGGGTACAAAAACAAGAATTAAAGGAAGAACATGGGAAAGGAAGACCTTTTACAAGGAGAAAATAGTACAAATGGATAAATTAAGTATTTATATTCTGTCTAATTATTCTGAACAACCATACAAAATCATTGGTCCTTTCTGAGGACCAATGAACCTCTAGGTGAAGAAATACAGTAATACCTCATCTTACGAACTTAATTGGTGGTGCCGGAAGGTGGTTCGTAAGGAGAAACGTTCGTAAGACGAAACAATGTTTCCCATAGGAAATAATGTAAAAGCGATTAATGCGTGCAAGGGGAAAAAAATATCGCAAAATGGCACTCCGCTGGGCACCGCCGCCCGGCTGTCACCTTTTAAAACAGCCGGGGGGCTTCTCGGCGTTCTCCCAAACCCGAACTTTTCGGGTTCGGGAGGCCGCCGATAAGCGCCGCCGCCTGGCTGTCACCTTCTGGACATTCGGGTTCGGGTTCCGGAGGCCGCTGAGAAGCGCCCCGCTGTTTCAGAAGGTTACAGCCGGGCGGCGGCGCCCACAGGAACGCTGTTTTTGCGATCAGCAGCAGCATTTTCGGCCGATCTGGAGGCTGAAACGGAGGTGGGGAATCCCAATAGGGAATTCCATGGGAGGAGCTTTGATGTCACGAAGACATCCTTCCTGTAGGCCACATTTCCCCGAGGACTTAATGGTTCACTTGAACGACGATGATCATTCAAGCCACTCCCATCTGGTCACATGGCCGGCAAGCCACTCCTATCCAGTCACATGGCCATCTGGCCACACCCACAAAATAAGCCACACCCGCAGTATGGCAGTAAAAAGTTTGGTTGCCCATTAGCGTTAACAGCGTTATGATTTGTTTTCTCTGCTGTGAGCCGCCCCGAGTCCTCGGAGAGGGGCGGCATACAAATCTAAATAATAAATAAATAAACTACATATAACAGGAAAGATCATGAGATGGGGCAAAACTCTGGAAACAACTACCTCACTTAGCAACAGATATTTTGGGCCCAATTGGAGACTTAGATTGAGGATTCACCTGTATTATCTTTATTTGCTCTGCCTTACTGGAAATCCAGGACTGAACTTAAAATAGAAAGAAGATTCTGCAGCTGCTTACCACATGGGGGCATTGAAAACATATAGGAGTTATTTAGCTTTTTCAAACTCAAGGCATATTACATCATGTTGCTGTGGAAGGTTATTTATTTTATCTATGGAAACCGTGAACGTCAAATGAGGGAGAGAGAAATGATATAGAGGAAGAGAGCTGAAGGAAAGGTACCAAGATATTAGTCCTGCCCATGGCAAATATATCATTTAATTCACACACTTAAAAGGAACCCAAATGCAACTAAGCTGCCATGGTAAAACTTCAACATTTGAAGAGGGACTTGTTTGAACTTTCCACCTTTCAAATATATTAAGCTATATAGTGATACCTCTACCTACAAACCTCTACTTATGAACTTTTCTAGATAAGAACCGGGTGTTGAAGATTTTTTTTTTGCCTCTTCTCAAGAACTATTTTCCACTTACAAACTCGAGCCTCCGAAACTGTAACCGGAAAAGGTGGGGAGAAGCCTCTGTGGGGCCTCTCTAGGAATCTGCTGGCAGGAAACAGGGCCGGAAAAGGTGGGGAGAAGCATCTGTGTGGTCTCTCTAGGAATCTCCTGGCAGGAAACAGAGCAGGAAAAGGTGGGGAGAAGCCTCTGTGGGGCCTCTCTAGGAATCTCCTGGGAGGAAACAGGGCCGGAAAAGGTGGGGAGAAGCCTCTGTGTGGTCTCTCTAGGAATCTCCTGGCAGGAAACAGGGCCGGAAAAGGTGGGGAGAATCCTCTATGGGGCCTTTCTAGGAATCTCCTGGCAGGAAACAGGGCCGGAAAAGGCAGGGAGAAGCCTCTGTGGGGCCTCTCTAGGAATCTCCTGGCAGCAAACATGGCGGGAAAAGGTGGGGAGAAGCCTCTGTGTGGTCTCTCTAGGAATCTCCTGGGAGGAAACAGGATGAGAAAAGACAGAGAGAAGCCTCCGTGGGGCCTCTCTAGGAATCTCCTGGGAGGAGACAGGGCCTCCACCCTCCCTGTGGTTTCTCCAATCGCACACTTTATTTGCTTTTACATTGATTCCTATGGAAAAAATTGCTTCTTCTTACAAACTTTTCTACTTAAGAACCTGGTCACGGAACGAATTAAGTTCATAAGTAGAGGTACCACTGTACTACAATTCCTACAATGCCTGGAAATTCTGGGAGTTAAGAGTCCAACACATTTGGAAGGCATCAGGATGGGGAAAATTGCTCTGTGGTGGAAATATTCTAAGAAACATGTAAAAATCACACACATTTCCAACAATTAAATGAGGGGGTGAAAAGATGTGAGAGAAATATCAAAATTTTAAGGACACTCCTAAAACAGAAGATGGGCAAAAAAACGAAAATTGGAATTATGTGTACGGGAACTAATCTAATAAAGGAAGTCTAGTGGTGAAAAAAAAATTGGGAAAGTACATGATAAGACTCATCAAATAAAGAATGGATGTCAAACAATGAAGATTAACATTCTCTACCATCCTACTGTCCTTAAGAATTGTCTTAAAATATAGGGAGTCAGATTTCAGTTGAAGGTTAATATACTATAAATCTAGAAGAAGAAGAAAACTAATGGGAAAATTAGTTGGACAGAGATGGGATTCTCTTCAAAAAGGCCAGGTAGCCATTGGTCAAGAACAGTTTATATCAATTCCTGCACTGAGCAAAATAATTGGTTTTTAATGTTCTTTTCAATGTGAGACCCACAAACACCACAAGTACAATTTTCTCTATAAATCCCAAAGGCACAAGTGACTTCCAACCAACACATTTTTAACTAAGTTTTTTACAGGGATAATCTTAGATAATCAATTTTACATCCAGTCTCTGCTACGGAATAATTCTGGTATTATTGAAAACGGGAAGAAAAACATCTTTCAGAGGTCATCCTGTACCTTATTCCTCTTAACTAAAATTTGTCCTTTACTTCAGTGTTTCCCAACCTTGGCAACTTGAAGCTATCTGGACTTCAACTCCCAGAATTCCCCAGCCAGCATTCGCTGGCTGGGGAATTCTGGGAGTTGAAGTCCAAATAGCTTCAAGTTGCCAAGGTTGGGAAACACTGCTTTACTTCATTCTAATTTTAATTACAATGAATGCACAAATCTACACAGCACACTTGATTACCAGTACAGGATGTTAGTTTAGGAAAACAGCCTAGGTCAGTGATAGCGAACCTGTGGCACGGGTGCCACAGGTGGCACACGGAGCCATATCGGCTGGCATGCGACACGTTGCCATAGCTCAGCTCCAACATGCATGTGTGTGCGGGCCAGCTGACTTTTGGATTGCACGGAGTCTCTGGGAGGGCATTTTTGGCTTCCAGAGAACCTCCGGGGGAATGAGAGAGGGCATTTTTACCCTCCCCTGACTCTAGGGAAAATTTTGGAGCCTGGGGAAGGAGAAAGACGATCCTACTGGGCCCACCAGAAGTTGGGCCTCGGTGTGAGTCAAAAATCAGCTGCTAACACACACATGCACGTTGCAGCTGAACTAGGGCAACAGCTCGCACGCCAGCAGATATGGCTCCGTGTGCCACCTGTGGCACCTGTACCATAGGTTCACCATCACTGCCAGAATCTTCTCCTGGCACGCTAAGCTTCCCTCCCCCCCAAAGAAAAACCTAGAAGTTCTCTTAAAATACAAGGAAACAAAGCAGAGGGATGAAAAAGCCACATGCAGCTCCAGAGGGCAGTGAACCCCAGGTTGAGTGGTTCTCAACCTGGGGGTCGGGACCCCTTCGGAGATTAATGACCATTTCACAGGGCTCGCCTAAGACCATGGGAAAAAGACAGTGGTGTTAGGTACTAAAACTTCTATTCTGGTGCCTTAGAATATAGTTTTACAATCCGACCACAATCAGGCATTTACAGTGGGGCGGTGTCCCTCTGACCTTCCTGCCAATCAGCTTAAAGCTCTGTTGGGAGAATTGGCGCTAGATTTATAGTTGGGGGTCACCACAATACGAGGGGTCGCGGCATTAGAAAGGTTGAGAGCCACTGCCCTAGGGGATGGAGACCGTAATATTCCTTGCCTCTCCACTCTAGCGGGTCAGGTCGATGTGACCAGCAAGAGACATTATGAAAATGATCATAAATCGCTTTTTTCCGGTGCCACTGAAACTTTGACTAAGAAACTTTGACCGGTGGACTAAATTAATGATTGTTGAGTCGAGGACTATCTGTACATTGAAACTGTTCTTTGCCAAACGTCAAAAAAAAGATAAACGCACACTACTGTCACATCCTGAGCTGTTCAGCTGCTCTTTTCTGTTATCTTCTCAAGCCCTGGAGCTTCAGAGGAAAGGAGATTTTTTTGGGGGAAGGGGGCAAAATGGAAAGAGCTCTGGTTCCTTGCACATGTGCCCTTCTGACCTCTGGCTGTGTAGATCATCAGCAGTCAACCACCACATCAAGGCTGATGTGGAATGACAGGGGTCCCTCCCGGAAACAAGCTGAATTGAAACATCACCCTTCCAATGGCAGGAGGGCGAGGGGGGTTGTGATGTGAAAAGTGGTTCAAGGACAAATATGACAAGACCACACACACACATGCACACACTAAGTCAGAGAAGGAGAAAAACAAGAGCGAGCAGCAATTCGGTCTTGGCTTTAAATCCCAGCTTGTCAAGAAAAGGTCAATTTTCTAAGGAAAGGTGGCTTCCTCCTGCTGACAAGCCTTTTGGTAGTACAACCTTCCAAATTAAGTCTGTAAATTACTCCAGCCTCTTCATTAGATAACCATGAAAAAAAACCCAATGCTTTCAAAAGGTTATTTTCTTTCATAGCTGGTAAGTTGCACACAATGAAAAATTCGGAAAATGGTGCATGCTGGCTTGCTCTATCCATACTGAGGAGCATGGAAAACATTTCCATTTTTTTGCAAAACTTTTTCTATCCATTTTTTTTTTTTTGGCCTATTGCAATCTATAAAATTGGGTCAATTCATGTGACCATCCAAATGTCAAGATTCCAAATAGCATCCAAAACTAAATCAGAGTCCGAGGCATGGCCTTCCTCAAAGTTCATATTTTATTAGTGTTTTGCCGAGCTCTATGGTATGAGTCTCCCGAATATTCAAGGGTACAAATTTCAGACACACACAAACACTTGAAAGTTCAAAAACAATGTTCTTTATCACAAAATTTCAAAAGAAACAAAGCACCCTTTTTGTATTGCAAAGAGCACTCGTCCCAAAACAACCTGGTAGTCTGTACAATCCCCTTAATCAGTCCTTAAGTACTTAGCTAGCAGCTATGAAGGAACGTCACAGCCCTCCTTCTTCCACAAAGTGAAACACACACACTTTGCTCTGCTTTGGTTTCAAAGTCGTGAAAAATCAACAAAGTCCGGAAACAGCAAGGCACGGTCCTGAAGAACAACGATCAGATAACCTTCCACAACGGCCAAGCCAGCACACTGCTATTTATATCAGCAGCTCTAATTACTGGAGCCCCACCCAAACACAGGTGGCCTCTCTCCTGTAATATTTCTTCAATTGGTCTCTTCTATGCATAATTCTGCGCCTGCGTGGGTCTAACACTTCCTCGTCCGAATTGACCGAAGATAATGGAGATTGGCTTCCTGAGCTGTGTGCCAAGCCCCCCTCTTCTAAGTCTCCCCCACCTTCTTCTTCGTCCAAGGAAACTGCACTACCTGACTCTGTCGGCAACAAAACAGGCCTATGATATGTTGATGTTTCCCTTGCATCCACCTCCACATTCCTTGGGGCAGGAGCTGGGCCAGAGCCAACCACAACAATTAGCAAAGCCAAGTTGGCACATCAGGGAGAAACTTAAATCTGAGGTTCTGTGGGTTTTTCCACCCAGTTTAAAGTTCATCCCCTTATTCCTATACCCACAAGTTCATCACATGGCCCAGTGTGGTTCTGCTAACACAGCGGTTCACAACCATTCTAATGCCGCGACCCCTTAATACAGTTCCTCATGTTGTGGTGACCCCCAACCATAAGTCTAGTGCCAATTCTCCCAACAGAGCTTTAAGCCGATTGGCAGGAAGGTCAGAGGGCCATTCCAAGGTGCCAGAATAGACGCTTTAGTTCATAACACCATGGGAAACTTGTCTTTTCCCATGGTCATAGGCAACCCCTGTGAAACGGTCATTCAACCCCCCCCAAAGGGGTCCTGACCCCTAGGTTGAGAACCACTGAACTAACGTGTCCTGTCCTCCCATCAACTTCCGGGCAGGTGCTGAACAAAGGATGACCTTGAGAATCTAGAAGGAATTTGTTACGGCCACAACTCTACACCCTCATGCAACCACCCCTCCCAAATTCCCACAGCACCAATACATTCTCTACATTCTAATATGTGGCAGGCCAAAGTCTCCAACTCTAATGATGGCTTTGGCCTAACATCCAAGTTACAATGATGGGCAGAAGCTCCCTTACATTCATAACTGGACGACTACCTATAATTTCCATCCCCAAAATGGTTGCCAAAATGTAGTCATGTGACAAATCTGACCTGGTTGACAAATGACCAAAGTAGATCTGTTGGATTGTTACATGCTGTTGTTAGCTGCCCCGAGTCCATGGAGAGGGGTGGCATACAAATCCAATAAATAAATAAATAAATGTGAGCATTGGGGGGGGGAGGGAAGACCTTTGTAACTTTGAACCCTAATTACAAGTACACCCCTCCCCCTGTAGATCTGTTGGAATGTTCCATAGTTGCTAAGCAACTGGTACTAAGTCCAGGCCTACCTATATTTGCTGCCACAAAACTAGAGGAAAGTGGGCAACTCAAAAGTAGAAAATCAATCAAAAGCAAATTAAGTCCATGGAGAGGGGCGGCATATAAGTCCAATTAATAAATAATAATAAATAATAAATAAATAAATGAAATCCAGATTGTGATCTGCCAATTGCAATGGAAGAACCGTATCATTTCTTGGAATAACGTGAAAGAAAATTATATGCATGGCTATGTTTTTCACCACCACTAAAGTTTTACGGAATGGTGATATTGTTATTCTCATGCCCCTACCAAGTCCCCTCCTTGTAACATTGTAGATGTATTTCCACAAATGGCAATCTTTGGAAGGATGGGGTGGAGATGGATATCTAAAGAAAAAGTTTGATCGGTATCTCTCAGATTTAGTTGTGCATTGTCCTCACTCAAATCTTGCAACACAATCCTTTCCAGTTCAGAGTACAGTGATCCGTTCCAAGACCCCTCGCGATAATCGATTTTTCGCGATGTAGGGTTGTGGAAGTAAAAACACCATCTGCGCATGCGCGCCCTTTTTTTCATGGCCGCGCATGCGCAGATGGTGGAGTTTGCGTGGGCGGCGGGGAAGACCCAGGGAAGGTTCCTTCCGCCGCCCAGCAGCTGATCTGCTCGGTAGCGCGGCAGCAGCGAGCAGACGAAGATCGGGGTTTCCCCTTTGCGTGGGCGGCGGGGAAACCCCGATCTTCGTCTGCTCGCTGCTGCTGTGGCCGCCCAGCAGCTGATCTGCTCGGTAGCGCAGCAGCAGCGAGCAGACGAAGATCGGGGTTTCCCCGCCGCCCACGCAAAGGGGAAACCCCGATTCGGCTCCTCGCTGCTACCCGCGCTGCCGAGCAGATCAGCTGCTGGGCGGCCGCAGCAGCAGCGAGCAGACGAAGATCGGGGTTTCCCCGCCGCCCACGCAAAGGGGAAACCCCGATTCGGCTCCTCGCTGCTACCCGCGCGCTGCCGAGCAGATCAGCTGCTGGGCGGGCCGAAGGAACCTTCCCTGGGTCTTCCTCGCTGATGCCCCCCGCTCGCCCCGCCCGCCCGACGCGCCCGCCAGCAAGAGGGGGGAGAGATAGAGAAAGAGAGAGAAGGAAAGAAAGAGATGAGAGAGGGAGGAAGAGAGTGTGAGAGAGGAAGAAGCAAGATAGAGAAAGAGAGAGAGAAAGAAAGATGAGGAAGGAAGAGAGTGATGTCATCGGGTGGGAAAAATCACGATATAACGTTTCGTGAAGAACGAGATCGCGAAAATCGAGGGATCACTGTACTGGAATATGGCTTGAGGTATTTCAGACAAATTTTAAAAGGCCACGTTCAGAAAAAAAAAACATTTACAGGAACATTAATGTTTCAAGATGAACACAATTGCAGTCTAGGAGAAAAGGGCAGTTAAGCACATATTAAAATATACTGTAATATTCAAACGCATAAAATTATTACTCTAGGGTAGAAGATGGAAGTACAAAGAGTGAAAAATTATTCAAGTGATGAAAACTAGAAGCAGACAACATTCTAAGTCAAAAACAAAGTTCCCAAACTATCTTTGGATGGATGGATCCAGCCAATATCAACCACCGGGCTACAAAAGTGGTGGAAGGTCTTAAGCATAAAACGTATCAGGAAAGACTTAATGAACTCAATCTGTATAGTCTGGAGGACAGAAAGGAATTAAATATGTTAAAGGGTTAAATAAGGTTCAGGAGGGAAGTGTTTTTAATAGGAAAGTGAACACAAGAACAAGGGGGCACGATCTGAGGTTAGTTGGGGGAAAGATCAGAAGCAACGTGAGTAAATATTATTTTACTGAAAGAGTAGTAGATGTTTGGAACAAACTTCCAGCAGACGTGGTTGGTAAATCCCAAGTAACTGAATTCAAACATGCCTGGGATAAACATATACCCATCCTAAGATAAAATACAGGAAATAGTATAAGGGCAGACTAGATGGACCATGAGATCTTTTTTCTGTGGTCAATCTTTTATGTTTCTATCCCGTGAAGTGTTAATATCACTTTATAATGCCTTGGTAAGGCCACACTTGGAACACTGCGTTCAGTTTTGGTCGCCACAATGTAAAAAGGATGTGGAGACTCTAGAAAGAGTGCGGAGAAGAGCAACAAAGATGATTAGGGGATTGGAGGCTAAAACATATGAAGAACGGTTGCAGGAACTGGGTATGTTTAGTTTAATGCAAAGAAGGACAAGGGATGACATGACAGTAGTATTTTATTATTTTATTTATTTATTACTTGGATTTGTATGCCGCCCCTCTCCAAAGACTCGGGGCGGCTCACAACATGTAGAAACAAATCATAAGTAATCAAACAATTTAAAATTTTAAAGATTTAAAAAAACCCATATACTAACAGGCACACACACAAGCATACCATATATAAATTAAATGTGCCCAGGGGGAGATGTTTCAGTTCCCCCATGCCTGACGGCAAAGGTGGGTTTTAAGAAGTTTACGGAAGGCAGGAAGAGTAGGGGCAGTTCTAATCTCCAGGGGGGAGTTGGTTCCAGAGGGCTGGTGCCGCCACAGAGAAGGCTCTTCCCCTGGGGCCCGCCAACCGTATTCCAATATCTTAGGGGGTTGCAACAAAGAAGAGGAAGTCAAACCACTCTCGGAGGTCTTCTAGTCCAACCCCCTGCTTAGGCAGGAAACCCTACACTACTTCAGACAAATGGTTATCCATCATCTTAAAAACTTCCAATGTTGGGGCATTCACAACTTCTGTAGGCAAGCCTATTCCACTGATTCATTGTTCTATCCATCAGGAAATTTCTCCTTAGTTCTAAGTTGTTTCTCTTCTTGATTAGTTTCCATCCATTGCTTCTTGTTCTACCCTCAGGTGTTTTGGAGAATAGCATGACTCCCTCTTCTTTGTGGCCACCCCTGAGATATTGGAACATTGCTATCGTGTCTCCATTAGTCCTTCTTCTCATTAAAGTAGACATATCCAGTTCCTGCAGCATTCCTCATGTGTTTTAGCCTCCAGTCCCCTAATCATCTTTTCAACCATGATTGAGAATCCAGATATCTGGAGTGGCTAACAGATCAAGAGAAAGTCCATAAAATAGCAGCATCTTAGGCTGCTCAGGTCTGAAAGTCCATTGTTCAACTGAAGAAGGTTGGGTGGTCTCTCATGTTGGGGCATCGAAGTGTGTGTGTGTGTGAGAGAGAGAGAGCTCTTAACTGCCACATACAGAGGAAAAACAGCAACTGCTGTCTTGCAGTTGGTAATGCATCGGTCAATCAATCTGTCATTCTGGCAGGTGAAACCCAGAGCAGAGAATTGTGGAGCCAAGAGAACAAGGCAAAGTTCATCACCCCCAGTGAACCGTGAAGGCCCCTGATGGACCATGTGCCACGAAGGCCACTGAACAGAAGCAGGTGGTACTTAATGTTGCATACCAACATTCAAGAGGCACGCAATTCTTGGGCACCCATTGTGAGCTTGGGAGTTTTGATTCCGTTGGGCAGTGATGGCGAACCTTTCTTTGGTTCGCGTGCCAAAAGGTATGTGTGCATGTGCTAGCATGCACACACGGGCACATGGGCCCATACCCTTTCCCTCCCCTCCACACATGTACACAATCCTACCCCCCATCTTCACGCATCATTAAAGTCTGGAACAATGAAAAACGGGCAAACCGGAAGTTTTAAAAAACGGACTTCCGGTTTGCCCATTGTGCTGTTTTTCACACTTTGGAGTCTTTAGGGAAGTTTCCTGGAGCCCTGAATGCGAAACACAGCACAATGGGCAAACCGGAAGTCTGTTTTTCTGAACTTCTGGTTTGCCCATTGGGTAGGTTTTTTGTACTCTGGAGCTTCAGGGAAGCTTCCTTGAAGCCTCCAGAGGGTGAAACGGCCTTCCCCAAGGCTGAAAATCAGCTGGCTAGCGCGTATATGCACACTGGAGCTGGCACAGAGCAATGCATCGTGTGTCCTCCGATATGGCTCCGTGTGCTACCTGTGACATATGTGCCATAGGGTCGCCATCAGAGCCGTTGGGTGTGTTATTTGGATCCCTGACACCCATCTTCCATTGAAGATTTAATGGGATTCCTCATCCTTTTAGAACTGAACTTTCCACTTGGAAATAGCTCTTAAATGGTCCCTATCCCACAAGATCAAGATCTTATCGAGCTTTTTTAAAATATATACACAAATTCTCCATTTGGAGAGTGCAGACCTTGTGTTTGGCTACCTAAAGAGGGAGGTGAAATTTTTTGACCAAATTGTCCAATGTTGTAGGTTTAGTTAGGTTTGCTTCCTGAGATTCCCAGTGGCCCAGGTGTGAAATTCAAAATTTTCCCTACTGGTTCTCGTGGGGCGTGGCTTAGTGGGCACGGCAGGGAAGGATATTGCAAAATCCCCATTCCCTCTCCACTCCAGGGGGAAGGATACTGCAAAATCCCCATTCCCTCTCCACTCCAGGGGAAGGATACTGCAAAATCCCCATTCCCTCCCCCCACTCTGGTGGAAGGATACTGCAAAATCCCCATTCCCTCCCCACTCTGGGGTAATGATACTGCAAAATCCGCACTCCGCAGTCTGCATGGCTGTCGATCAGTTTCTGGTCACAATTCAAAGTGTTGGTTTATGACCTATAAAGCCCTTCATTGGCATCGGACCAGAATACCTCCGGGTCCGCCTTCTGCTGCACAAATTCCAGGGGCCAGTTAGGTCCCACAGAGTCGGTGTTCTTCGGGTCCCGTCAACTAAACAATGTCGTCTGGCGAGACCCAGGGGGAAGAGCCTTCTCTCTGGCGGCCCCGGCCCTCTGGAACCAACTCCCCCAGAGATTAGAATTGCCCCCACCCTCCTTGCCTTTCGCAAGCTTCTTAAAACCCACCTCTTTCGACAGGCTTGGGGGAACTGAACTACCATTTTCCCCCCTAGGCCTATAAAATTATGCATGGTATGTTTGTGTGTATGTTGTTTTTAATAAGGGTTTTTAAATTATTTTAAAACATTAGATTTGTTACATGCTGTTTATTACTGTTGTTAGCCATCCCTAGTCTACGGAAAGGGGCGCATACAAATCTAGATAGATAGATAGATAGATAGATAGATAGATAGATAGATAGATAGATAGATAGATAGATTAGAGAGAGAGAGAGAGAGAGATTAGATAGATTAGATAGATAGATAGATAGATAGATAGATAGATAGATAGGACAGACAGACAGATAGATTAGAGAGAGAGAGAGAGAGAGAGAGAGATTAGATAGATTATAGATAGATAGATAGATAGATAGATAGATAGATAGATAGATAGATAGATAGATTAGATAGAATGAATGAATAATAAATTTAAATAAATAAAAAAAAATCCCATTCCCTCCCATTCTGGGGGAAGGATATTGCAAAATCTCCATTTCCACCCCATTCTGGGGCCAGCCAGAGATGGTACTTGTTGGTTCTCCAAATTACTCAAAATTTCCGCTACCAGTTCTCCAAAACCCGCTGGGAACCTGCTGGATTTCACCCCTGCAGTTGTCACTCATTAAAATTAAAAAAAACCCTGCAGTTTCTCAAAACAGGGAAGTCGTGCAGTGACTGAAATGCCACCTAAAGCAAGACGAGGAATATAATCTCCTTTACCTGCGAATCGGAGTTCATGATTTGGAAGCCAACTTCCTGAACGCACGCATACATAGAGCCTTTTTTGGGCCACCTGGCAAACAGACTCTGAAACGACTCCACTCAACGTTTCACGACATGCAATGCCGTTTACTCTCTGCAAAATGTATACAGCTTCAAAGTTGAGGTTAAAATTATAGATGGCTCAGCCAATTGTAGAACAACAACCAGTTAGTTGCTTAGCGACTGTCCAAAGTTAGGATGGACTTTGAAAAAGGAACTCACAACCCAGATTCAATGGCTTGCTTCCACTAAGGCCACATGACTGTGTTTTGGGCACTCAGCCACCTGGGTATTTGCATGATCTGGCAGTTTGTCAATTTACGACAATTTTTTATGTACAGTAATACCTCGTCTTACGAACTTAATTGGTTCCGGAAGTAGGTTCGTAAGGCAAAAAGTTCGTAAGACGAAACATTGTTTCCCATAGGAAACAATGTAAAAGCGATTAATGCGTGCAAAGGGAAAAAATCGCAAAATGGTGCTCCGCTGGGCGCTGCCACCCAGCTGTCACCTTTTAAAACAGCCGGGGGGCTTCTTGGCATTTTCCCAAACCTGAACCCGAACTTTTCGGGTTCGGGAGGCCGCCGAGAAGCGCCACCGTCTGGCTGTCACCTTCTGAAACAGCCGGGGGGCTTCTCAGCGTTCTTCTGAACGCCGAACCCAGAGGTTCGGGTTCAGGTTTGGGTTCCGGAGGCCGCAGAGAAGCACCCGGCTGTTTCAGAAGGTAACAGCCGGGAGGCAGTACTTCTTGCCGGCCTCCCGAACCCGAACCCGAACAGTTCAGGTTCGGGAGAGCGCCGAGAAGCCCCCCGGCTGTTTGAAAAGATGACAGCTGGGTGGCGGCGCCCAGTGGAGCGTCATTTTGCGATCTGCGGTGGGTTCATAAGCTGAAAAGAGTTCATAAGAAGAGGCAAAAATTTTCTGAACCCCGGGTTCGTATCACGAGGGGTTCGTATCACGAGGTACCACTGTATATATTTTTGCTGGAAACTGGCATTTATTTCCACTTTCCAGCAAAATATCTGACCCATAGCAAATGACGGCGCTGCTTAAATGACCACAGAATTCACTATATGACTTCTGCATTCCCTGTATAATTCAGCATTCTTTAACAACCAGTGCAAAAGGGAAAGCAAAAACGGACCCTTTTTGGAAAAAATGACCCATTTTTCACCCCTTTTTTTTTTTTGCAAAAATGAGGTTGTTTTTGACTTCCCCCAGCGCCATCACTCTGCAATTCTTCCAAACTCTCTGCACATCCAATTTTTGTGAAAACACAGGCCCATTTTATGCAACAATGGGACGCAGTGGGCGGGGCTTCAGGAGGCCAAAAATGGCTGTATTCGGTGACTAAGACACACTGATATTTCCACCATCTTTTTTTTGGGGGGGGGGAGGTGCATCTTGTACTCCGAAAAACATGCTGATGTTCACTATGATGCTCAAATATTTATTTATTTGATGGATTGGATTGGATTGGATTTGTATGCCACCCCTCTCCGTAGACTTGGGGCGGCTCACAACAGAATAAAACAGTTCATAACAAATCTAATAATTTACAATTTAAAATATTTTAAAAGCCCCATTATTAAGCAGACATACGTACAAACATACCATACATAAATTGTATAGGCCCGGGGGAGATATCTCAGTTCCCCCATGCCTGACGGCAAAGGTGGGTTTTGAGGAGTTTACGAAAGGCAAGGAGGGTGGGGGCAGTTCTAATCTCTGGGGGGAGTTGGTTCCAGAGAGTCGGGGCCGCCACAGACAAGGCTCTTCTCCTGGGGCCCGCCAACCGACATTGTTTAGTTGACGGGACCCGGAGAAGGCCCACTCTGTGGGACCTAATCGGTCGCTGGGATTCGTGCAGCAGAAGGCAGTCTCGGAGATATTCTGGTCCGATGCCATGTAGGGCTTTATAGGTCATAACCAACACTTTGAATTGTGACCGGAAATTGATCGGCAACCAATGCAGACTGCGGAGTGTTGGTGTAACACGGGCATATTTGGGAAAGCCCATGACTGCTCTCGCAGCTGCATTCTGCACGATCTGAAGTTTCCGAACACTCTTCAAAGGTAGCCCCATGTAGAGTATTACAGTAGTCGAACCTCGAGGTGATGAGGGCATGAGTGACTGAGAGCAGTGACTCCCGGTCCTAATAGGGCCGCAACTGGTGCATCAGGCGAACCTGGGCGAACGCCCCCCTCGCCACAGCTGAAAGATTATCATGGTTAGAAGTTATGATGACAAAATTACGTTCAAATGGAAAATACCGTTGCCACTGGTGCATATGACATGGAATCAAAAACTCATCCAGGTAATAATCATAGGAGAGGCAAAACAAGCGCCAAATATTTCTTTTATCTTAAATTAATAAGAGTAGCAACCAGTAACTGATTTTCCCCCCTCCTTCCTGGGAGCTAAATAGCTAAACTGATTCCCTGAAATCAATGTCACAGCAAATGATTAGAAATGTCATGATGGATGGGATAGTCAGGGCATCAGAATTTTTATACGTATAAACAGTTTTCTACCGAGATAATCTGTGACTCAATAACAATCTAGACCAAGTGATTTGGATTTGGCATGAGGCCAGCATCTCTCTGCTCTTCATTAAATAATGCAATTTTTTTCACCTGTGCTTTAAAGTTGCAGTAACTTTAAGTGAATTATTTCCACACCTATTTTTCCAAATTACCCGGAACCCTGAAAAATACCGTGATGTATTGTCTTCCCAGGACACAAAGCACTTGAACTAATTTAAAAACATCTGCAGCCACATTTAAAGGCAACTGTAATAAAACCCAAAATGCCCATGAAGCAATTTAAAAATGGGTCTTGTCCTCGCCTTATTTACAACTGAAACTGATGAAAGAAAATGCAAAATTTACAAAGCGTTGTCACCGGTTTTGGATGAAACATAGCTCGACGTCTCTTTTCTCATCTATCATAACAGATAAATTTGCTGAAGAGATAGTTCTGCTGATGTTCCAAATCAATGCCTCGAGGTACAATTGGACAGAGAGACGGAAACTTAAATCAGAAAGGCGGAGAGAGCCCTGCTGAAGAAGCAGAATTAATTCAATTCAATTAATTCAATGTAATAAAGCTGACCACTCCAGAAGACTCCGGGAAACTCACACAAGCCATTAAAAAAAGTAAACAACTAAACACAGGCAGCTTGAATTAAAATAGTGCTTCTCAATTATTTTCTATTATGCTGCCCCCAACACCACCAAGAAGTAGTAAACATTTTGCACCCCCTCCCAGCACTCCGCCCAACCTGCGGGGTTGGATTAGATGACCTACAAGTTCCCTTCCAATTCTAATAATAATCGTCTAAAAAAATTAATCTAATCTGTTAAAGGAACAAGTATCTTCCAATCAATATGGCGGTAGGCAGATCCAGAAGAAGAAAACCCTTACAGGTAATCTTTGATTTAAAATTGTTCATTATTTTTTATTATTATTATTATTATTATTATTATTATTATTATTATTATTATTATTATTATTTAGACTTGTATGCCGCCCTTCTCCGAAAACAAAATACAATACAAAAACAATGTGTACAAATCTAATAGTTAAAAACTATAACTATAACTAAAATTCCTATTACATTAAAAAGCAGTCAACTCAATCACATTCGCACATAACATTTAATGGTCAGAGAGGGGGAGCATGATCGAACTGCCCCATGCCTGGCGACATAGATGGGTCTTAAGGGTCTTGCGAAAGGCGAGGTGGGGGCAGTGCGAATCTCAGGAGGGAGCTGATTCCAGAGGGCCGCGGCCGCCACAGAGAAGGCTCTTCCTCTAGGTCCCGTCAGACGACATTGTCTGGTTGACGGGACCTGGAGAAGGCCAACTCTGTGGGACATAATCAGTCGCTGGGATTTGTGTGGCAGAAGGCGCTCCCATAAGTAGTGTTTTAATTTAGTGATGTAGAACCGTTTCTCACGCTGATGTCCATTGCAGCATCCCCATGGTCATATGATCAAAATCCACTGGTTGACGACTAGCATGGATTTCTGATGGTTGCAGCAACCCGGGGTCCCCTGATCCCCCTTGTGTGAATGGAGCTGTGTGTGTACTGGCACACCTCTTATGCACCCCGGTTCAAATAGCCAAATGACCTGGACGAGGGAGTAGAAGGGGAACTACCAGTAATCAAATTCGCAGACGACACCAAGCTGGCGGGGTAGCCAACACCCTAGAGGACAGGCTCAAAATACAGAAAGATCTAGACAGATTAACACTATGGGCCCACACTAACAACATGATGTTCAATGTCGACAAGAGCAAAGTCCTTCACCTTGGTAAAAAAAAAACCTAGACACACATACAGCCTGGGAGAAACCCCACTTAGCAGCAGTAACTGCGAAAGAGATCTTGGAGTCTTGGTGGATAATCAACTAAACATGAGCCAGCAATGTGCAGCAGCGGCCAAAAAAGCCAACACCATCCTAAGCTGCATCAACAGAGGGATACACTCCAAGACCAGGGAAGTATTAATACCACTCTACTACGCCCTGGTCAGACCACATCTGGAGTACTACATCCAGTTCTGGTCACCACACTTCAAAAGAGACATTGCACTGGAGAAGGTGCAGAAAAGAGCAACCAAAATGATCAGGGTACTTGAAACCAAGACTTACGAAGAGAGATTGCGGGAACTGGGCATGGATAGCCTAGAGAAAAGGAGGGCCAGAGCGGACATGATAGCTGTATACTGGTATATGAGGGGTTGCCACAGAGAGGAGGGGGCCACCCTATTCTCCAGAGCACCAGAGGGCCGGACGAGGAACAACGGCTGGAAGCTGACCAAGGAGAGATTCAACCTAGAAGTAAGGAAGAACTTCCTGACGGTCAGAGCGGTCAACCAGTGGAACAACCTCCCTGCGGAGGTTGTGAACTCCCCAACTCTGGACACTTTCAAGAGGAGATTGGACTGCCATTTGGCTGGGGTGCTTTAGGATTCCTGCACAGGCAGGGGGTTTATTTATTCATTGATTCATTGATTGATTGATTCATTCATTCATTCATTCATTCATTCATTCATTCATTCATTCATTCATTCATTCATTCATTCATTCATTGGATTTGTATGTCGCCCCTCTCCGGAGACTCGGGGCAGCTAACAACAATGATAAAAAACAACATGTAAAAATCCAATTTAATAAAACAACTAAAAACCCTTACAGTAGAACCCCGACTTACGAGACTAATTGGTTCCGGAAGGAGGCTCGTAAGTCGGAACGCTCGTATGACGAAACATTGTTTCCCATAGGAAACAATGTAAAGTCAATTAATCCGTGCAACAACAAAAAAAACCCGCTGCCGCCGAACGCGGAAGTTAGCGTTCGGCTTCAGGAGACAGCTGCGAAGCGGCGCGCGTGTTTTAAAATGTGGCAGCCGGCCTGGGGGGCTTGCCAGCACCCCCCCGAGCCCCCCAGGCCGGCTGCAACCTTTTAAAACACGCGGGATACGAGCGCCAAGGAGCTGTCTCCTGAAGCCGAACGCGGAAGTTAGCGTTCGGCTTCAGGAGACAGCTCCTTGGCGCTCGTATCCCGAATGTGAGCTCGGGAGGCGAACAAAAATGTCGCTCCCCTCCCAGCTCTTATCTCGAGTAGCTCGTAAGTAGAGCTGCTCGTATGTCGAGGTTCCACTGTATTATAAAAATCAATCATACACACAAACATATCATAACATAACTTGTAATGGCCAAGGGGAAGGAATATCCTAATTCCCCCATGCCTGGCGACAAAGGTGGGTCTTGAGTAATTTGCGAAAGACAAGGAGGGTGGCGGCCGTTCTAATCTCTGGGGGGAGTTGATTCCAGAGGGCCGGGGCTGCCACAGAGAAGGCTCTTCCCCTGGGGCCCACCAAATGACTTGATGACCTGCATGGTCCCTTTCAACTCTAACAATCAATCAATCAATCAATCAATAAATAAATAAATGTTCCAGTAGTGGGCTGCGGCCCAGGGGTTTGGGGACCCCTGCCCTAGAAGCATCATGCAGGCACCTTTAGCGAAGTAGCCAGAATTCAAGGGGAGGAATATCAGCCTGGATTGCAGCCACTATACAAGTTCTAAAGATACCCCAAACAATAACTCTATTCCTTTGGGGAAAAGCGTGATCCAACCCACAACACCATTTCCTCAGCTAGCCCACCCACCAACTTGCTAATCTCATGCACACTATTTGGTCTGGATTGAATCTTCAACTTCTTACAGCCCACTGCATATTATGGGACTTCGTTTATAGACGAGCAATGCCAGATTTGGAATATAGAAGAAGAAGAAATCAATTAATCATAATTGCTCGCATTTTAGAGCCACGATGATTGATCCAAGTCCATGTATTCGCATATTTGCTTTGTGAAGAGCAACGATCTCCAACACATCCCAGAAATATAACATTCTTACATCTTCTCTCTGCCTTATTTGCACTTAACATACCCACACTGGCAAGCAAAATGCTCATTGTGTATGCAACGATACTATATATGGAATTTCAATAATATTTGTCCAACATAGCTTGCTAAAAAATGCATATTTGCTCAAACATACGCATTCTGAATTCCGATTGTATCCGACTGTATTTGGATATGTGAGTTGTTTAAATAAATTGTACATAATTTCATGTTGGTGGTCGCATCATTTTGCCTGGAGAGACAAAATAAACCAAACCAAACCAAACCTTTACCAGATTTCTTTAACAACACATAAATGTTCAATGCAAACTGCAATGATCTTTAAAAAAAAACAAAAAACTTTCTTGTCCCTCTTTCATTATTTTTATGAATAATGTCAAGGCGTTGTACATACCGTGTTTCCCCGAAAATAAGACACTGTCTTATATTAATTTTTGCTCCAAAAGTTGTGCTACGTCTTATTTTCAGGGGGTGCCTTATATTTCTCAAATAAGACAAATTCACAGGCAGAAAAGCTGACACCCCCAAAGAAAGTGTACCGTACGGTACACTGATTACGGTACGGTACTTGTCAGTATGGCATCCACACACACAAACAACGGCACTTATATGGTACAACAGTATACTCCCGCTATTGCAGCTTCCGGCCACCAGAGGAACCACAGTTTACGCACTGTAGTGGAGACTGTAATGGCGGTGAGACAGCAGCAGACTGTGTCTGCTGTACTTGACAGTACAAAGCGATGGAAGGGGCCAGCAGGGGATGCCACATTATTACGGTACCGCTATGAACAACTTTGAATGGTACCGTATGTTTTTCCACCGTACCGTATGTAAACTTGACTACGCCTTATTTTCAGGGGGTGCCTTTTATTAGCAAATTCTGCAAAACCTCTGATATGCCTTACTTTCGGGGTACGTCTTATTTTCAGGGAAACAGGGTACCTAATACTCCGTCCTCCTCTTATGTTACATAGAAACATAGAAGTCTGACGGCATCCAAAGACCTCATGGTCCATCTAGTCTTCCCTTATACTATTTCCTGTATTTTATCTTAGGATGGATATATGTTTATTCCAAGCATGTATCCCAAGCATATACGTTTATCCTGAGCATATATGTTTATCTCAAGCATTCACCACCACGACAAAACTATGATGTGAGTTGAGCCGAGAGAGAGTGGCTGGCACAAAGTCACTCAGCTGGCTGTCACGACTAATGTAGAACTAGAATTCACAATCTCCTGGTAATTGAACTCTAATTAGCTTTCATGTCTAAACAAGAACTAGAATTTATGGTCTTCCAATGACAAGCCTGATAACTTAAACATAAGACCAGGGGTCTTAACCCCTGGTTCGTGGACCAGTACTGGGCCACAGCCAGTATTGGACTGCGGCATGGACAGTCCAGTACACTGTCCTGGTAGGAAAAATGGAGATGTGTATGCATCTGCACATCCCTGACATGTGCACGCACGCGCCCACACAAGATGCGCAAGAAGCAAAATTTTGGGCATGTGCAGAAGCAAACAAATCACCGAAAATCAGCAAAACATGTGCGTACGAGCATCGTGGAGTGAGATTTCTCTTCTTGTGCATGCACAGAAATTGAATCTCACATCAATGTGCATGCGCAGGCCGGTCACCGGGACAGCACCAGGAGTGCCGGCGATGGGGAGCCCTTCACTGACCACGGTGAATCGAAAATTGGCCAAATCTCGTGCGTGTGAGCGTCCTGGTGCAAGATTTCTCTTCCTGCGCATGAACAGAAGCCGAATCTCACGTCAATGTGCATGCGCAGGCCGGTCTCTGGCGCCCAACAGATTGCAGGACACACCAGATCATAGTGGCTCACACATGTACGACATCAGGCAAACAACAATGTAGAAATGTTACAATTTACATAGTTCACCATATTTCACAACAATGACTTGACCGGGACCGCCTTCAACTGCACGAATCCCAGCGACCAGTTAGGTCCCACAGAGTTGGCTTTCTACGGGTCCCGTCGACTAAACAATGTCGTTTGGCGGGACCCAGGGGAAGAGCCTTCTCTGTGGCGGCCCTGACCCTGTGGAACCAGCTCCGCCCGGAGATTAGAACTGCTCCCACCCTCCTTGTCTTCCGTAAACTACTTAAGACCCACCTATACCGCCAGGCATGGGGGATTTGAGACACCTTTACCCCAGGCTTATTATAATTTATGTTTGGTATGTATGTGCTGTTTGGTTTCTAATTATGATAGGGTTTTTAGGGGTTTTTTTTAATATTAGATTTGTGTCAGCATAATATTGTTTTTTATCGTTGTTGTGAGCCGCCCCGAGTCTTTGGAGAGGGGCGGCATATAAATCTAATAAATAATAATAATAATAATAATAATAATAATAATAATAATAATAATAATAAGTAGTAGTAGTAGTAGTAGTATTGCCCCCACCCTCCTTGCCTTTTATAAACTTCTTAAAACCCACCTCTGCCACCAGGCATGGGGGAATTGAGACATCTCCCCCGGACCTATACAGTTTATGCATGGTATGTTTGTGTGTATGTTTTTGCATTTTAATAAGGGGGTTTTAGTGACTTTTAAATTATTAGATTTGTTGTATATTGTTTTATTGTTGTTGTGAGCTGCCCCGAGTCTACAGAGAGGGGCGGCATGCAAATCTAATAAATAATAAATAAACAAATAAATGGTCCTGCAGATACCTATGGATGTTTTAATTTGAAAGTTTAAAAAACTGAATCCAAGTCAAATTTTGTTCCAACAGAGCACAGACCACTGCAAAGTTCCAACGGAAAGTTTTGTGCGAGGCTGTTTTCTTCAGAGTTCTAAACAAATTATTCATTATATTCATATGAATGTAATTATGACTGTCTATCATCTTTACAATTATAGGCAATATGTTTCAGAATACCAGCTGTTTAGAAACAACCATGATAGAAAGAGACTGTTTAAGCGCTCCATTGATTTTTCAACAGGGATCCGAATTGGTGTGGTAGAAGCTGTTAAGGAATCTGCAGAACTCTTGGAATTATCATGGACATTCACAGAGGAAAACGTGGGATTCCAGCAGATATCAAGGAGATATCGAAACAGAATACCCTACGAGACTAGACTTTCAATCCTGGGCCTAGAAAGTTTAGAACTAAGACGCCTTAAACAAGATCTAGATATTGCCCACAAGATCGTATTTATTTATTTATTTATTTATTATTTAGATTTGTATGCCGCCCCTCTCTGCGGACTCGGGGCGGCTCACAACAAGGCATAAACAAATCGTAACAAATCCAAATAAAGTTAAATATTTAAAAAAGTTTAAAAAGAACCCCAACGTACTGCCTTTCGGAGACTACTTCAGCTTCAACCACAACAACACAAGAGCACACAACAGATTTAAACTTAATATTAACCGCTCCAAACTTGACTGTAAAAAATATGACTTCAGTAACCGAGTTGTCGAAGCGTGGAACTCATTACTGGACACTATAGTGTCATCCCCAAACCCCCAACACTTTACCCTTAGATTATCCACGGTTGACCTATCCAGATTCCTAAGAGGTCAGTAAGAGGCGAGTACAAGTGCACTAGAGTGCCTTCTGTCCCCTGTCCTATTGCTCTCCTATATCTCCTATACCTTTCTTCTATTCCTATATCTCTTCTTCTATTCTTTCTTTCATTGATATGTTCTATTACTATATCTTATTTTCTATTCCTTCATAGATATATTTTACTGTGAGTATCTCCTCTATAATCTTCATCATGTATTTTACTATGTATATATATACCACTAAAACCCTCATTGTGTATTGGACAAAAATAAAGAAATAATAAAAAAAAAATCTCTAAATTTCCCTCCCTCCCTTTCTCTCCCTCCCTCTTTCTCTCTATCCATTATATCTCTCTTTCTTTTTTTCTCTTCCTCCTTCATTCACTCTTTCTCTTCCTCCTTTTCTCTTTCCTTTCTCTCCCTCCCCTTCTCTCTATCCATTATATCTCTCGCTTTCTTTGTTTCTCTTCCTCCTTCATTCCCTCTTTCTCTTTCCCTCCCTCCCTTTCTCTTCCCCCTCCCTTTCTCTCTATCCTTTATATCTCTCACTCTTTCTTTGTTTCTCTTTCTCCTTCATTCCCTCTTTCTCTTTCCCTCCTTTTCGCTCTCTTTCCTTTCTCTCCCTCCCTCTTTCTCTCCTGGAAGGCCTGTGCCTGCCCTGCCCGGACGGACCGTGTTCGGCAGGCCTTTGGCAGCCCCTGGTCGGTGCCCCCCCCCGCAGACGGACATAGGGCTGGTGGCGGATCCATCCCGCCAGCCCATCCCCCCCACAGACGGACATCGGGCTAGTGGCGGATCCACCCTGCCAGCCCACCCACCTTACGGACGGACATAGGGCTGGTCGCGGATCCACCCCGCCAGCCCACCCACCTCACGGACGGACATAGGGCTGGTGGCGGATCCACCCCACAAGCCCATCCCTCCCCACGGACGGACATCGGGCTGGTGGCGGATCCACCCCGCCAGCCCACCCATCTCACGGACGGACATAGGGCTGGCGGCGGTCCGGTGCCAGCCCCCCCCCCCATGGACGGACATGAGGCAGGCGGCAGGCAGGCGGCTCCGCAACCCCTCCCCCATGGTAAGGGACTTACCCATCCTAGCCAGAAGGAGGAAGGGTTAAGGGGCTGGAAGGAAAGCCCCTTTCTTTCCCGCCCCTTTCTTTCCCACCTTTCCCTCTTTACTGTGAACTGTAGCGCAGGAGATTTAAAATCGCAGCCACAGTTTGCCAATTCTAGCGCAGAGGTCGGTCCTGTGCGCTAGAATGGCAATCTTCAGGGCTGAGCGTTTAAATCTCCCGTGCTCCAGCGCTCAACTCAGCTTACGGGGAACTATGCATGTGGCCAAAGGTATGAATTATTTTTTCCTATGGAGTTTTTTAACCGTTGTTACATTGTTTTTATGCTGTAGGCAACCCAGAGTCCAGAATAAATTTATAAATTGAATAAAGTAAGTGAAATTAAATGTTGCGACCTTTTGAGAAGCAAAGTCAAACTCACACTTCACAACTTTAACAACCTCAGGGATTCACTTAAACAACTGTGGCAAGAAAGTTTGTGGAAATGGACGCGAAGTGAACTCAGGAAGTTCATTTCACAAATGTCCCGCTTAAACAGCAGAAATTTTGAGCTCAATTGTGCTTGCAAGTCAAGGTTTGCTAAAACTCCCTGATTTGTGTAGGAAACACTGAAGGCATTTAAAGGAATCATTTCAAAGAGCGCCGTATCTAGCAATGGGTTACCGAACTACACAATAAGGTAAGCCATTTATTATAGACAGCTCATTGTTAAAAGAGGCAAACAGCAACAAAAGCAATTCGGGGCTCTGCTTCAAAGTGGATATGAGCTATTAATGGACAAAGGGGGGGGGTGTGTGTGTTGGGGGGCGCATTTGCTAGCCTCATAAAGTCCACACATCCAGTGTGAGATAAAACCCAAGAGGCATCCTTTCCCCACTCCGAGAAAGGAATCGTGTTCTCTTTGCATTTAAAGAAAAGCTGTACAGTACACCGCTGGGTTCATTATTTCATAGCATCAGAGAGAAAACGGGCTAAAAGAATTCAATTTAAAGAACAGGTGGAAGAGAGAGAGAGAGAAGTGGGGGAAGTGAGATTAAAACAATCGTCTTGCTGCAGAAAATGAAGAAAGAAAAAACGGGGAGGAAAAAAAATCTCCTTTTCATGATATCTTTTTTGCACTGTGCAAAATATATTCTGGACAATGACGATTAAGAAAGAACAAGCTGAATTCCCAATATCTGCAAACACACACACACACCCTTATTAGGTATGCATAAATGTTGGTCATCACCTATAAAGCCCTTCATGGCCCCGGACCAGGGTATCTACGAGACCGCCTTCTGCCGCACGAATCCCAGCGACCGGTTAGGTCCCACAGAGTTGGCCTTCTCCGGGTCCCGTCAACAAAACATTGTCGTTTGGCGGGTCCCAGGGGAAGAGCCTTCTCTGTGGCGGCCCTGACCCTCTGGAACCAACTCCCCCCGGAGATTCCAATTGCCCCCACCCTCCTCACCTTTCGTAAGCTTCTTAAAACCCACTTCTGCCGTCAGGCATGGGGGAACTGAGATATTCTTTCCCCCTAGGCCTTTACAATTTATGTATGGTATGTTTGTTTGTATGTATGTTTGGTTTTACAATAAGGGTTTTTAGCTGTTTTAGTATTGGATTTACATGCTGTCTTTTATTACTGTTGTTAGCCACCCCGAGTCTACGGAGAGGGGCGGCATACAAATACAATAAATAAATAAATAAATAAATAATAAATATTAATTTACAGGAGTATTTCAATGGCAAGCAAGCACATTTTAAAAGTGTGCGAACCGAGGGACCTCAAGGGGTCAAATAGAACCATCCAAACTGCACAGCTTGGTGTAACGCAATTGCATACAAAAAAAATAGTTTTTTTAAAAAAAGTTATGAGTGAGCTGAATAAGCAATAGAAACAGTGACCTCAATAGGTGCTCTATTTTATACATTTATTCCTTTATCACATGTACCATCTCCACCACCATTGAAGAAACCCTAAGGGCGTGGGTTCAATTAAGTACAGTGGTACCTCATCATACAAACTTAATTGGTTCCAGGAGGAGGTTCGTAAGGTGAAAACTTCGTAAGATGAAACAATGTTTCCCATAGAAATCAATGTAAAAGCAAATAATGCGTGCAAATCCTTCAGGAAAATCCCAAACTTTAGAAGGGAGGCGAACAGAGGGCAGGGAGGAGCAGCTAAAGGGGGTGGGTGGAAGAAGCAAGGGTAGGCTAAAGGGTGAGTGGGAAGGAAGAAAGGCAAGGGGGGCGCCCCTCCCTTTTCTTTCTTCAAAAGACACAGTTTCAGTGCCTTTGCAAGCATGCAAAATCTTTACTCTTCCAAGCTGCCCCTCCCTTTTCTTTCTTAAAAAGACACGGTTTCAGTGCTTTTGCAAGCATGCAAAATCTTTACGCCTCCAAGCAGCCCCTCCCTTTTCTTTCTTCAAAAAAGGGGGAAAAAAGAAACCGCTTCATCCCAGCAGCAGCTGCTTGGGTTCGTAAGGTGAAAATAGTTCAGAAGAAAAGGCAAAAAAATCTTAAACACCGGGTTTGTATCTTGAAAATTTCGTTAGAAGAGGCGTTCGTAAGATGAGGTACCAGTGTACAGCCAAAATAAGAAACATAGAAATGAAAAAGAAATCCATGGTAGAGTTCATATTTCAATAAAACTGTAAAACATTTCATAAAGCAGGGATCCCCAATTTCCAGTCTGTGGACCGACACTGGTCTGCAGCATGCTAGAAACTCCAGGCAAACAAGCAAAGCCCCCAGTTACAGGATGCAGGTGGCACACTAAACTACAGTGGTACCTCGACATACGAGTTTAATTCGTGCTAGAGCCGACCTTGTATGTCGATCATCTCGTATCTCGAACAAATGCATTTAGATTTGGCTTTTCACGCGGAGATAACTGGGAAAAAATGGAATTCTTGCGCCACCTAGTGGACGCTCAGCTCGTATCCCGAATTTGAGCTCGGGTGTTGAACAGAAATTTTGCTCGCGTCGCAGCTCGTAACTTGAATTACTCGCATGTGGAGCAGCTGGTATCTAGAGGTACTACTGTACATCCCTTTCAGTCCATGGGAACTCTCCACGGAATTGGTGCCCAAAAGGTTAGAGACCATTGCCATACAGCGCCACCAATGTTTCACAATTCTCAACAACAAGCAATGGCTCTTGGGAATCAGAAACATAATTGTGATGGTTCGCTTGTTTCCTGCACAAATAGCTATGGACTCAGAGGACAAGTGAGTGGGTGAGTCAGCACTTTTTTTTAGGAATGACTTTGCATTTCCTGTCATAAGTGACTCAGGGGAAGAGGAGGAGCTTCTTCTGGATACAAGAGTTTGGAGGGCATCCAGGAGGCAGGAATGGTTGGCTAAGAGGAGAGTCACTCATACACTGTACTGCTGGCTAATGGGTCACACACTCAGGATATTTAAGTGAGCACAGCTCCGCATAGTTTCAGAGAACAAACTGTTTCATTCTAGCAGCTAATTTGTGTTGTTTCGGCTTGTGTTCTTAGCCTTTTGAAGATCTTCATGATTCAAACTCATTCTCTTGGACGTCTCCACTTCTGAATATTATTTCCAGCTGGGTAATTATTCTCGTACTTATCTACTACTGGGACTGTAACCAGCTGATAAGACTCTTTAAACTTTTAAACATTTAAAAGTCTCCAGAACTGAACACCACATTTGGAATACTGTGGTCAGTTCTGGAGACCTCACCTACAAAAAAATATTGACAAAATTGAACGGGTCCAAAGACGGGCTACAAGAATGGTGGAAGGTCTTAAGCATAAAACGTATCAGGAAAGACTCAATGAACTCAATCTGTATAGTCTGGAGGACAGAAGGAAAAGGGGGGACATGATCGAAACATTTAAATATGTTAAAGGGTTAAATAAGGTCCAGGAGGGAAGTGTTTTTAATAGGAAAGTGAACACAAGAACAAGGGGACACAATCTGAAGTTAGTTGGGGGAAAGATCAAAAGCAACGTGAGAAAATATTATTTTACTGAAAGAGTAGTAGATCCTTTGAACAAACTTCCAGCAGACGTGGTTGGTAAATCCACAGTAACTAAATTTAAACATACCTGGGATAAACATATATCCATCCTAAGATAAAATACAGAAAATTGTATAAGGGCAGACTAGATGGACCATGAGGTGTTTTTCTGCCGTCAGTCTTCTATGTTTCTAAAAGACTTTAGTTTTAATTTGAACAAACTTGAACTCTAAATAATTATTGTAAATAGTAAATCCTTTATTATTGAAAACCAGTGGTGTGCATCAGTTTTCTGGGCGGCTTGGTGCTGAACTATGTTTCACTTCAGAACAATGGGAAGAACTGAAGTTGGTGTCAGACCTGGAAGCCATCTTTTGCATTGAGCCTTCGCCTGCCACAATTACTACTGTGGGGTGATAGTCATAACAACATTCTTTTCTCATAGAGAGTCAAGACGTCTTGCCCTGCACCTGGAGGAGAGTGGTTAGGAAACATCTCCAGTTGGGATGGCGCATTGATTGGACAATGTGGATGGACTTGTGTGTCCTGGGCAGGGACTTGAACTTTCCTCTGGGTGTGGAAAATTTGCGAGTTTTCAGATTCGGGTTTTCCCAGATGTGCCAATATGGCATCTCTAATACAATGGAACTTTATTAAAAAAACTCATGCCTTGAAGTCTTCTTGCGTTGGGGGTGCTATTTGGAACCCTGACATTTAGGTTATTTCTATCAGCACTACGAGTTCAAAGAGGACAAGAAGACTCACCAGACATCAGACAACTTGGAGCCATAGTTCCCTCTAAGCTGAGCAGGTGAGCAATCGCTCACTTAAAAATCATCATCAACTCAGAGTTTTCCAAACCTGCCCAGAAGCCGAGAGGGAAATTTTATTATTATTTCTGTGTCGCCCAGTCCTGAAGGGACTGCCGCTCAGACACTATACTTTTCCGCCCACCCCAAAAAAAATTTAGAGAGAACACTGCTTGGAGCTGCAGCTTAATAGACTCTGCCATTTTTTTAATGGGCATAATCTCCACTGTGTAGGAAATGACAAGGCTGTGACTGAGGGAAGGGTCAAATACATCATCGGTCTCGAGTTACTTCACTTCCACAAGAGATCTAAGTCCAATCCACCTTGAATTCCACTGACTCTTATTTACCGCCTATTCGCTTTGACTGTTAGTAGTTCAGATTCTTGTAGAGAGCTTCCGCTTGCAACAAACCTTTATATTTGAGCTGGGGTGGTGCAGCAGGTAGAGTGCTGTACTGTAGGCCACTGAAGCTGACTATAGATCTGAAGGTCAGCGGTTCAAATCTCATCTCCGGCTCAAGGTTGACTCAGCCTTCCATCCTTCCAAGGTGGGTAAAATGAGGACCCAGATTGTGGGGGCAATAGCCTAGCTCTGTTAAAAAGTGCTGTTGCTAACATGTTGTAAGCCGCCCTGAGTCTAAGGAGAAGGGCGGCATAAAAATCGAATAAATAAAATAAATAAATAAAATAAATATTTAGGGGCGAGTACAAGTGTGCCTTCCGTCCCGTCCTATTGCTCTCCTATATCTCTTATACCTTTCTTCTATTCCTATATCTCTTCTTCTATTCTTTCATTGATATGTTCTATTACTATATCTTCTTTTCTATTATTTCTTAAATGTATTTTACTATTAGTATCTCCTCCATAACCTTCATCATGTATTTTACTATGTGTGTATATATATATATACCCACTAAAACTCTCATTGTATATTGGACTGACTAACTAACTAACTAACTAACTATATTCGGGTTTCTTCCTGTGTAGGATTTGGAAATTTCTGACGAAGTTTCGATGAGGTCCCACTCATCATCTTCAGGCTGGTGTTTCTGTCCTTGTTCTAAGGCGAACACTGCGAGACCTAAGCTGCCTTCCTTCTATAAATACTGGTGGCTGGGTGTGGTTTGAGGGCTCAGCAATTGCCTGCTGTGTAGAAACTTCCTGGTGAGTCAGTGGGGAAACATCTGGGGTCGTTGATGTAGCTGAAGTATGCTGATTAGTTAATGGTTGTTGATTAGTGGGACCTCATCGAAATGTCGCCAGAAATTTCCAAATCCTACACGGGAAGAAACCCGAATATACCAAGACCGTCATACCTGTACCCGTGAAAATCTACGAAAACAAATATATATATAAATATATACACACACACACACACAATTGAACTCCCCTGCAGGACACAAAGCCGGCCTTCACCAATTCAGTATCCCACTGGCAAAATGAAAACCTAGATATCGCCCAGAGATTTATTTGGCGCTCCAAAATCTTACGGCATTACCCAAGATCTCAACCACAGATTTCCCCAGATCATTTTTAATGTACCGGTTTAGGCCCCACCTGACCCTTAACTCCAAACGACCAACATAAAGGTTAAAACCATAACAATGACTGAAAGGAAGATGTAATTCCACCTGTATGGTTGAAATTCCTAACATGGAAAATGAGAATTCTCACTGAATTCCAAGTGAACAATCAAGCCTCCTCATTTACAAGACTGGGCACTAATTCATCTCATCTTCAATTTGATAGGTGAGAAATAAATATACCCAGGGAAACAAAAACAGGGGCTTGTTTTTAAAAAAAGAGCACAGGAAAGAAGTGAAAACACTGTACCTTCTCCTCAGGGTACCAGATAATAATTTAATTCTTCCATTGGTTGGGGGAATATTTATTTATTTATTAAATTTATTTATTGATTAAATTTGTATGCCGCCCCTCTCCGTAGACTCGGGTCGGCTCACAACAGTAATAGAAAAACAGTGTACAATACAAATTTAATAATTAAAACTAAAAACCCATGATTTAAGAAAACATACACACGGCATACCATACATAAACAGTATAGGCCTGGGGAAGTTATCTCCGTTCCCCCATGCCTGACGGCAGAGGTGGGTTTTAAGGAGCTTACGAAAGGCCAGGAGGGTGGGGGCAGTTCTTATCTCAGGGGGGAGCTGGTTCCAAAGGGTCGGGGCCGCCACAGAGAAGGCTCTTCCCCTGGGCCCCGCCAAACAACATTGTTTAGTCGACGGGACCTGGAGAAGGCCAACTCTGTGGGACCTAATCGGTCGCTGGGATTCGTGCGGCAGAAGGCGGTCCAATATGAGGTCCCCAACCTTTTCGTCTTTACAGAAAGGGAAGAGGGGCTGTTTCTGCGCAAGCAGTGGACAACTGGGCGGGCGCTTCCACAAGTTGGGATGTATGCAAATGCATTCACCTGCCACTTTAGCTACCTAGTTGGCGAATGGTTCAAGCCCCGGTAGTGGGCCGGGATTGGCAACCCTTGTCCTATTACCAGAGCTGTCAAATTCAATTTCATTGAGGGCCACATCAGGGTTTATTTATTATTAGAGTTGAAAGGGACCTTGCAGGTCATCAAGTGCAACCCCCTGCTCAAGCAGGAAACCCTACACCACCCCAACCAGTGTTCCCTCTAACATGAGTTGTGCGCTATAGCGCAGGAGATTTGAGATGTCTGCCCACGAGTTTCCAATTCCAGCATGGAGGTCTGACCTCTGCGCTGGAATTGGCAATTAGAATAAGGTGACCAGACCTTGATCATTTGTCCCGACTCCAGATGGCAGTCCAATTTGATCGCTCTCACCATCAGAAAGTTCTTCCTTATCTCCAGGTTGAATCTCTCCTTGGTCAGTTTCCATCCGTTACTCCTGGTCTGACCCTCTGGTGCCCTGGAAAATAGTGTGACCCCTCCTCTCTCTGGCAACCCCTCAAATATCTGTATACTGCTATCATGTCCCCTCTGGACCTCCCTTTTGCTAAGCTATCCATGCCCAGTTCCAGCAACCTCTCTTCGTCTGTCTTGGTTTCCAGTCCCTTTATCATTTCAGTTGCTCTTTTCTGTACTTTCTCTAGAGTTTCAATGTCTTTTTTGTAGTGGGGTGAGGCCCCACAAAGGCTTCTCCCCACCTTTTCCGGCCCTGTTTCCTCCCAGGAGATTCCTAGAGAGGCCCCACGGAGGCTTTCCCCTGCCTTTTCCACTTACAGTTTCAGAGGCTCGGGTTTGCACGTGGAAAATGGTTCTTGAGAAGAGGCAAAAAAATCTTCAACAACCAGTTCTTATCTAGAAAAGTTCGTAAGTAGAGAGAGGCATTCTTAAGTAGAGGCACCATTGTACATGAAATGGTTATTGGACAAAATATCTTGTACAGTGATACCTCATCTTACAAACGCCTCGTCATACAAACTTTTCGAGATACAAACCCGAGGTTTAAGATTTTTTTGTCTCATCTTACAAACTATTTTCACCTTACAAACCCACCGCCACTGCTGGGAAACCCCATCTCTGGACTTCCGTGTTTTTGTGATACTGCAGGGGAATCCCAGCAGTGCAAAAACGGGCACTTTGCTGGCAACGGAAGTCCGGAGGTGGGGTTTCCCAGTGAGGGCAGCCTCAGGGGAATCCCGGCAGCGCAAAAACACAGAGGTCCGGAGGTGGGGTTTCGAGGACTTGGTGTTTTTGTGATGCTGTGATTTCACTGATAATCCCTTCACTGGGAAACCCCACCTCCGGACTTCCTTTGCCAGCGAAGCACTCATTTTTGCGATGCTGGGATTCCCCTGCTGGGATTCCCCTGCAGCATTGCAAAAACACAGAAGTCCAGAGGTGGGGTTTCCCATGGAGGGAAGCCTCAAGGAAATCCCAGCAGCGCAAAAACGGGCGCTTTGGCTGGCAAAAGGGGTGAATTTTGGGCTTGCACGCATTAATCGCTTTTCCATTCATTCCTATGGGAAACATTGTTTCATCTTACAAACTTTTCACCTTAAGAACCTCGTCCTGGAACCAATTAAGTTTGTAAGACAAGTTATCACTGTACATCTTTAATAAGAGCAATTACTAACTTTTTTTTTCTTTTTTCAAGCTTTCACACAAACTTGGTGGAGAAGCAAAAAAGATGCTGGGCTTCTTTCAAGAAATCCATTTATATCTTTTTTTTTTCTTTTTTGCAAACTTGTTCCAATACCTCAAAAAAAAAAATGTAGCATCTTTAATGAACAGCAGAATAAGGCTGACCTCACACAAAGTTCAAAGCAATGCTTCCAAATCATGATCAAAGTAGGCGCAGCCCTAATAAGTCAAGGCATCCTCTCTCTTCTTATATGGGTGATGAGAACCGAACATGCTTTTCAAATTCAAAATTAAAAGCCACGCTTTTACAAATACTTCTGCTGCAGCATTCTCTCTCTCTTATTCCTTATAGCTGATTTGCAGCGGGTGTGTTCAATCAACTATACATAAGGATCTTTTTCCAATTATTAAAAAGGACAAAAAATATATCGCACCCATTGTTGTCATTGTCTGGCTATGCATGTATTGCTAAATTAATATCTCAGCCCCCTTTATTAAATTTGCTGAACAGGTCACAAATCTTCCCTTAGATCTAATACAAATCCAAAAATATCTGGTTGACTTTATGACTTAAAAAAAAATGCTACCTATGTTTGTACAAGAATTTCCACGCCTAGAAACCGTTTAGAATTCATGGCGTGCTGAGCATTAGCTAGAAGTGAAATCCAGCTGGCATTACTCCCTCCTTCCATATCATGTGATCAGTTGTTCCAGGAAGTGCTGGAGAAATCAGGGGAGGGGAGGGATGGAAAGGGAAGGGGAAAAATGAAAGGAGGAAGGGAAGGAAGTGAAAGGAGGAAGGGAAGGGAAGGGAAGGAGGAAGGGAAGGAAGTGAAAGGAGGAAGGGAAGGGAAGGAAATGAAAGGAGCAAGGGAAGGGAAGGAAATGAAAGGAGGAAGGGAAGGAAGTGAAAGGAGGAAGGGAAGGGAAGGGAACGGAAGGAAAACCACAGTGCTGGTCTAAGTGCATCAGATTTCAATAGGTTTTAACAAAACCAAGACATTCCCTTATCCACTCTATCAAAAACGAAATACAGTGATCCCCCGGGTATTGCGAGGGTTCCATTCCAGGACCCCTTGCAATGACCGGTTTTTCGCGAAGTAGCGCTGCGGAAGTAAAAACACCATCTGCGCATGCGCAGATGGTGTTTTTACTTCCGCAGCAGCGAGGAGCCGAAGATTGGGGTTTCCCCACCGCCCACGCAAACTCCTCGCTGCCGCTCGCTCGCCCTTCGCCCGCCCACGCTGTTCGCTCGCGCCGCTTCCCAGCTGAGTCCTGAAGCCAATTCACTTCAGGACTCAGCTGGGAAGCGGCGAGAATGAATGGCGTGGGCGGGCGAAGGGCGGGCGCGCGCGCGGGCAGGCAGGCGGTGGACAAGCCGTTCGCTCGCGCCGCTTCCGAGCTGAGTCCTGAAGCCAATTCGCTTCAGGACTCAGCTGAGAAGCGGCGAGAATGAACGGCGTGGGCGGGTGAAGGGCGCGCGCAGCGCGCGGGCAGGCAGACGGCGGACAAGCCGTTCGCTCACGCCGCTCGCTCGCGCCGCTTCTGAGCTGAGTCCTGAAGCCAATTCGCTTCAGGACTCAGCTGGGAAGCGGCGAGAATGAACGGCGTGGGCGGGGGAAGGGAGGGCAGGCGGCAGCGAGGAGTTTGCGTGGGCGGTGGGGAAACTCCTCGCTGATGCCCGCCGCTCGCCCTCCCGCCAGCAAGAGGGGGAAGACCTAGGAAAGCCGCCCAGCAGCTGATCTGCCCGGCGCCATCTACGCATGCGTGCCCATAGAAAAAAGGGTGCGCATGCGCAGATGGTGTTTTTACTTCTGGGTTGCAAAATCGCCATATAGCCGTTTCGCAATGATCGGGATCGCAATACCCGGGGGATCACTGTAGTGCAATCCTTATCAAGTGTGGCATTTTCAATGAATTTCAAAAACAGACCTTACAAAAGGTATCAGACTGGGGAGTGGGTGTGGAAGACTTGGCAAAGCAGGCACAGAATGTAGACAACTTTCAAATGTTTCATCTCTCTTTCTTTCTCTCTCTCCCTTCCTCTCTTCTTTCTCTCTTTCTCTCCCTCTCTCCCCAACTCTTGCTCTCTCTCTCTTTTTCTCACTTTCTCCCTCTTTCTTTCTATCTGGCTGTCTGTTGCTCTCTCTCTCTTTCTCTCTCTTTTTCTCTTTCTCTCTCCCTCTCTCTTTCTTTCTACCTCGCTCTGTCTGTTGCTCTCTCTCTCTTGTTCTCTTTTTCTTTCTCTTCCTTTCTTCTCTGGAGGCCGGAAGCGCTCGAGGAAAGCGCTCTGAGCGAAGGGGCTGCGATGCGAGAGGGGCGGGGCGGGCGCTCCCGGAGCGCTCGGAGAAAACCCTCTCATAGCTTGGGAGCGCTTCGGGAACACCTGCCCCGCCCCTCTCGCAGCCCCTTTGCTAGCGGCCAAATCAGGAAGAGAAGCCGCAGCTGCCACCACTGCAGGAGAAGCCACGGCCCAAGGCAGGAGGTGGAGGAGGAGAAAGCATATCGGGCGGGCAGCAGAGGGAGGCCAGGGATGCAAGGGGGCTGGAGGCGCCTGGGGTGGGAGGCAGGGAGGCTCGGAATTGGCACATCTACGGCGGGCGGGGCGGCCAGCGCCTCCCGTTGCGTGGCCTTAGAAAAGGCTGTGCGGGAAGTTGTTTGGGGCGTGCAGGCGCACGCCTTAGAGGGTACAGTGACCGGAAATCCATTTTTCCAAACATCCGGTTTACCGTTGGCCAGGTTTTTTTCCACTCCAGGACTTCAAGGAAGATTCTGTGAAACCTCCGGAAGGCAAAACAGCCTTCCCCAAGGGCGAAAATCAGCTGGCTAGCGCAGGCATGTACATTGGAGCTGACATAAGGTGCCCTCCGATATGGCTATGGAGGGCACCCTATGGTGGCGAACCATCACGATCCTATGTTATACCCAGAGGAAAAAGAAGTTGTATACTTTTATGCCATCAGTCACTGATCTCTGTTCCAAAAGATCTCTAAAAGGCATCCATCACCCCTGCTTCACCAAGAAACTGGGTTTTTTTTTTTAAAAAAAAAAACGTTAATGCCCATGTTATCGTTGAGATATTTTGATCATGTCTGCCATAATTCTCCTCTAGCACATTTGGTAGTTAATGCTTTTGTTGCATTAAGAAAGCTTTAGTGTGATCTCAAATGTCTTTGCTCCACAGCGTGGTTATATACATTATCCCCCAAATTGTCTTCTTTCATTCTGCCTTGCCACAGTTATCCAGATGTCTGGAAGAGATACTGCAGTGAGAATATACAATTTATTTGTCTTATCGGCTTGCGATAACTTGGCAGCTGTCCCTCAATAATGGGTCCATTTTCCTTGCATGAATGGAATGTTCCCATGCTAGGCATGCAGATTCAAAGCGGGACGGAGCAACAAGACAAGAGTTTTGGTGGCTACCCAGCTTTTTCCTTCAAGAAATTTGATGCTAAGGGCACTGACCTTATTTCTCTATTTCTCTTTTTGCATTTAATTTATTAATTTATTGATTTATTGATTTAATTTATTGATTTAATTTATTGATTTAATTTATTGATTTAATTTATTGATTTATTAATTTATTAATTTGATTTTTATGCCACCCTTCTCCTTAAGACTCAGGGCGGCTTACAACATGTTATCTATCTATCTATCTATCTATCTATCTATCTATCTATCTATCTATCTATCTATCTATCTATCAATCTATCTATCTATCTATCCATCCATCCATCCATCCATCCATCCTTCCTTCCTTCCTTCCATCCATCCATCCATCCATCCATCCATCTCTATGTCTGTCTGTCTGTCTGTCTGTCTGTCTGTCTGTCTGTCTGTCTGTCTGTCTGTCTGTCTGTCTGTCTGTCTATCTATCTATCTATCTAATTCGATTTTTATGCCGCCCTTCTCCTTAGACTCAGGACGGCTTACAACATGTTAGCAATATCACTTTTTTTTTTAAACAGAGCCAGCATATTGCCCCACAATCTGGGTCCTCATTTTACCCACCCTGGAAGGATGGAAGGCTGAGTCAACCTTGAGCCGGAGATGAGATTTGAACCGCTGACCTACAGATCTACTGTCAGCTTCAGTGGCTTGCAGTACAGCACTCTACCTGCTGCGCCACCCCAGCTCTTTATTTTATTTTAAATAAAGGCGTGCAATAATGCTTCAATGTATACTCAGTTTCTACCATAGGGTCCTCCAACCATGTCCCATTCCACTCAATGATCCACTAATTTGTCTTACAGTTGTGCAAGCTGAAGACATGAACTTAGTTTTCTATTTGCTCTGAGCCGACTGGCATTGTAATTGGTCAGGGGTAGGAAACTATGGCCATTTTATGATTTATGGACTTCATCTCCCATGCTGGCTCAGGAATTCTGTGAGTTGGAAGTTCACAAGTCATAAAAGGGCCATAATTCCCCACCTACAGGGTGTGTTCCAAAAGTAATGCAATTATATTTTTTAAAGTAATTTATTGAACAGATTTGCACAAACACTTAAAATTCTTCAAAGTACTGTCCTTGGGCCTCTACACATTTTTTTCCAGCGACTCTGTCGTGACTGGTACGCACCCTGGAAGGCGTCTTCGAGGACCTCTTGCAAGGTCTTCGTCATGGCTGATTGGATCTCTTCTATGGACGAAAAACGGGTTCCTTTCAGGGCTGGAAACAAAAGGAAGTCTGCTGGGGCGACGTCAGGACTATTGGGGGTGGGGGGTAGAGCAGCGTTGGCACCTGGTGTTTGGCCAGGAACTTCGGACTCATAGCAGGTTGTGGCAAGGCGCTTTTTTCCTCCAAAGAATTGGTGGGATCATAAGCCAGAAAAAGTGATCGAAAATGAGCAAGCAAAACTATTGTGGGACTTCCAACTTCAGACTGACCGAATTCTGAAGCATAACACACCAGACATCCTGATTGTGGAGAAAAAGAAAATATGGATCATCAACATTGCAATCCCACGAGACAGCAGAATTGAGAAGCAGCTAGAGAAATTAGTGAAATATGAAGATCTAAAAATCGAGCTGCAATGTCTCTGACCGGTGAAAGTGGTCCCAGTGGTCCTTGGCACGCTGGGCGCAGTGCCAAGGGATCTCAGCGGACATTTGAAAACCATCGGAATTGACAAAATCTCCATCTGTTAATTGCCAAAGGCCGCTTTATTGGGATCAGCAAACATAATTCGCCGCTACATCACTCAGTCCTAGGTGCTTGGGAAGCGCCCGACTGGTGTTGAAATACGAAATCCAGCATAGTGATCTTGTTTGCTGTGTTGTACTGATTATTATTAATAATAATAATAATAATAATAATAATAATAATAATAATAATAATAATCCTGCTATATAGAGCTCTGGTGAGACCACAAAAAGATATTGACAAAATTGAACGGGTCCAAAGATGGGCTACAAGAATGGTGGAAGGTCTTAAGCATAAAACATATCAGGAAAGACTTCATGAACTCAATCTGTATAGTCTGGAGGACAGAAGGAAAAGGGGGGACGTGATCGAAACATTTAAATATGTCAAAGGGTTAAATAAGGTTCAGGAGGGAAGTGTTTTTAATAGGAAAGTGAACACAAGAACAAGGGGACACAATCTGAAGTTAGTTGGGAGAAAGATGAAAAGCAACGTGAGAAAATATTATTTCACTGAAAGAGTAGTAGATGCTTGGAACAAACGTCCAGCAGACGTGGTTGGTAAATCCACAGTAACTGAATTTAAACATGCCTGGGATAAACATATATCCATCCTAAGATAAAAATACAGGAAATAGTATAAGGGCAGACTAGATGGACCATGAGGTCTTTTTCTGCCGTCAGTCTTCTACGTTTCTATAATAATAATAGCCTTTGCGTGAATGGTGGGCCGGTGTTTGCACAAGATGAGCTACACCCACAGGCTCCAGCCAGCCACTCACATGGCCTAATGCCAAATAGGCCGCGGCCCAGAAGTTGTTGGTCACCCCTGTATTAAAGCAGCCACATGCTTTGACTTCTTGCAAGACCAGGAAGGCAAGTTGTGCCATAATGTCAATTGCAAAAGTTTCCCCTTTAGGAGGGAAGAGGACAAAAGCATCTTGCAAGTAAATCAGTTTCAGAGTCCTCCTTTAATTGTCTCTTTCATACACTTCTCATTCATTTTAATGGCCGAGAGGAAATCAATGAATCGCCTTTCCTCCTTCTCCCTCCCTCCTTCTCTCTCTCTCTCCTGCTTTAATTACAACCGTGTGCCCCAATCTCTATTAACATTATGTCAAGGAACATCACAACTATTTGTAGATCAAGCAAACGAGCGAGTAGGGTGGGCGGGTGGAAATAACGGCTAGTCCTTTCTTAGCGGGAAATGAAGCTCAGACTGTCTTCATGTCAGAGATCTGAAATGGGGGGGGGAGGAAAGGGGGCCAGGGGGGTGAGGGTTGAGAATAAAGCATTTTCTTGGATGCACGTAAAAGTCCCTTCCCCTCCCCCCCCGCCACGCCACGCCAAGACCACTAAAGAGCACTGCCCTCCCAGTGCCAATTTTACTTTATGCGCATTTCTATGCCATGGTCAAATGTCAATGTGCAGGGGAAAAAGTAATTAAAATTCAGGTCACTAAACTACGATGGATGCGGGGTGGACGAGAGAAAGAGGGGGGGAGAGAGAGAGGGAGAGAACGAGATGAGTCCTCTAACTATGCATTAGTGAATTAACCAACTGTTTGCGGGTGTGTGGCCTTTCTCTCTTTCTTTTTTTTAATAATATTCTTATTGAGTTTGCACATTTGTATATAACATAAAACAAACATAAAACAGTGCGCAGTGCATGTGCCCATCACCCGACTGACAATACCCACCACCACCAATTAGGGGGTTCAAATATTTACTAGTTTATTTCTTTTATTTCCTTAGCTCTAATTTGCATTTGTTTACTATTCAAAGAGCGATTGGAATTTATTTTTTCACATTTCCGTCCCAAATTCTACTCAACCTATAATCTTTCATCTTATTCCGTCGTACCATCAGCATCCCCAATTTGTTTTCATCAAAATTGTTTCATCTTATTTCCACGATTTCAAAATGAATGCGATCCACCATGTAGCGGCACCAATTCTGTAATGTCCATTTTTTAGACTCTTTCCAACCCCGGTGTGTGGGCTTTCTCGATATTCTGAATCATTCTGTACCGCCGTCGCATTTTAACTGCTGACACCCCTCCCCAACCCACCTCCCCGAGTCGAGCTCGAATCTCTTCTAATTCACCTACTTCAAAGTTCTGAATTATTCAGCTAATGTGCTCCGAGGCCGGGGCCCTATTTAAGAAGGGGCTATTTTCCCACTTCAGAGAATGTTAAAGGGGGGGGAGGAGAGACAAGGCCGCCACATTTTGCATTCCATTCCAGGGGCCTTACATAAAAGACTCTATATAATCAACATCTTCGAGCCTTAATCTTGTTTAGGAGAGAAGGGGGGGAAATTAAGAGAGAGAGAGAGAGAGAGAGGCAGAGAGAGAGAGGCAGAGAGAGAGACTGTACAAAGAGGAGGCAGCTGGAGGGAACAAGCCAATTCCTAAGCTACCTCGACAGCGCAGTAATGAAGAGTCCTCTTGTGTGGCAGAAAGCGTCTCTTTTCTTCAAAGTGTAAAACTGTAGGTCAGACGTGCTGACAACCAGGCGAGTCTTCCCAGTGTTTCCAAAACGGGGTAATCTGTTGCAATTCCGAGACCTGTAGCTACTTGGCTTCCAAGCATGCCTTAGCAAATATGCAAAAAGGGAAGAAATAAGACGCTACAAATGCTATGCACACTTTAGCACAGGCGACGGCATGAAAATAAAGACGGCGGCAATTCCTATAGTAGGTAATGACGGGGGAGGGGGGGGGCGGAGAAGGCATATATCCATGGCAACTCCTATAGGTAGTCGATTGCTTTGTGGCAGAGCAACCCACTAATCTGGTATCTACCACGAGGGGTAGGCTTCAGGACCAGGACAATTGGGCCATTTCATCCCAAAAGGTGTAACTGCATTTTCTGGGTTTTTCCTTGGAGACGTTTTGCTACTCATCCAAGAAGCGTCTTCAGCACTGTGTGGCTATTCACTTAACAAAGGCCATGAAAAAGTCATGGCTTAGGGCCAGACTATCTCTGGGACCACCTTCTACCACACAGCGCCCAGCAACCGATAAGGGCCCACAGGGTTGGCCTTCTCCAAGTCCCGTCAGCTAAACAGTGACGGTTGGCAGGGCCACAGGGGAGGGCCTTCTTTGTGGTGGCTTCAGCTCTCTGGAACCAGCTACCTCCTGAGATCCGTACTGGCCTTTCAGAAAGGCATAAAAATCTGGCTTTGCCGGTAGGCCTGGAGCCGTTGATCAAATGATGCATCATTCAGATCCTGGCCAAAAAAGATATGCATGATTTTATTAATGGGTTTTTAATTGTCTTTTTAAATGGTTCCTTTTTAGATGTTGTTTCTCTTTGTTGTGAGCCACCCAGAGTCCTGCAGCAGTTGGGCGGCATATAAATTAAACTAATAAACTAATAAACAGATTAGATAGATAAGTAGTAGGTAGGTAGGTAGGTAGAGGTAGAGGTAGGTAGAGGTAGATATAGATAAAATAGACAGATAGATAGGTAGGTAGGTAGGTAGGTAGGTAGAGAAAGAGAGAGAAAGGGGGATAGGTAGGTAGGTAGATAAAATAGATAGGTAGGTAGGTAGAGAAAGAGAGAGAAAGGGGGATAGGTAGGTAGTTAGGTAGGTAGTTAGGTAAGTAGGTAGATAGATATAGATAAAATAGATAGATAGATAGAATATCTCCGGGACTGCCTTCTGCCGCACGAATCCCAGCGACTGGTTAGGTCCCACAGAGTTGGCCTTCTCCGGGTCCCGTCGACTAAACAATGTCGTCTGGCGGGTCCCAGGGGAAGAGCCTTCTCTGTGGCGGCCCCGACCCTCTGGAACCAGCTCCCCCCTGAGATTAGAATTGCCCCCACCCTCCTTGCCTTTTGTAAACTCCTTAAAACCAACCTCTGCCATCAGGCAAGAGGAAACTGAAATAACTTCCCCAGGCCTATATTGTTTATGTATGGTGTGCATGTTTTTAAATTATGGGTTTTTAGTTTAAATTATTAGATTTGTATTATATATTGTTTTGCTACTGTTGTTGTGAGAGGGGATAGGTAGGTAGTTAGGTAGGTAGTTAGGTAGGTAGGTGTTGTGGTTCCGTCTGAGGCCCCTCCGGGAATGGCTGACCTTCTGTCGGTTTCCAGCTCAGAGGGAGAGGCTGAGGAACAGGAGGTGCAGACAGACGAGGAGGAATCCCAGGCTGAAGAAGAGGGAGGACAGCCAGAGTCCCACCAGGGGGAGCTCTCCTCAGCAAGCAGTCTGGATTCCTTAGAGGAAAGTGCACAAGCCATAATTGATCTGCGACAACAAAGAGCTAATCAGAGACGGAGTCAATTGGCTAAATACTTTCAGCATTAAAGTGGCAGCAGCTGGGTTTGGGTGTGGTGCTCTTGGGAAAGGCTAAAAGGCAGACCCACCCTTCCTGGCTTGTGGAGTTTTATCTTTGAGAGTCGTGGGACCTGACTGTGAACTTTGGTGTCTTGGAATCCTGGTTTGTGCCTTTGACTATTGAAACCTTGGGGGGGGGGGGGTGCCAGCAAGAAGCTTGCTGTATTGTCTGGACATCAGGACCCTGCTGTACTGTATTATATCCTGTCTGTTGGGAAGAACAGGTTTTCCTCTGTGCTTATTTTTTCCAGTTATAAAATACTTTTGGCTTTTACCAGAGTGTCTGGCTGTTTTTTCCAGTTGGTGTTGAGGTCTGGGGGAACCCAGACAGAACAGTAGGTAGGTTGGTAGATAGAGAAAGAGAGAGAGAAGGGGGGATAGATAGACAGACAGACAGACAGACAGATCACAAAATTAGGCACAATCAGGTGGCAACCCTCTGAACTACCCAGCATGACTTGGGACTCAAATTCAGAGCTCAAGATAAAGTCATAAATCGAGGACTATACCTGTACAAGGTAACCAAGGAAAAATGATTTCACAAACCAAGCTCTCCATCTTTAAAAGCACATTCCACATCCAAATGGTTATATCAGCTGGTGTGCAGCTGAAAAAAAAAATATATCATTTCGCTATCCCAACTTTTAGATATGTCCAGAAGCTGTGTCAATCCAACTTTGCAAATGTAAATTCTCTTCACGAGAGCAGCATGTTGCTCCTTCTTTTCTTCCCTTCCAGTTGTGCATTTTGCATTTCATAGCACAGCACAGTCTCGGGGGCGGGTGGGGTGGGGGGCGGGTGGAATAAAATAAACTCAGAGAGATATCCTTTTATAGACACAAGGACAGCTGCTGCGTAATTTGAAATATGCTGTAACACATACATAGAGTTCCAGGCTGTCGTTTTCACCCAGCAGAAGTACCAGTTCTGAATCACTCTATAGACTTTTACATATGTGAATGCAGGCCTTGGGGGGCCTTTCTGAACAAATCTGTATAATAAAGAAGCATTCAGACAGTATTGGGCAGGGCTGAAATCCAGCAGGTTCTGACAGGTTCTGGAGAACCTGAAGGCAGAAATTTTGAGTAGTTTGGAGAATTGGTAGCGGAAATTTTGAGTAGTTCGGAGAACCGGCAAATTTATTTATTTTATTTATTTATTTCTTGGATTTGTATGCCGCCCCCTCTCCGCAGACTCGGGGCGGCTAACAACAGCAATAAAACAGTATATAACAAAATCCAATACTAAAAACAGTTAAAAACCCATTATATAAAAACCAAACATACATACAGACATACCATGCATAAAATTGTAGAGGCCTAGGGGGAAGTGTATCTCAGTTCCCCCATGCCTGGCGGCAGAGGTGGGTTTTAAGCAGCTTTCGAAAGGCAAGGAGGGTGGGGGCAATTCTAATCTCTGGGGGGAGTTGGTTCCAGAGGGCCGGGGCCGCCACAGAGAAGGCTCTTCCTCTGGGTCCCGCCAAGCGACATTGTTTGGTTGACGGGACCCAGAGAAGACCCACTCTGTGGGACCTAACTGGTCGCTGGGATTCGTGCAGCAGATACTACCTATGGACATTGTGCAGTATCCTTCCCTTGGAGTGGGGAGGGAATAGGCGTTGATTGCTTACCTGAACGCCTCTTCTCGTACGGTGAGCGGGTACAGCAGTCACATGGGGTTGCTCATGTCCAATCCGGTGGAACTGAGCCTAGTATTAAAAAAGCTTGCCGGATCCGCCCCTTCCCCAGAATTCGCGAATCCATAGACTAGGCTCAGTTGTGAAGCTCTGTAGTGTTCAACTCTCATTGTTAGAGGAAGAAAGATATAGACAGATAAAGAAGACACATACAAGGGCGGGAAGTGACTGCTGTACCCGCTCACCGTACGAGAAGAGGCGTTCAGGTAAGCAATCAACGCCTATTCTCCGTACTGAAGGAGCGGGTCCAGCAGTCACATGGGACATACCCAATAGATGGTCCCTAGGGTGGGATTAGCTTGCTATCGTGTGAGATAACGGATTGGAGTACCCTTCTGCCGAAGGCAGCATCCGCTGAAGCGTAAGAATCAATCTTGTAGTGCCTGATGAAGGAATTTGGCGAGGCCCAAGTGGCTGCTTTGCAGACCTCCTCCAACGGGGCTTGAGTCGCCCAAGCGGCCGAGGTGGCTGCGCTCCTGGTGGAATGCGCTGTGATGTTCCTTGGAACTGAGAGGGAGGCCGACTCATAGGCCTTAGATATAGTCCCTCTGATCCAACGGCCTATTACTGTTGAAGACACTTTGGCCCCCATGACTCTGGGATGATAGGCTACAAAAAGTGCTTCTGACCTCCGAAAGGGTCCTGTGCGTTGGATATAGATTCTCAGCGCTCTGGTGAGATCCAGGGTGTGCCATCTAATTGCCAAAGGATGGTCTCGTTGGAGGCAGAAGGAAGGTAGGACAATATCCTGAGATCTGTGGAACATGGAACTGACCTTGGGTAAGAAGGTGGGGTCCAGTCGCAAGACTACCTTGTCCTGATGGAATTGGCAAAGGTCCTGCCTGATTGAGAGGGCAGCCAGCTCCGAAATGCGTCGGGCAGAGGTAATAGCCACCAGGAAAGCTACCTTAAAGGATAGGTACCTGAGGGACGCCGATTTTAGGGGTTCGTATGGTGCCTGCGTGAGGGAATGGAGAACCCGTGGCAAATCCCATGATGGGTACCTGTGGACCTTGGAAGGTCTGAGGTTGGCTATGCCCTTGAGGAATTCCTGAACTTCAGGGAAGGATCGGAGAGGCTGTCTGCGGGGACCTCCTAGGACAGATGAAATGGCTGCCAGATGACGCCGGAGGGTGCTGGTGGAAAGTCCTTTATGGAAGCCTTGCATAAGGAAGGAAATTATTCTGTGTATGGGGATGCACAGAGGGGAGAGACCTTCCTGTAGACACCACTGGTGAAACTTGGACCACGTGTGGTCGTAGATTCGATTGGTCGAACCCCTTCTGGCCTTTAAAATGACCTCCACTGAATCGGGGTCATGACCACGCAGTTCTAAATCTCTCCTGATAACAGCCAGGCGGTGAGGTGGAACCACTCCGGGTCTGGATGGAAGGAGGCCCCCTACCGCAGCATATCCCCCGAAACGGGGAGTCGCCAAGGGTCCTGGACGGACAGCTGTTGGAGATCCGCGAACCAGGGCCGGCGGGGCCAGTGAGGGGCGATTAGGATTACTCGGGCCCTCTCGGTGAGGACCTTGTGAATCACGTCCGGGAGGATTGGAATTGGAGGAAATGCGTAGAGTAGGCCTGGAGGCCATGGACTCCGAAGGGCATTGATTGCTTCCGCTCCCGGGGATGGAAATCTGGAATAGAAGCGAGGGAGTTGGGCGTTCGCATTGGTCGCGAAGAGATCCAGAATTGGTAGGCCGAATCTGAGGGTGATTTGATGGAACAGGTCTTGATGGAGGTTCCACTCTCCTGGGTCTATCGTTGCCCGGGATAGCCAATCCGCCTGGACGTTGAGACTCCCCGAGATGTGATCGGCCAGGAGCGACTGGAGATGTTTTTCCGCCCAAAGGCCCAGCTTGAGGGCCTCCCTCATGAGAGCCTTGGATCTCGTGCCCCCCTGTCTGCAAATGTGGCTTTTCGTGGCAATGTTGTCGGTGAGAATGAGAACGTGCCGGTTGGGAATGCGAGGAGAGAAATGCTTCAGAGCCAGGGAAACGGCTCTTAACTCTAGCCAATTGATTGGCCTGGAAGCTTCCTCCGGGGACCACGTGCCCTGGGCTATCATCCCCTGGGCGTGGGCGCCCCATCCCGATAGACTGGCATCTGTGGTGATGACAAATTGATCCGGGCACCTGAACGGGGATCCTCTGTCCATGGCCGGAGACTTCCACCACTTGAAGGATCTGCGAACACTCAGTGGGATGACAATGCGTCGATTTGAGTTGCTGTGCCCTGATCTCTGAAAAGGTAACAGAAGCCACTGGAGTTCCCTAGCATGAAGGCGAGCCCAGGGAATGATGCCTATGCATGACACCATCTTCCCCAAAAGGGAAGATAGAGTGACTATGGGAACTGAAGAATGAGATAAAATGCTAGAAATTAACTCCACTATACTGAGTTTTCTCTCGGGAGAGAGAAAGACCTGGGAGGATTCTGAATCAATAATGGATCCCAGGTGAGAAATGGATGTGGAGGGTTGGAGGTGGCTTTTATCAAAGTTGATGGAAAATCCATGGTCCTGAAGGACTGACATGGTGACAGAAAGGTCTGTTTTCACTTTCTCTAGGGAGTTCCCATGAATCAAAATATCATCAAGATAACATAAAATGTGGATGGGAAACGCCCTGATGTAGGCCGCCAGAGACCCCAAGAGCTTTGTAAAGACCCGAGGGGCCGAGGAAAGGCCAAATGGCATCGCCCTATACTGGAAATGCCTGCCTTGAAAAGAAAAACGTAAAAATTTTCTGTGGCATTTGGCTATAGGAATGTGAAGGTAGGCCTCAGTGAGGTCTAAGGAGACCATGAAATCTCCCGAGTGAATGGCGGCCAAAATAGAAGACAAGGAGTGCATCTTAAACTTCCTATATTTGATGAATAAATTTAGTTTCTTTAAATCCAAAATAGCTCTCCAACCTCCGGAGGACTTTGGAACCATAAATAGGATGGAGTAAAAACCTAGGCCCTTCTGACCGGAAGGGACCGGTTGAATGGCTCTGATGGACAAAAGATGAGAAATGGCCTCCTCCATACGGTTACAATCTGAGGATGACCTGGGAGAAGGGCAGGAAATAAAACGTTTAGGGGGAGGAGAAATAAATTCTAAAAGAAGGCCTGATTGAACAGTGTCAATGACCCAAGGGTCCTTGGAGGTGAGACGCCAATCAGAGGCGAAATGAGCTAGGCGACCCCCTATGGGAATAGAGGTAGGATTACCATCTAGGTTTTTTTGAAGCCCTGTTAGAGGAAGCTCCCCTTTGGAAGCGAAACCCTCTACCCCTGGAGTTCCTACCTTGGGAACGAAAGCGGGGGGAATACTGACCTGGAGATCTCTGGTAGGAAGCCGCTTGATCTTGCTGGCGCCCTGGGCGACGAAAGGACTGCGTTTTGGTAGCCTTTTTTGTGGTTGGACCCAAAACTTTCTTCTTGTCCGTGGTTTCCGTGAGGAGTGGATCCAGAAGATCACCGAAGAGAAGGTCGCGCTTTAAGGGACCCTGGGATAACTGCCACTTTTGGCGAACTCCCGCTTGCCAAGGGCGAATCCATAGGAGTCTTCTTGCCGTAGTAGAAGCTGCAATAGACTTAGCAGAAAATCTAGTAGATTGCAAGGTGGCATCAGCCACGTACTGGGCAGCTGCAAAGACCTTGTTGAAGTCTTGTTGACCTCTCAAGTCATCGGGAGGAATATGCTGTTGAAGTTGGCGAAGCCACAGCAGCATGGCTCTGGAGAAAAAGGAAGCCGCTGCAGAGCTTTTAGTGGCCCAGGAATCAGCGGTGAATCCTCTTTTGAGCATTTGCTCAATGCGCTTGTCCTCTGGGCGGAGGACTTCCTCCGCCTCGCCTGGCACAGCCGCTGCCGAGTGAAGAATCTTGACAGGTTCATCCGGTTTGGGAAAGGATAGAAGCTCTTCATAGGAAGAGGAAAGTTTGTACAACTTTCTGTCCTTGGTAGAGGGATTAAGGCCAGAGGCTGGAAATTCCCACTGTTTGAGTAAAGCATCTTTAAATAACTTAGGCATAGGAATTACCTCGTTATCCTCCTGTTCCTCTGTGAAGTAAGGTAAATTCTCCTCCGGGGGATCAGTGGAAGTGGAGGCCTGTTTCTCCTGGGCCGCTAATCCCGTAGAAATTCTAGCTTTGAGGAGGAGAGATTTGAATAATTGAGAAGGAAAAATAGTAATAGGAGGGGGAACCTTTATTTGGGATTCCTCATCATCTGATAGGCCTTGAAAGGCATCCTCATCATCCTCTATATCCTCATATTCATCCTGGGAGGAATCTGAATCATCCTGAATAGGAGCTCTGACCGCTGAGGGAGAACCCAGGGGGCGGGAGGAGCGAGAAGGAGGAAGAGGTAAGGGAAGCTCATTGATGGAGGAGAGTTTGGCATCAATGGCTTTGGACAACACAGCAAAAATAGACTGAAACTCAGGAGGTAAGTTGGAAATATCAGCAGAAATGGCAGAAGAATCCCTAAAGGCCTGGGAGGATCCTGGCTGGGGGGAATCTTCAATAATATCTGGTTCCTCTGGACCTATGCCCCATAGGTTAGGTTGGGGTCTGTCTAGGTTTGGCTCATCCAGAGATAACACAGGGACCCCAGAAGGAGGAAGACTAGCAGCCTCTGGTGGGTCTTGACTACTGATTACTTGGGCCTGCACTTTCAAACGTTTTGCTGATTTGTCATGGATTTTTTGTAGGGCTAGGTCCCTTCTCTTCTCGGCCCTGGTGACCTTGGTCGAGGGGCGGGCCCCAGGAGAAGAGGAGGAAGAGGCCTGGGGAATACTAGTAATTTCATCGCCTGTAGGCCTGGCCTCTCTGGGACCTTTAGTTGTGCCTCTCTTGGGAAAGGTAGCCATAGTCTGACAATTAACAGAAGACAAGGCTGAGCCAATAACTGAATAATAAGGAGAAGAATTTCAAGGACTTCCCAAGAGGAATGGATCCTGCTTCGAGGCCTCGAAGCTGCTGAGACGTGAGGACAATCTGGGCAAACCCAGAGTTCGTGCCCCCAAATCCAGCGGGGCCAGCCTCCCTAAACTTTGTAATTAAGTAAACCAAGGCACTCTGGTTGGAGGCTTAGCCGGTGGAGAATTTAGCCTGGGACCCCCAAGGCCCGCTCCGGGATCCACGCGGTGGACTGAGGCCTACGCGGCTGGCAGGAGGCCAACACGAGAGGCCTAGATTTAAAAAGGGCGCGAAGGCCTTCGCGCCGAAAAAAATCGCTCCGTAAAATTTCTTAAAGGGGAAGCGATCGACTAAGTCCAGGAGACTAGAAGGCGTCTCACTCCGCAGGAGGTATTTTTTAAGCCCTTAAATATTTTTGTATACAATAAATAATCAATAATTCAATAGATAAATACTTGCACCAGGACCTCCAGGCCAAAGGATTAGAAGAATCCACAAGCGGCCGCAGGAATCGTAACCGGCAAAACCGCCGGGGGAAAACGAAACCGCAACTTCTCCCAAGGAAAAAAGCCTAGCCGCTTTTTTTCTTTTTTTCCTTTTAAACGGCTGGCGCAATTAGTGCAAGTAAATAATTAAAGACAATAAATCTTACTACTTTTTGAAGGAAAGGATCGAAGGGAAGGTGTTAGAATGTTGAACGAGCTATCACAATACAACCGCAGGATATGCGAACTGAGCGAATTCTGGGGAAGGGGCGGATCCGGCAAGCTTTTTTAATACTAGGCTCAGTTCCACCGGATTGGACATGAGCAACCCCATGTGACTGCTGGACCCGCTCCTTCAGTACGGAGAATGGAATTTTGCAGTGTCCTTCCCCTGGAGTGGGGAGGGAATGGGGATTTTGCAATATCCTTCCCCTGGAGTGGGGAGGGAATGGGGATTTTGCAGTGCCCTTCCCCCGGAGTGGGAAGGGAATGGAGATTTTGCAGTATCCTTCCCCCGGAGTGGGGAGCAAATGGGGATTTTACAATATCCTTCCCCCGGAGTGGGGAGGGAATGGGGATTTTGCAGTGTCCTTCCCCTAGAGTGGGGAGGGAATAGAATTTTGCAGTGTCCTTCCCCCCGGAGTGGGGATTTTGCAGTGCCCTTCCCCCGGAGTGGGCAGGGAATGGAGATTTTGCAGGATCTTTCCCCCCAGAGTGGTCCTCATTTCAACCTTAAAAAGGTCAAGGTAGAACTCCTAATAGTAGACAGAGTTAGCCTGCAGTATGCATGATAATCACTGCACCATCAAGACTCATACCCTTCGCTAACATAGCGAAAGCAGCTACATTCACACAACCTCTTACATTTATTTTTAATCCCGGTTTTTCTTTTGGTGAATCAGTTTATGATTCAAGTATTCTGCACATCCCGGAATCAGTTAATCAAATAAAACATACTGAGCCTGGCAGATGTCGGTCAATGCTATGTACTGGTGTCATTCTAGATATGATCATAGCCAATTGACAAGCTTTACATTTAAACGGTCTTCCATGAAATGGCTCCACTTTAAAGAAGAAGTCCGACGTTATCTGCCAAGTACAACGAACAGTTGATTGAACACATCGCATTTGGGATGTGTTTGCTCCAAAATTCCTCATAAAATGAAAATTACATTGCTACATAGTTTGGGGGTGATTTTACGTCAATGTCCTTAACTTCAATTTGCACCGTTCCCCTAATTATGCCTTTATGGAAATGAAGTAAACTGATATAACTGATGTAATTAGTGTCACTTGTGTGACGACACACCATACCGTAAATCAACATAAATTGAATGGCATCCTGATTTTTAATAGGACAGTGAACACAAGAACAAGGGGACACAATCTGAAGTTAGTTGGGGGAAAGATCAAAAGCAACATGAGAAAATATTATTTTACTGAAAGAGTAGTAGATCCTTGGAACAAACCTCCAGCAGACGTGGTTGGTAAATCCACAGTAACTGAATTTAAACATGCCTGGGATAAACATATATCCACCCTAAGATAAAATACAGAAAATAGTATAAGGGCAGACTAGATGGACCATGAGGTCTTTTTCTGCCGTCAGTCTTCTATGTTTCTATGATTAATACGGTTACTTTGGAAGCAATGGACCTGTCCCTCATTTGAGGAGATGTCTGGATGGAAATTTAACAGAGTAACAGAATAACAGAGTTGGAAGAGGCCTTGAAGGTCTTCTAGTTCATCCCTGGCTCATGGAGGAAACTACCATTTCGGACAACTGGTTTTAAAACTTCCACTGTTGGACAATTCACAACTTTTGGAGGCAAGATGTTCCAGTGATTGACTGTTCTAACTGTCAGGAAATTTCTCCTTAGTTCTAGGTTGCTTCTCTCCTTGACAAGTTGATTCCAAAGGTCGGAGCCGCCACAGAGAAGGCCCTTCCTCGTGGCACCGCCAGCCAACATTGTTTATTTATTTATTTATTTGTTTGTTTGTTTGTTTGGATTTATATGCTGCCCCTCTCCGAGGACTCGGGGCGGCTCACAGCATGTACAGAGAAACAGGAAACAATAATAACAATCCAATTATACCTTGAAAAGCAATCTTAAAATTCTAATTAAAAGCTATCACTATCATTCATTCAGCAGTCAAACTAAGCATTCATCGGTCAGGGGGGAAGGTCTAAGGAACCCCAGGCCTGGCGGCAAAGATGAGTTTTTAAACTTTTTCAGAAGTCAAGGAGGGTGGGGGCAGTACGAATCTCTGGGGGGAGCTGATTCCAGAGGGACGGACCCCCCACAGAGAAGGCTCTTCCCCTAGGTCCCGCCAGCCCACATTGTTTGGTCGACGGGACCCTGAGGAGACCAACTCTGTGGGGACCTAACTGGACGCTGGGATTCGTACGGCAGAAGGCGGTCTCGGAGATAATCTGGTCCTATGCAATGTAGGGCTTTATAGGTCATAACCAACACTTTGAATTGTGTCCGGAAACAAATTGGTAGCCAATGCAGTCCGCAAAGTGATGGTGAGATATGAGCAATTCTTGGAAGGCCCAAGACTGCTCGCGCGGCTGCAATTTGGACGAGCTGAGGTTTGGCGGATGGGACCTGGAGAAGGCCAGCCCTATGGGCCCTTATTGGCCGTTGAGAGGTATGAGGCAGAAGGCAGCCCCATAAATAGTCTGGCCTCTGGTTAACAACCAGTTTGCCCAGAATTGAAAAATGTGAGCCAGAGTGCCTTGTGCACATGCGCGCTGTGTCAAAAACACACTAACTGATAGCTTTGCTCGCATGCACACCGTGCACATCAGCACACTGTATCAAAAACATGGCAACTGTATAAGACAAGATAGTGCCCAGGCAGGTGGGTAGCTCCAGTCAAAGGCCGTAACCATCAGTTCAACAGAAGTGGTCCAAACTGTTTGATTCCCACCCCCGCCCCTAGGTCCTGCTTTTCATTAAAAAAGACAGACCCAATTCCAGCAATTGCTCTTCATATGTTTTAGCTTTCAGTCCCCTAATTATATTTACTGCTCTTCTCTATACTGTTTCTAGAGTCTCAACATAGAAACATAGAAGACTGACGGCAGAAAAAGACCTCATGGTCCATCTAGTCTGCCCTTATACTATTTTCTGTATTTTATCTTAGGATGGATATACAGTATGTTTATCCCAGGCATGTTTAAATTCAGTTACTGTGGATTTATCTACCACGTCTGCTGAAAGTTTGTTCCAAGGATCTACTACTCTTTCAGTAAAATAATATTTTCTCATGTTGCTTTTGATCTTTCCCCCAACTAACTTCAGATTGTGTCCCCTTGTTCTTGTGTTCACTTTCCTATTAAAAACACTTCCCTCCTGGACCTTATTTAACCCTTTAACATATTTAAATGTTTCGTTCATGTCCCCCCTTTTCCTTCTGTCCTCCAGACTATACAGATTGAGTTCATTAAGTCTTTCCTGATACGTTTTATGCTTAAGACCTTCCACCATTCTTGTAGCCCGTCTTTGGACCCGTTCAATTTTGTCAATATCTTTTTGTAGGTGAGGTCTCCAGAACTGAACACAGTATTCCAAATGTGGTCTCACCAGCATTCTATATAGCGGGATCATAATCTTCCTCTTCCTGCTTGTTATACCTCTAGCTATGCAGCCAAGCATCCTACTTGCTTCCTTGTTTTTTATATTGTGGCGATCAAAACTGGATGTTAATATTTCAAATATGGTTTTACCAAGGCATCATAAAGTGTTATTAGCATCTCATGTGATCTTCTCTATACCTCTAGATCAGTGTTTCCCAACCTTGGCAACGTGAAGAAATTTGGACTTCAACTCCCAGAATTCTCCAGCCAGCGAATGCTGGCTGGGGAATTCTGGGAGTTGAAGTCCAGATATCTTCAAGTTGCCAAGGTTGGGAAACACTGCTCTAGATCACAGGTTTTCCTCCTTTCAACTTGAACCAGGGAAAGGTTACATGTGGTTGTTGATTTTTGTCAAATCACCCTGGTATACCCAAATATGGGAGGGAGCATACTGCTTCCTTTTTGCTTCTCACCCCCTCCGGGGGCTATATCCATGGCCATTATTTTTTTTATAGCTTACAAACCTAGGCAGAAAAAACCCTGGACACACATACAACCTGAGAGAAACCCCTCTTAGCAGTAGCGACTGCGAAAGAGACCTCGGAGTCTTGGTGGACAATCAACTAAACATGAGCCAACAATGTGCAGCAGCAGCTTAAAAAGCCAACACAATCCTAAGCTGCATCAACAGGGGAATACACTCCAAGACCAGGGAAGTCTTAATACCACTCTACTACGCCCTGGTCCGACCACACCTGGAGTACTGTATTCAGTTCTGGTCACCACACTTCAAAAGAGACATTGAAACTCTGGAGAAGGTGCAGAAAAGAGCAACCAAGATGATTAAGGGACTGGAAACCAAGACTTACGAAGAGAGACTGAGGGAACTGGGCATGGATAGCCTAGAGAAAAGGAGGGCCAGAGCGGACATGATAGTAGTCTACAAGTATACGAGGGGATGTCACAGAGAGGAGGGGATCACTTTATTCTTCAGGGCACCAGAGGGCCGGACGAGGAACAATGGCTGGAAGCTGACAAAGGAGAGATTCAACATGGAGATAAGGAGGAACTTCCTGACAGTCAGAGCGATCAACCAATGGAACAACCTACCAGCGGACGTTGTGAACTCCAACACTCTGGACATTTTTAAGAGAAGATTAAACTGCCACTTGACTGGTGTACTATAGGGTTCCTGCTTGGGCAGTGGGTTGAACTCGATGGCCTTCATGGTCCTTTTCAACTCTAACAATAAATAAATAAATAAATAAACTATATTCTATGTGTGTAACATATTTTTGCTGATAGTGAAAAGGGAGGGAGACTAGTATAGATCTATTTCAAGATATTTTGCTCTCATCAGCTGGCGATTACCAAGATTTGAACCTGGGGAATCTGCCTGTAAGGCAGTAGCTCTATCATTATTCTATCCCACCTGGTTCAAATATAGGGAGCTGGACTAGAAGACCTCCAAGGTCCCTTCAAGCTCTATTCTGAGTCTGGTTCTGATTCCTCAGAAAGGGCTGGAAAGTTAAACCCCTTTCTTATCCGGAACTCTGTTGACAAGTAAATTGTCGGATAATATTGAGCTTGCTTACTAAATATATTCCCTCCGGTTCTGCAGGAGATTGTGGTCAAAGTATGTGATACAACATCCTATCGGTCACAAGCACAACATGCAGTTTCAACTACATGTGTGAATATCTCCAAGTTGCCAACAATGTTGGTTTCAAACTGATTTTAATGCTCTATACCTTCCAGTGTTGCCATGGATTCGGACAGCCTTGCAAATTCGATAAACTAATGAGAAATAAATCAGTAAATAAGTATTCCTCAAGGAAACGGAGAGAACACAATGAAAACCGTGTGTTTTGATTGCACAAGCTTTTAAGAATTTCCATTTACACCTGGATTTTTGCTTAGAGAGAGAAATGAAGTCTCCAGCTCCAAATGGCCATTGATTTTTATTCTCACTCGTCCTAGCTGCCATTATTAAATGCTAGGCTTCATTTTGATTATTTTAATGACCGCGGTCGAAGAGATATTATTTTTTGTAGTTAACGCCATAATTGCAACTTGAGCAAAAAAAAGTGAAAAAAATTGTTAGTCTCTCTAATCTGTTTTGAGATATCTATGCGTTTTCAAGAAAGAAAGAAAGAAAAAAGGTGTTTTCATCATACACAGGTACTTTAGAAACATAGAAACATAAAAAACTGACGGCAGAAAAAGATCTCATGGTCCAGCTAGTCTGCCCTTATAATATTTCCTGTATTTTATCTTAGGATGGAGATATGTTTATCCCAAGCATGTTTAAATTCAGTTACTGTGGATTGAACAACCACGTCTGCTGGAAGTTTGTTCCAAGGATCTACTACTCTCTTTCAGTAAAATAATATTTTCTCAACTGTATATGACTATTGAGATGTTTTCTTTTTTATGTAATTGAACATTAAAATATAAAACATTTAAAAAATGCAATTTCAGAAACATTACACAGCTCTTAATTAACTTAAAATATATTAGTGATGTTATTAGGAGTTTTGGTCTTTGGGAAGAGGTGATAAACTTATAATCAGGAAAATAAAATCTAGCTATAGATGCTGACAGTGTATTTACCCATCACAACATTTTATGTGCCCCGTATTGGATTCTCGCATTAACAACTTCCTCGGTTGGGTTTGGCGGCTGGCCCACTAAAATCCAAAACTCTTTTGACCCATTAAAGAAAATGTGCCTGATTAAAGTTATTCAATTAAACAAATCTTGGTCAGCAGAACCATTAAAATGAAATGTCCTAATGGAATTTATTTAAATCTGCGTACGATTCCAGCAATTGCTTTGAAGGAAAGGGTTTTTTTCATTTTTAGATATTGAATTCCTGTCCTGCAATGACCTCTGTCTTGGAAAAAGATAAAGGTTGGGTCCGTCCCTTGCCCCCCCCCCCCCAAATCGGTCAGGTCCAGGGCTGCGGTGTTCATCTGGGGGATGGTTACCGGGCGGGGGTTGCTACTTACCACCGCTTAGCACCGTGTGTGATGCACGCAAAGCTCCGGGCAACCAGCAGGTGCACACCCAGCAAGATTTGGGGTCTGCGCATGCACAGAGAGCGAAATCTTGCAAGAGGCCATGCGGCCGTGTGAGATTTTTGCATTTCTTTTGCGCATGCGTGGAAGGAAAAACATAGAAACATAGAAGATTGATGGCAGAAAAAGACCTCATGGTCCATCTAGTCTGCCCTTATACAATTTCCTCTATTTTATCTCAGGGTGGATATGTGTTTATCCCAGGCATGTTTAAATTCAGTTATTGTGGATTGACCAACCACGTCTGCTGGAAGTTTGTCCCAAGCATCTACTACTCTTTCAGTAAAATAATATTTTCTCACGTTGCTTCTGATCTTCCCCCCAACTGACCTCAGATTGTGTCCCCTTGTTCTTGTGTTCACTTTCCTATTAAAAACACTTCCCTCCTGAACATGATTTAACCCTTTAACATACTTAAACGTTTCGATCATGTCCCTACTTTCCCTTCTGTCCTCCAGACTTTACAGATTGAGTTCATTAAGTCATTCCTGATACGTTTTATGCTTAAGACCTTCCACCATTTTTGCAGTCCGTCTTTGGACCTGTTCAATTTTGTCAATATCTTTTTGCAGGTGAGGTCTCCAGGTCTGGACACAGTATTCCAAATGTGGTCTCACCAGCGCTCTATACAGCAGGGATCATAATCTCCCTCTTCCTGCTCGTTATACCTCTAGCTATGTAGCTAAGCATCCTACTTGCTTTCCCTACCGCCTGGCTGCACTTTTCACCCGTTTTGAGGAATCACCAAAAGTCGCTGAAATCTCACGCACATGACTCCATGTGTCACATGTACAATAGGTTCGCCCTCCCGGACCTACACCATGGATTTCATCACCTTCCCAAGAGAAGCTTTGTAAATCACAGATTCAAAATGAGACTTCATCAACATCAACTTACAACAGTTCGTTTAGAGACCATTCAAAGTTACAAAGTGAAAAAAGTGACTTACGACATTTCTCCCACTTATGACTGTTACAGTGTCCCCACCGTCATGTGATTTACATTTAGATGTTTGATAACAGGTTCATAATTAAGATGGTTGCATTATCCTGGGGAAGCCAGAGTCACGTAACTGCAATTAACAAATGTGGTAAGGAAACATAGAACCATAGAAGATTGACGGCAGAAAAAGACCTCACGGTCCATCTAGTCTGCCCTTATACTATTTCCTGTGTTTTATCTTAGGATGGATCTATGTTTCTCCTGGGCATGTTTAAATTCAGTGACTGTGGATTTACCGACCACCTCTGCTGGACATTTGTTCCAAGCATCTATTACTCTTTCAGTAAAATAATATTTTCTCACATTACTCCTAAACTTTCGCCCAACTAAAACACTTCCCTCCTTGTTCTGTCGGGCTCTCTGGTAGACTCCTCCCAAAAATTCACAGGTACAAATTTCAGACACACACACACGTTTGAAAATTCAAAACAATGTTCTTTATAATGAAAATTCACTTAAACCAAGCCCTCTTTTGGTATAGCAAAGAGCACTCGTCTCCAAACAAACTGGTAATTTGTACAAGTTCCTTATCAGTTCTGTGATACTTAGCTTGCAGCTCGGAGGCAATTCACAGTCCTTCTTCTTTCACAAAGTGAAACACACTTTGCCCTGGTTTAGTTTCAAAGCAGGGAAAAATCAGCACACAAAAAGTCAAAGTCAGTAAAGCAGTCACGAAACACAACGATCAGATAATCCTCCACAATGGCCAAACTCACACGCTGCTATTTATAGCAGCCTCACTAATTACCACAGCCCCACCCAACCACAGGTGGCCTCATTTTCTTTGATAATAATATCTCAGTTGTTGCTGCCTATGCATCGCTCTCCGCATGCGTGGCTGTATCATTAACTCTTGTTCTGAATCCAAGGAGGAGCTAGATAATCGATCCCCTTCTGAGCTGTCTGCCACAATCTCCTCCTCCCTGTCACTCATGTCTTCTTGGTGAGAGGAGCCTTCATCAGCAGATTCCACGGGGGGGGGGGGCAAAACAGGCCTGCAGCATGTGAATGTCTCCCCCACATCCACAGTCCTTGGAGCAGGAGCTGGGCGAGAGCTAACCACAACACTCCTGAAACTTATTTAACCCTTTAACATATTTAAATGTTTCGATCATGTCCCCCCCCTTTCCCTTCTGTCCTATACAGATTGAATGTGGTAAAATAGGGCAAAACTTGCAATAAATTTCTCACTGAGCAACAATAGCACTTCAATTTATATACCCCTTCGTAGTGCTTTAATAGCCTTCTCTATGCAGTTTAAAGAATCAGCATATTGCTCCCAACAATCTAGGTCCTCATTTTACCCACCTCGGAAGGATGGAAGGCTGAGTCAACCTTGAGCCGATGGTGAGATTTGAACTGCTGGACTATAGCTAGCAGTTAATTGAAGTAGCCTGCAGTGCTGAACTCTAACCATTGTGCAACCCCACCTCTTGTTGAGGACTACATGTATTTATTTGTGCTCATCGGTTTCAGGCCCTTCCTGAAAAACAAATCCATGGATTGACAGCCAGAGTACAATAGTGCCCTTATTTTTTTTTTAAATATATCAAGATTGTGAAAGAATCATCCAACCTGCTCCTAGCAATCTTTCTCCCTTCGTTTTTTTCACGCAAACATACTTATATGGGAAGTTTTTTAAAAAAACAAAAATTATTTATTGTTTAATTAACACCATTGCTCCTGAAAATATATTTGCAATCCTCCTGGGCATGTTTTATAGGATTTCATTAGCGCTGGGTAAAACAAGCAATGACGCTTTGCCATGTGCTTTGATTGCAAGACCCGGTCTTGTAAATCGGAAATGCAAATATTTGTCAGCTTGCATGAAATAAATGCTTCAGCAGATGCAAGATACATTCACACAGTGCTTTTGGGAAGCTTATCACTCTACCAATTTTTGATTTCTTCCTCCACCTCTCTTAAACATTTTTATATTACAGTGTTCCCTTCACTTTCACGGGTCCGACATTTGCAAAATGTCTATACAGTGTTCCCTCGCTTTTCGCGGGGGATGCGTTCCGAGACCGCCCACGAAAGTTGAATTTCCGCGAAGTAGAGATGCGGAAATAAATACACTAATTTTGGCTATGAACAGTGTCACAAGCCTTCCCTTAACACTTTAAACCCCTAAATTACAATTTCCCATTCCCATAGCAACCATTTAGATTATTACTCACCATGTTTATTTATTAAACTTTATTAAAAAAAATATTTATTAAAGGCGGACGAAAGTTTGGCGATGACATATGACGTCATCACACAGGAAAAACCGTGGTATAGGGGAAAAAACTGCAAAGTATTTTTTAATTAATATTTTTGAAAAAGCGTGGTATAGGCTTTTCGCGAAGTTCGAACCCGTGAAAATTGAGGGAACACTGTACCACGGTTTTTCAAAAAAGATTAATTAAAAAATACTTCATGGGTTTTTTTCTACACCACGTTTTTTCCCACCCGTGATGTCATACTTCGTCACCAAATTATTGTTAATAAATAATTATGTTAATAAATATCAGGATCATTAAGTATCTCCTTCAATGGTGAATACCAGTAATAATGGTGAGTAATAATCTAAAAGTTTTTAAGGGAATGGGAAATTGTAATTTAGGGGTTTAAAGTGTATGGGGATGCAAATAATAAATATAAAAAAGAAATATATAACTTAATAATACATATTTTAGTAGCTCCTAGAATTGTTTTTGCACAAAGATGGAAAGAAATGGAAACACCGAAAGAAGAAGAGGTTCTTAGGAAAATTATTGAATGTGCAGAGTTAGATATGATGACGAGGTGGTTAAATAGCCAAGAAGAATCTGAATTCTATAACATTTGGCAGATGGTATATATCTGGTGGAATAAAAAGAATGTTTAAGGAAGTTAAAACATAAAGTTAAATAGTTAAACTTATTAGAATAAGTTATGTAGTGATGTTTTATACTGGAATTTACTTCTCTGAATTGATCTAAGCTATAATTAGTTTTTCCTTTTTCTATTAAGATGACTTCTACTTTTGAGCGGAGCAATTGTAGCTCCTTTTCATGTTATGTGTTCTGTTTGGTCTTTTAACGTTTCTTTGTAATGTCTTTTTATTTCCAAAAATAATAAAAATGTTTCAAAAAATAAAAGTGTTAGGGGATGTCCTGCGAGACTGTTCATAGCCAAAAATAGTGTACTGTACTTACTTCCGCACCTCAGTTGTCAAGCTTGGTGTATGGTTTGATTTCGTTTGATTGGATTGTGTGATTATTTTATTATAAGGGTTTTAAATTGCATTTTTAAAAAACTGGATTTGTACACTGTTTGTTGTTGTGAGCCGCCGCGAGTCTTCGGAGAGGGGCGGCATACAAATCTAATATATTATTTATTTATTTATTTATTTATTTATTTATTTTATTTATTTATTAGATTTGTATGCCGCCCCTCTCTGAAGACTTGGGGCGGCTAACAATATGAAAAGACAATGTAAACAAATCTAATATTAAAAACAATCTAAAAAACCCCAATTTAAAGAACCACTCATACATAGAAACATACCATGTATAAATTCTATAAGCCTAGGGGGAAGGGAAATTTCAATTCCCCCATGCCAGACGACAGAGGTGGATTTTAAGGAGCTTGCGGAAGGCAAGGAGGGTGGGGGCAACTCTGATATCTGGGGGGAGCTGATTCCAGAGGGTCGGGGCCGCCACAGAGAAGGCTCTTCTCCTGGGTCCCGCCAAACGACATTGCTTAGTCGACGGGACTTGGAGAAAGCCAACTCTGTGGGACCTAACCAGTCGCTGGGATTCGTGCGGCAGAAGGCGGTCCCGGAGATATTCTGGTCCGATGCCATGAAGGGCTTTATAGGTCATAACCAACACTTTGAATTGTGACCAGAAATTGATCGGCAATCAATGCAGACTGCGGAGTGTTGGTGTAACATGGGCATACCTAGGGAAGCCCATGATTGCTCTCGCAGCTGCATTCTGCACGATCTGAAGTTTCCGAACACTTTTCAAAGGTAGCCCCTTATTATTATTATTACTATCGCCTTACCTATCCATTAAAGTTGGGAAGAGAGGTCTCTCTTCAGGCCCCTAGTCTGAGAATATGCTAAAATCGGGGAACTGAAATCAGGCTTTCTGATCTCCTCTAGAAAAGTTAAAGTTACACCCAACCAGTTTGGAATTGAGGGACGTCAAAACCTAGTTGCTCCTGGAAGATTTGGGGATTTGTGACTTGTTTATGAATGGTGTGAAGACCCTCGCCTCCCACTAAGAAGGTTGAGAGTTCAATCCTAGATGTTTCTCTTTCCTAGAGCACCAAGAAAAAATATGTGCTGTGAACTCCATGAGGTGTCAGGAAGGGCACCCGGCTAGTAAATGCTCAACTCCAGTCACCGGGCTCTATCTTGAATTAAGGGGTTACAGCCTTACAGGGTCATAAAAAGGTAGTTAACATTGTGACTGTTTATATTGACGGAATGTTTCCTGGCAGCGTTAGGAATTTGAATGCCATGCATAGAGTTGGTTGCACAATCGGCCAGAAGTTTAGACTGGATTTGACATTTTTGGCCACCTACTGAGTTTTACTGTGTTACAGTTGCTGCTGTAGTTATTAATATTTAAAACGCATTGTTTTAACCTTTGTTACAAGGCTGAAGACTCTGGCTCGAGACAGGACTATGATTGAAAGAGTCTGTAAGCCTACATAATGTTATTACAGTTATTAAAAATTAATGTACATTGTTTTAATCTTAGTTGGAGCGTCGGCTATGATTGAAACAGTCTGTAAGTTTACATAATAAATGTCCAAATGGAAATATGTTATGAGCCGAGGTGGCGCAGCAATTAGAATGCAGTATTGCAGTCTTAATCTAACCACTGCCAGTAGTTCGATCCGGACCATCTCAAAGTTGATTCAGCCTTCCATCCTTCCGAGATGGGTAAAATGAGAGTCCAGATTGTTGGGGTCAATATGCTGACTCTGTAAATCCCTTAGAGTGGGCTTTAAAGCACTGTGAAGCAGTATATGAGTCCAATTGCTTTTGCTACCATATACAGTGATACCTCTAAGAACGCTGCTGAATGAAGGAGGTGAGGGGAATTAAAAAAAACCCTAAACTTTAAGGCTTTTAAAAAAAAGAGGGACTCTGAGCTGGCGAGGAGGAGCACCCGGTGCGAGGCTGCCTACCGTACACTGCGCCAGAGAGAGAAACCCAGGGGAAAAGGCAGGAAACTGGCTGGGCCTTTGTGCTGCTCTCAAATTTCCTGGGAAATTTTTCCGGGCTCAGGTTCTTAAGTAAAAAATGGTTCTTAAGTAGAGGCAAAAAAATCTTGAACACCCAGTTCTTATCTAGAGAAGTTCTTAAGTAGAGGCGTTCTTAGAGGTATCACTGTATATGGAAGGCTGAATCAACTTTGAGATGGTCCGGATCGAACTACTGGCAGTGGTTAGATTAAGACTGCAATACTGCATTCTAATTGCTATGGTTTTTTTCTTTTGATTATCATTGTAACTTTGAAAGTCACTAAAAGAGACAGTGGTTAAACGAGGACTACTGTACGCAAAAGCTACAGAAGAAACAGGACAGTACTATTCTTTTCTCACTAGGCTCCTGCTGCAGAGAAAGACGGATTCTGTAATGAAAAAAGGAGATGGACCGAACAACAAGTTTCTCGATTATGCTCCTAGGTAACATAAAGGCTATTTTTAGTGACAAATGAGTAGTTTTCAAGTCTTTTTTTTTTTTAACAGCAAGTGCTTTGGGGAATACATGAAAGAGAAAAAGGGAAACTGGAATTACGCTAGTCGCTCAATTTACTTTCCCCCATGGAAATTTAAAAGTCATCCAAACTGGTCAGCTGGCAAAGAGGTTAAAGAGTAGAGATAGTCGCTTACAATAACAATGGAGCCCAAAATTTAGTGAGTGAGTGAGAAATTTGTTAAGCTGGTTTTTGCCGCATTTTATGACTTCTCTTCTCACCTCTGTTAAGTGAATCACTGCAGTTGTTTTATTAGTAACACGTTCCTCCTCGACCTATAACCATAATGAAATACAGTGTTCCCTCGATTTTCGCGGGGGATGTGTTCCGAGACCACCCGCGAAAGTCGAATTTCCGTGAAGTAGAGATGCGGAAGTAAATACACCATTTTTGGCTATGAACAGTATCGCAAGCCTTCCTTTAACACTTTAAACCCCTAAACTGCAATTTCGCATTCCCTTAGCAACCATTTAGATTATTACTCATCATGTTTATTTATTAAAGTTTATTAAAAAAAAAATATTAAAGGCGGACGAAGGTTTGGCGATGACGTATGACGTCATCGGGCGGGAAAAACTGTGGTATAGGGAAAAAAACAGCAAAGTATTTTTTAATTAATATTTTTGAAAAACCGTGGTATAGCCGTTTCACGAAGTTCGAACCCTATAGCACACCAGTCAAGTGGCAGTTCAATCTTCTCTTAAAAATGTCCAGAGTGTTGGAGTTCACAACGTCCGCTGGTAGGTTGTTCCATTGGTTGATCGCTCTGACCGTCAGGAAGTTCCTCCTTATCTCCATGTTGAATCTCTCCTTGGTCAGCCTCCAGCCATTGTTCCTCATCCGGCCCTCTGGTGCCCTGAAGAATAAAGTGATCCCCTCCTCTCTGTGACATCCCCTCGTATACTTGTAGACTGCTATCATGTCCGCTCTGGCCCTCCTTTTCTCTAGGCTATCCATGCCCAGTTCCCTCAGTCTCTCTTCGTAAGTCTTGGTTTCCAATCCCTTAATCATCCTGGTTGCTCTTTTTTGCACCTTATCCAGAGTTTCAATGTCTCTTTTGAAGTGTGGTGACCAGAACTGAATACAGTACTCCAGGTGTGGTCGGACCAGGGCGTAGTAGAGTGGTATTAAGACTTGCCTGGTCTTGGAGTGTATTCCCCTGTTGATGCAGCTTAGGATTGTGTTGGCTTTTTAAGCTGCTGCTGCACATTGTTGGCTCATGTTTAGTTGATTGTCCACCAAGACTCCGAGGTCTCTTTCGCAGTCGCTACTGCTAAGAGGGGTTTCTCCCAGGTTGTATTCCCCATGGTGTTAGGAATTAAAGCTTCTATTCTGGCTTCTTGGAACGTATTTTTATATTCCGACCAATCAGGCGTTTACAGTGGAGATGTCCTTCTGACTCTCCTACCAATCAAAAGTTCTGTTGGGAGAACTGGCACTAGACTTATGGTTGGGGGTCACCACAGCATGAAGAACTGTATTAAGGGGTCGCGGCGTTAGAAAGGTTGAGAACCACTGGTTTACAATGTCACATCTATTTATAGCTATTAAATCTACAAACCCTGACACCAACTTATACGTAGCAGCCATAAAAAAAATCCACATTTCAAATTCCTCTAGTTTCTTCAACTGGCTCTTCACATCCTCCATCAGAGACCAACTCTCTACTCAGTACAGCAGCATAGAAAAGATGTAACATCTTTTCTAGGCCAAAAAAAGCAGCATCTTAAGTAACTTGCAGGAACAGGGACTTAACCAACAGGCAGGTCAATTCCAGTTGAAGGAGGAAGTCCTGAGCTACAGTATTTTTTTTAATTGATTGATTGATTGATTGATTGATTCATTCATTCATTGGATTTGTATGCCGCCCCTCTCCGTAGACTCGGGGCGACTAACAACAGTGGTAAAAACAACATGCAACAATCCAATACTAAAGCAGCTAAAAACCCTTATTTTAAAACCAATCATACATACAAACATACCATACATAAATTGTAGAAGCCTAGGGGGAAAGAATATCTCAGTTCCCCCATGCCTGACGACAGAGGTGGGTTTTAAGAAGCTTACAAAAGGCAAGAAGGGTGGGGGCTATTCTAATCTCTGGGGGGAGTTGGTTCCAGAGGGCCAGGGCCGCCACAGAGAAGGCTCTTCCCCTGGGTCCCGCCAAACAACATTGTTTAGTTGACGGGACCCGGAGAAGGCCAACTGTGTGGGACCTAATCGGTCATTGGGATTCGTGCGGCAGAAGGTGGTCTCGAAGGTATTCTGGTCCGATGTAGGGCTTTATAGGTCATAACCAACACTTTGTATTGTGACCGGAAACTGAACGGCAACCAATGCAGACTGCGGAGGAGTGTTGGTGTGACATGGGCATATTTAGGGAAGCCCATGATTGCTCTCGCAGCTGCATTCTGCACGATCTGAAGTTTCCGAACACTTTTCAAAGGTAGCCCCATGTAGAGAGCGTTACAGTAGTCGAGCCTCGAGGTGATGAGGGCATGAATGACTGTGAGCAGTGACTCCCGATCCAAATAGGGTTGCAACTGGTGCACCAGGCGAACCTGGGCAAACGCCCCCCTCGCCACAGCTGAAAGATGTTTCTCTAATGTGAGCTGTGGATCGAGGAGGACGCCCAAGTTGCGGACCCTCTCTGAGGGGGTTAGTAATTCCCCCCCCCCAGGGTAATGGATGGACAGATGGAATTGTCCTTGGGAGGCAAAACCCACAGCCACTCCGTCTTATTTTGGTGCTATAATAGAATTCAACAATATAAATTACTTCCCAAATGTGAGCTAGTATGATTTAAAAACTATATACATCCACATATGCTAATATGAAAGTCATGTAGATAGATGAGATCTTCCCTTTTTTCTAAAACAACAAAAGTGACCTGATAAAGTAACACAATTCTCTGCCAAGATTTTACGGTGTCTGTTGCGTGTCCTTTCCAAGCTGTTCTTGCTTTGACGGTTTGCACCGTCTTGATATTCGAGATGAAAGATCTCTGATCTAAGTACAGATTAATCATCTCAGCTCTTCCTCAAAACTGGGCAGACAGCTGTGAACGGATCTCTCTTTTAAATTCCTCTAAGCTGCTACTACTATCCACATGTGTTGTGATAAACAGCAGGAGAAAAAGAGCTGAATTGTAAGACAGAACACATCAAGGAGATGGGCTTGTGGACAGCATCCATATTGCGACATCACTTTCCCCCAATGTCCACAACAGCTTCCTCAAATTATAACAAAAGAAGATCCAATCTAGGTCAGTTATTGGGGCCACGGGTTTAGTCTTCCAAGCTTTTATTTTTTATAATATATTTTAATTGATTATATAATATAGAACATACACACAACATATAACAATGTGCTCAGTGGTTAGTGCCCACCACGAGACAACATTCATACCCCTCCACCAAAATGGGGGCATATTTTATACAGTGTTCCCTTGATTTTCACGGGTTCGAACTTCGCGAAACGTGGCTATACCACGAAACGTGGCTATACCACGGTTTTTCGAAAATATTAATTAAAAAATACTTTGCAGTTTTTCCCCCTATACCATAGTTTTTCCCGCCCAATGACGTCATACGTCATCGCCAAACTTTCGTCCGCCTTTAATAAATATTTTTTTTTAATAAACCTAAATAAATAAACATGGTGAGTAATAATCTAAATGGTTGCTAAGGGAATGAGAAATTGCAGTTTAGGGGTTTAAAGTGTTAAGGGAAGGCTTGTGATACTGTTCATAGCCGAAAATAGTGTATTTACTTCCGCATCTCTACTTCGCGGAAATTCGACTTTCGCGGGCGGTCTCAGAACGCATCCCCCGCGAAAATCGAGGGAACACTGTATACCATTTTAACTCAAGAGCAATATACTGTATCTATTTACATATTATAAAGTGATTCCAATTTATTCTTTGTAGCTTGGTCTCAAATTCTACTGGCCATATATCCTCTTACCTTGTCCCATCGTCCAATCAATTCCTGCAGATCAGTTTCATTGGCCAAATTCATCCTCTTATTCATAATCTCAAATTGAATATGATCCACCTTATACCGATACCAGTTTTGTATTGTCCATTTTGTCGCTTCCTTCCAGCCTAAGACTATTACCGCCTGAGCCCTTTCTATCACTGCTTTTTTATTTCTCTAAATTCTCCAATCTCGTTCCTTTTAGACAACTAGACACAAGAACAGTTTTTTCCCGAACGCCATCATTCTACTAAACAAATAATTCCCTCAACACTGTCAGACTTTTTACTAAATCTGCACTTCTATTTCTACTAGTTTTTTCTCATCATTCCTATCATCCTTTTCCTCCCACTTAGGAGTGTATGACTGTAACTTGCTTGTATCCTAAGATCTTTATTAATATTGATTGTTTCTTCATTGCTTATTTGACCCCTACGACAATCATTAAGTGTTGTACCACATGATTCTTGACAAATGTATCTTTTTCATTTATGTACGCTGAGAGCATCTGCACCAAGGCAAATTCCTTGTGTGTCCAATCACATTTGGCCAATAAAACATTCTATTCTATTCTATTCATTTAACTAATAGTGCCATTTCCTTTGTAATTGCCCATCGTATATTTAACATCCTATTAATATCCTCTTGCACTTTTTTCCAAAAGTTCTGCACTACCAGGCATTCCCAAAACATATTCATAAACACTCCCTTATCTTGACACCCATGCCAACAAGTATTCTTAACTCTTCTAAGCTTTTAGACTCATGCTGCAAACCATCCTGAGGGAATTTCTCTCACACAAAATGCCATTAAGAACATAAGAACATAAGAAGAGCCATGCTGAATGCATAGATCCAGGGAGCTACATTCAAATCTCGTGTAGTCATTTCTAAGTACAGGCGGTGGACAAAAAAATGGAAACACTTGACTTTTTGGCATCATAATGTTTGAACGTGTTCAAATCAATCAAAACTTGACATATTTTAATGCTTTTTTAATTCTGTTATTTGATATGTTTTTTAAATTACCTTTTTTTAAACAGAAATTTAAGGAAATTGCTTTTAACCTTCTAGAAATGGCAGACCTCTCAGACTTTCAAAGAGGCCTAATTTTTGGTGCTCGAATGGCAGGCGCTAGTGTAACAGAAAGTGACCAAATGTTTGGAAATTCAAGAGGTCATGTCTCAAAAGTAATGACTGCTTTTGAAAGAGAAGGGAAAACGTCCTCAGCCAAGCACAGGTCTGGTCAAAAGTCGAAGTTGTCTGAGAGAGACCGTCAGACTCTAAAGCGAATTGTTAGAGCGGATCGCAAGACCACAGCTCCTAAAATCACTGCAGAGCTCAATAGACACGTACAGAACCCAGTTTCCACAAAAACTGTTCGAAGGGAGCTTTACAAATCTGGATTCCACGGAAGAGCTGCAAGGTGTTTCCATTTTTCTGTCCACCCCTGTAAGTGGAAGATGTCATTGCTTAAGTTTTCTTTTTGACCATGGATGAAGAAATAATCTCCATTGACAAATCGCCAGTTTAGTGACAGTGACAACTGCTCTCAAGAAAAGAAAGGCATAAATAGAAGAAATAAAATGCCCACATTCCCTTGAGGAAAACACAGCTATTTAAACAGACTTATTTTTTCCATATATGGCTTTATTCTCAAAGCAGCATTTAAGCACATGAAAAACCAAAACAAATCTGTCTGAAATATGCAACGGGTTTTATTTCTTACTTATTCACCATTCTTTGCTTCTTCCTCTAATAATTCTATTGTTTTTGTTAAACATCTCTTCAAATGATATTGTATTTTTTAAAAACGTCCTTAGTTTTTGGGAAAATAAACGTACAGATAGTACCCACTTACAGGGTGTCCAGGGGGAAAACATTTTGAAATTCCCTGATATAAGTCTGCACTACTACCGTGTTTCCCCGAAAGTAAGACAGTGTCTTACTTTCTTTTTACCCCCAAAAGCCCCACTACGTCTTACTTTAGAAACATAGAAGACTGACGGCAGAAAAAGACCTCTTGGTCCATCTAGTCTGCCCTTTTACTATTTCCTGTATTTTATCTTAGGATGGATATATGTTTATCCCAGGCATGTTTAAATTCAGTTACTGTGGATGTCCCAACCACGTCTGCTGGAAGTTTGTTCCAAGGATCTACTACTCTTTCAGTAAAATAATATTTTCTCATGTTGCCTTTGATCTTTCCCCCAACTAACTTCAGATAGTGTCCCCTTGTTCTTGTGTTCACTTTCCTGTTAAAAACACTTCCCTCCTGAACCTTATTTAACCCTTTAACATATTTAAATGTTTCGATCATGTCCCCCCTTTTCCTTCTGTCTTCCAGACTATACAGATTGAGTTCATTCAGTCTTTCCTGATACGTTTTATACTTAAGACCTTCCACCATTCTTGTAGCCTGTCTTTGGACCCGTTCAATTTTGTCAATATCTTTTTGTAGGTGAGGTCTCCAGAACTGAACACAGTACTCCAAATGTGGTCTCACCAGCGCTCTATATAAGGGGATCACAATCTCCCTCTTCCTGCTTGTTATACCCCTAGCTATGCAGCCAAGCATCCTACTTGCCTTTCCTACCGCCCGACCACACTGTTCACCCATTTTGAGACTGTCAGAAATCACTACCCCTAAATCCTTCTCTTCTGAAGTTTTTGCTAACACAGAACTGCCAATGAAATACTCAGATTTAGGATTCCTTTTCCCCAAGTGCATTATTTTACATTTGGAAACATTAAACTGCAGTTTCCATTGCTTTGACCATTTATCTAGTAACGCTAAATCATTTACCATATTACAGACCCCTCCAGGAATATCAACCCTATTGCACACTTTAGAGTCATCGGCAAATAGGGGTATGTCTTACATTGGAAAAAAATTGAAAGGGTCGCGTTCCCGAAGGCATCTCCCCAGAGTCCAGAAGGGCAGCCGCGGGACAGGAGCCTCGTGAGCCCTTTTCCAAGTTCAACCTCAGGGCTCCAAGCGGCGTGCACGCATGGAGCCACAGAAGCGTGTCGGGGAAGCGTGTGTCTGGAGGGGAGGAGCCGCTCTGCGCAGTTGGGCAGCCCCACCTGCCTGCCGGAAAGGAGGCGGGCGAAGGAGGGCGCAGCTCCAGCCGCTCGCCTCGGAGCTGGTCGGCCTCGCTGGCCGCTTGCAGCCGCGCCTCGGCAGGACTCGGTTGCTGGGACGAGAACCTTCGCTGCAAGCCGCCGCCCGCTCGGCTCGCTTCGGACCAGCGCTGTCCTTCGCTTTGCCAAGCCGGGGAAGAAGCGGTGGCGCCGCGGCGAGGCGAAGGTGAGGGGCGCGCGGGGAGCTTGGAAGCGACATCATCGGACTCCCCCCCCCGGCAATACCCCCGTGTTTCCCCGAAAGTAAGACATATGTCTTACTTTCGGGGTACGGCTTATATTAGCCGACCCCCCTGAAACCCCCGATACGTCTTACAATCAGGGGTGTCTTACTATCGGGGAAACAGGGTATTACTACTACTTTTTTCTCATCATTCCTATCACCCTTTTCCTTCCACTGATGACTGTATGACTGTAACTTGCTGCTTGTATCCTTAAGTTTTTAATTAATATTGATTGTTCCCTCATTGCTTATTTGACCCCTATGACAATCATTAAATGTTGTTGTTGTGGTTAGCTCTGGCCCAGCTCCTGCCCCAAGGAACGTGCAGGTGGATGTGGGGGAGACATCCACATGCCGCAGGCTTGCTTTGCTCCCGATGGAATCTGCCGATGAAGCCTCCTCTGACCAAGGCAGCATGAGTGACAGGGAAGAGGGGAGTTTGGCAGACAGCCCAGGAGGAGATCAATCATCTGTATCATCTTTGGATTCTGAACAAGAATTAATGACACATCCACACATGCGTAGAGTGATGCATAGGAGACAGCAACTAAAGGATTATTGCAAGAGAAAATGAGGCCACCTGTGGTTGGGTGGGGCTCCAGAAATTAAGGCTGCTGGTATAAATAGCAGCGTGTGGGTTTGGCCGTTGTGAAAGAGCATCTGATGGCAGTTCGTCAGGAATCCTGGGTTGCTGGTTTCTGGACTTTGCTTGTTGATTTTTCAGGCCTTTGAAACCAAAGCAGAGCAACGTATGTTTGTGTGTCTCTCTTCGTTGGAAGAAGAAGGGGTGTGAAGTTTCTTCACAGCTGCTAGCTAAGTACTTAATGACTGCTTAAGGTTAATTGTACAGACTACCCGGTTGTTTTGGGACGAGTGCTCTTTGCAATACAAAAAGAGTGCTTAGTTTATTTTGACTTTTGGGATAAAGAACATTGTTTTGAATTTTCAAACGTGGGTGTGTCTGAAATTTGTACCCTTGAATTTTCGGGAGGCTCCTACCAGAGAGCCCGGCAGAACAGTTGTACCTCATGATTCTTGACAAATGTATCTTTTTCTTTTATGTACACTGAGAGCATGTGCATCAAAGACAAATTCCTTGTGTGTCCAATCTCGCTTGGCCAATAAAGAATTATCTTCTATTCTGCTTGAGCATGGGGGTTGGACTTTCTTTAGGTGTGGCTGCAAGTCCCTACTGTGGTCATTAAGCAAGGGCCACCTGTAAAAGATGCGAAAGGTACTTTCAGATTTGCAAGATTCCGCTACTGTAATTTTACTACCAAGGTAGCATTAACTCAAGGTTTGTGCTTCAGGTCTGGATTACCTTGAAGGGCTGACAGTATTTGACCTTATGCATTTTCACTCCCTTGCACTTAATATCATATCAAGACTCTGCCCGAGGCTTCTGGCAGGTTCGATTTCATCGCATCTACAGAATGGGATGTGCTGAGCTAAACAGACTACATACCTTTGTTCTTCTAATCCTGCAGGCCTTGGGTTGATGGGGGCGGTTTGTTTCTTTATTTCACCTGTAAAATGCTTCCCCTCCCTTTCTATGGCCTATTTTTCACCAATCTCAAGCTCGTAGGCATTTCTAAGAAAACAAACTCCCCCATGAATATTTCAAGCCCACCAAGTGTAAGAAATTTAATTCTCCTTCATTACTTACAAACTTAATTCATTCCATGACCAGGTTCTTAAGTAGTAAAGTTTGTAAGAAGAAGCAATTTTTTTCATAGGAATCAATGTAAAAGCAAATAATGGGTGCGATTTGGGAAAACCACAGGGAGGGTAGGAGGCCCTGTTTCCTCCCAGGAGATTCCTAGAGAGGCCCTACGGAGGCTTCTCTCGGCCTTCTCCAGCCCTGTTTCCTCCCAGGAGATTCCTAGACAGGCCCCACGGAGGCTTCTCCCCGCATTTTCCGGCCCTGTTTCCTCCCAGGAGAGTCCTAGAGAGGCCCCACGGAGGCTTCTCCCTGCATTTTCCAGCCCTGTTTCCTCCCAGGAGAGTCCTAGAGAGGCCCCACGGAGGCTTCTCCCTGCCTTTTTCCGGTTATAGTTTTGGAGGCTCAGGTTTGTAAGTGGAAAATGGTTCTTGAGAAGAGGCAAAAAAATCTTGAACATCCGGTTCTTATCTAGAAAAGTTCTTAAGTAGAGGCGTTCTTAGGTAGAGGCACCACTTTAATTCCTTTCGGAAAGAACCAAAATCTAAAAGTTTCTTATTTCCCACTGAGAGTCAAGACATGGTTTCCAAAATCGCAGAATGATACAGATAGGTTATACAGTACCAAATAGAGGTTATGAAAATCAGAACTTGTATTTTTTTTTGCAGCATGCCAAGTGCCTATTTTCAAGCTAAGGCCCCTGATATGATAAATTGTCTTAGTGGACAGTCACTTAAATATGAGCCAGCAGTGTGCTGCAGCTGCCCCAAAAGCCAACACAGTTCTAGGCTGCAATACAGAGGGAGAGGATTAAGATTACATGAAGTGTTAATACCATGATGAAAAATGATGTTGAGACTCTAGAAAGGGTGCAGAGAAGAGCAAAGAAGATGATTAGGGAACTGGAGTCCAAAACATATAAAGAACGATTGCTGGAACTGAGCATGTCTAATTTAATGAAAAGAAGGACTAGGGGAGACATGATAGCAGTGGTCCAATATCTCAGGGGTTGCCACAAAGAAGAGGGAGTCAACCTATTTTCCAAAGCACCTGAGGGTAGAACAAGAAGCAATGGGTGGAAAATAAACAAGGAGAGAAGTAACTTACAGCTAAGGAGAAATTTCCTGACAGTCAGAACAATTAATCAGTGGAACAGCTTGCCTCCAGAAGTTGTGAATGCCCCAACATTGGAAGTTTTAAAAAAGATGTTGGATAACCATCTGTCTGAAATAGTGTAGGGTTTCCTGCCTAAGCAGGGGGTTGGACTAGAAGACCTCCAAGGTCCCTCCCAACTCTGTTGTTGTTATTATTATTATTATAAAATTGCAATGGCCTTTCAGAAAATAGAATCTGGAATTCACATTTGCTGTGATTTCTAATCTCTAGAAAGCTTTATCGTCATTATCATGCTTGGCTCAATTGCCTAAGTTACATGTTTTGCTCAAGTATTAGACATTTCCTGACAGTAAGAACAATCGATCAGTGGAACGACTTGCCTCCAGAAGTTGTGAATGCTCCAACAGTGGAGGTTTTTAAAAAGAGATTGGACACTCATTTCCTGTCTGAGCAAGGGTTGGACTAGAAGAACTCCAAGGTCCCTTCCAACTCTGTTACTCTGTTAAAGTCACTTGCACAAAGGTGGAAGCCGGTAGAGTAACTGAAAGTAGAAAGTGGATTTTATCCTTTGAGATCAGCCACCGCAAGAATAATACACATCAAATAAATGCAGCAAACATTCTATGTAGAATATATGTGGCGTTATTTTTCTCTTTTCCTTTTTACAACTGATCAATTAGATTTATTCAAGTAGGGTAGGACACGAGTCATAAAGCATTTCCAAAACAATTTATCAATGAAATGGGCTGGTTTCATACTCGGAAAATAATATATGCAATGACCTTACACTATTTCTCTAGTTGCTTGGGCTGATATGTAATTTGTCTCCCTACTTCGGAAGCGAAAAGATGAAGTGCCACGTTCTTAGTTACAGCACCGTTAAGATGTAACCCACTTTTCTCAAACAACCTCTTCCATCTCCACATTTATTAGAAGAGATACTAATCTATCTTGGAAGGTTACTGAGAACACCCGAGCTGGATTTAAACTGCCCACCGATGCAAATTGTGGCAGGGTGGGCAGGCAGCACCGAGAATGAACTCAAAAACTACACAGAACTTCCAAAGCTCTGAGTAATAGAGTGGCAATGAGTTACAGTGGCACCTCTACTTAAGAACTTAATTCGTTCCATGACCAGGTTCTTAAGTAGACACGTTCTTAAGTAGAAGCAATTTCTCCCATAGGAATCAATGTAAAAGCAAATAATGCCTACTTACCACCGCTTACCACCATGTATAATGCACACAAAGCTCCAGGCGAACGGGTGGTGCGCACCCAGCAAGATTTGGTGTCTGCGCATGCACAGAAAGTGAAATCTGAGATTTTTGCATTTCTTTTGCGCATGCGTGGAAGGAAAAACATAGAAACATAGAAGATTGACGGCAGAAAAAGACCTCAAGGTCCATCTAGTCTGCCCTTATACTATTTCCTGTATTTTATCTCAGGATGGGTATGTGTTTCTCCCAGGCATGTTTAAATTCAGTTACTGTGGATTTATCTACCACGTCTGCTGGAAGTTTGTTCCAAGCATCTACTACTCTTTCAGTAAAATAATATTTTCTCACATTGCTTTTGATCTTTCCCCCAACGAACCTCAGATTGTGCCCCCTTTTTCTTGTGTTCACTTTCCTATTAAAACACATAACTCCTGAACTTTATTAAACCCTTTAACATATTTAAATGTTTCAATCATGTCCCCCCCTTTACCTTCTGTCCTCCAGACTATACAGGTTGAGTTCATTAACTCTTTCCTGATACGTTTAATGCTTAAGACCTTCCACCACTATTGTAGCCCGTCTTCAGACCCGTTCAATTTTATCAATTTCTTTTTGTAGGTGAGGTCTCCAGAACTGAACACAGTATTCCAAATGTGGTCTCACCAGCGCTCTATATAGCGGGATCACAATCTCCCTCTTCCTGCTTGTTATACCTCTAACTATGCAGCCAAGCATTCTACTTGCTTTCCCTACCTATTCTACTTCTTATTTACTTACTTACTTACTTACTTACTTACTTACTTACTTACTTACTTATTTGATTTTTATGCCGCCCTTCTCCTTAGACTCAGGGCAGCTTACAACATGCTAGCTATAGTACTTTTTAACAGAGCCAGCATATTGCCCCCACAATCCGTGTCCTTATTTTACCCACCTCGGAAGGATGGAAGGCTGAGTCAACCTTGAGCAGGTGATGAGATTTGAACTGCTGACCTTCAGATCTACAATCAGCTTCAGTGGCCTGCAGTACAGCACTCTACCTGCTGCGCCACCCCAGCTCTGTCTTCCCAGAACCTATTCAAGTAGTGAGAAATGAAGAGGTATAATATGGAATCTTGTCTTTTTCCAGAGGAATCGTGCCCTGTTTTTAAGGTTAAAAACTAAGTTTCTGATTTCTTACGATTTACTGAACAGCAAAGGTAAAACTACTGTACTCGACTACTGCAACGCTCTCTACATGGGGCTACCTTTGAAAAGTGTTCGGAAACTTCAGATCGTGCAGAATCATGAGCTTTCCCAAATATGCCCATGTTACACCAACACTCTGCAGTCTGCATTGGTTGCCGATCAGTTTCCGGTCACAATTCAAAGTGTTGGTTATGACCTATAAATCCCTTCATGGCACCGGACCAGATTACCTCAGGGACCGCCTTCTGCTGCACGAATCCCAGCGACCAGTTAGGTCCCACAGAGTGGGTCTTCTCCGGGTCCCGTCAACCAAACAATGTTGCTTGGCGGGACCCAGGGGAAAAGCCTTCTCTGTGGCGGCCCCGGCCCTCTGGAATCAACTCCCCACAGAGATTAGAATTGCCCCCACCCTCCTTGCCTTTCGTAAGCTGCTTAAAACCCACCTCTGCCGCCAGGCATGGGGGAAGTGAGATACATTTCCCCCTAGGCCTTTAAAATTTTATGCATGGTATGTCTGTATGTATGATTGGTTTTTATATAATGGGTTTTTAACTGTTTTTAGCATTGGATTATTGATATATACTGTTTTATTACTGTTGTTAGCTGCCCCGAGTCTGCAGAGAGGGGCGGCATACAAATCCAATAAATAAATAAATAAAATAAAATAAAACATATAACCACAGATACTGTTTTTATAACCAGAGGTGGGCATCACATACCGTAACAACCGATTTGCCCAGCACCGGAAATGTGAATGCACGCACGAGATAAATCCATGCATGCGTGCACAATGACAAAACACAGGAATTCGCTCTCGCACAACGTTCATCAAATAACACAGCGATATAGGATGGGATTACATCCGGGCGGATGGATGAGGCCCCCCGCAGGTCTCATCAACTACCCAAACTGGCAAAAGGCCACCGCTGGTTAAAACGACCACATAACCCATTCCAAAGCTATAACGGTCAAAGCTGTGGCATTTGGGGGGCTGTGCAGGTGGAAATAAATAAATCAACCCTCTTGAGAAATCACTTTCCACAGCTTTGCTGCTTCAAGTCGTTCCATCAAACTATGGCAGAAGAGGACAGGAAGAATGAAATTTTCACTGGAATGAAAATCCAACTCTTTTAATTTTTTTATATTTTTTAGTTCTTTCTCCCATTTAGCCATTTCTGTCCCATCCAGTTGAAATACAAATATTAACCACCGCCGTAATATGCTAGAGCCGCTTGCATTATTTATGCATTACAAGTACTTGGTATGAGATCCATGTCAAATTAAGGACCCGGCATTTGAATAATCTAACCCTCTTTCCCTGCTCTCTCCCTTTCCTGATGTGTCTTTTTCAATTACAAGTCAAAGAGTATAATAACCGAGAGCCTTTCAAGTTGAAAAGCAGGGTATAAATGCTTTACATTCCAAATTCGGACTTAAATCCTCCTGCATTCAGAATGGGTTCAAATTTTAATATCCACAGCATTTATCAAGTTCCTTTTCCCATAGAACGTGGGAAAGATGTCAAAAGCAAGGACTTTATTTAGTTACCACCAAAAATAAAACATACAATTAATATCAAAACCTCTAAGAGCAATTTAAAGCAATTTAAATATTTAAAAATAAAAACTTTGTGAGATCGAGTTTTATGGAATTTTATGGCAATTTTATGATCATGGCATTCAACATACGACTTAGAAACATAGAAGATAGCCAAAATATATCCAAACCTGAAACCAAATTGGTGGAGGTGTAGAAATAAAAATGGGAATTTTTTTTCATCTATGGTGGACATGCCCCCAAATAAAAAAAAAATATGGAAAAAGGTTAAAATGTGGATCTTCGAAATTACTACAATTAAACTCATATTAAAACCAGAGACCTTTCTCCTAGGCATAATAAATCAAAAACTTAAAAAAGACTAGTATTATTTAATACAACATATGATTACAGCAATCAGAATTACAATAGCTCAAAATTGGAAAAAAGAAGAAAGACCATCAGAAAGAGAAATGATAAAAAAATATATATGATTGTGCAGAAATGGACAGATTAACCCAAAAACTTAAAGATAAAGAAGAATCAAAATAGTATAAAATTTGGAAAAAAAATTATGACTGGCTCGAGACAAGAAAAAAAATAATAGTAGCAAATAAATTAGATGTTTTCGAAACCAATCCAATATACAAAATTAAGATCAAATCAATCTGACTTTAGATTAATTGAATGACAGAACAAATGTTTGATAACCGCTGATGCCATAAGCTGTATAATGATATCAAAAAAATAAAAGAACTGTGTGGCTAACAGTTCAATTGGGAGGGAGGGGGAACTATGGGCAGCTCTGTATAATATATTTTAGAATTTAAGTACAACAACTGTTGTGATACAGCCTGAGGCTCCTCAGGGACCGGCTGGATCTCTGCCGGATCCATGCCCAGAGGAGGAGGACAGTGAACAGGAGGGGGAGGACCAGGCAGACGGGGGAGAGGAACGTCAGGAAGAGGAGGGAGAGCAGCCTGAGACCCCAGGGGGGGGGGCTCTCCCCAGCTAGTAGCCTGGATTCATTGGATGAAGACGCACAGGCTATAATAGATATGAGGCAGCAACGTGCAGCTCAAAGAGGGGGCCAATTAGAAAGGTATTTCCATCCCTGAATTGGCAACAGCTGGGTTTGGGTGTGGTTCTCCTCAGCAGGGTTGAAAAGGCAGGCCCGCCCTTACAATCTTGTGGAGAGTTATCAACTAGGAGTCCTGTGACCTTGGTTCGATTCTCGGCGTCTCTGATCTTGGCTTGTGGCCTAGAAGTCTGGAAGACTTGGGAGAGGCGTGGGTTTTATTATCTCCAGCGTTGTTTTTGCCAGCAAGAATCCTGTTTTATTGCCTGGCCTTCGTGAAACCTCTGTGAAGCTTCATAGTGTTCCTGTCTGTAAGAACAGTTTTTGTTACCTGTGTTTGCTTTGAATTATATAAACTGCCTTTGCTTTTTACCAGTGTGTCTAGATACTCTTTTTGGTTGGTGTTGGCGTCTGGGGGAACCCAGACAGAACAACAACTAGATAAACAACAATGATATTGTGGAACGATACAACATGTACAACACCATATGCCTGCTATTTTTAATCTTTGTATTATAATAAAAATCTCAGATGAGTGCTCTACATGAGAGGCAGAGATGGGGCCAGAGTAGTCTGGCAGTTTTCAGCTGCCTTTGGAGTCAGACATCAATGAATACCTGGAGTTTGTTCTCAATGTGCACCTGTGCAGTGTTGCCAGACAAAGCGAGCAGCTAAGGAACAAGAGTCGACTTGGGACTAAGGCCACAGGTGGATGATGAATGGCCCCTCCCATAGGGAATAAAAGAGGAGTAAACAGGGAGGGGAGTTTGAAGGAGGCAATTAGTTCACTTAATTGGTTCATGACACAGAGACTCCTTGCCAAGTTTTGAAGATATCCACCTGGCAGCTCTCCAAGCCAGGTAAGGTTTGTGACTGTAAATTCACCCTTGAAAGACTTTGCTGGATGTGAATGAGAAGAATTCATAGTAACTTAATAAAGGGGGGTGTTCTTTTGTCGGGACAAGGAGTCTGCTTTGTGGTAATCCCAGATCAGAAAAAAGATGTTCAGGAACATCAAATTGTTTGAGTCGAGTTTATTTCAAATTAATGCCATCATTCTGCTAAACAAATAATTCCTTCACCACTGTCAAACTATTCACTAAGATTGCATTACTATTACTATTAGTCTTCTCACTGTTCCTATCACCCATCTCCACCCACTTATGACTGTGTGACAGTAACTTGTTGCTTGTATCCTTACCATTTATATTAATGTTGCATAGCTAGAGGTATAACAAGCAGGAAGAGGGAGATTGTGATCCCCTTATTTAGAGCGCTGGTGAGATCACATTTGGAATACTGTGTTCAGTTCTGGAGACCTCACCTACAAAAAGATATTGACAAAATTGAACGGGTCCAAAGACAGGCTAAAAGAGTGGTGGAAGGTCTTAAGCATAAAATGTATCAGGAAAGACTTAATGAACTCAATCTGTATAGTCTGGAGGACAGAAGGAAAAGGGGGACATGATTGAAACATTTAAATATGTTAAAAGGTTAAATAAGGTTCAGGAGGGAAGTGTTTTTAATAGGAAAGTGAAGACAAGAACAAGGGGACACAATCTGAGGTTAGTTGGGGGAAAGATCAAAAGCAATGTGAGAAAATATTATTTCACTGAAAGAGTAGTAGATCCTTGGAACAAACGTCCACCAGACGTGGTTGGTAAATCCACAGTAACTGAATTTAAACCTGCCTGGGATAAACGTATATCCATTGTAAGATAAAATACAGGAAATAGTATAAGGGCAGACTAGATGGACCATGAGGTCTTTTCTGCCGTCAGTCTTCTATGTTGATTGTTCCTGATTGCTTATTTGTACCGTATGACAATCATTAAATGTTGTACCTCGTCATTCTTGACAAATGTATCCTTCCTTTTATGTACACTGAGAGAATATGCAGCAAAGACAAATTCCTTGTGTGTCCAATCACACAATTCTACTTCCATTGTATTCCATTCCAGTCCAGTCCATCCCATTATAGGCTAGAAGAGGGTGTTCAATTATTGCCAATCATTTTCCTTTCGTTGGTTAGGTGAAAGAACTATACTCCACAAAACTGGCATGCAAAACCAATTGTAAATTACCAGAAATATGCGCTTGTAAAAAGAAAAAAGAAGAAGAAACAGACTCCCCTATAAAATGCACATGGCTTGCTTCAGCTCATACACTGACGCTGGCTTTTAAAAACTAAGTGCAGTTTTACTTAAATTTTATAGGTATCCATTCATCGCAGTAGTAATATTTATGGTTAGATCCCATATATGCCTTATGATCTAAGGCAGAGGTGAATCTCATTACGAGAATGCACTGTTTCATGTGTCTGTGATTTAATATCTCAAGAACTCAGAACAGTGTCCAATTACAATGAGGGCCACTATCTAAATTCCATTTTAAGAAATCCACGATTATTCCGATCCAATTGCCAGTGGCCAACAGAATGGTACATTTTATAAACACAGTGGCACCTCTACTTAAGAACTTAATTCGTTCCGTGACCAGGTTCTTAAGTGGAAGCAATTTTTCCCATAGGAATCAATGTAAAAGCAAATAATGTGTGCAAACTCACTAGGAAAGAAATAAAAGCTTGGAATTTGGGTGGGACGAGGAAGAGGAAGAAGAGGAGGAGGACAGTCGCTGCCGAAGGAAGAAGGTGACGTAAGCCCCCCCTTTTTCCTTTCCGAGCTCAAACGCTCCAGGATGCAACCTCGTGCCAGGTATATGGGAGGCAGCACGAGGGAGTCACCACAGCGAAGTGCCCAGGGAAAGGAAAACGCTCCGTTCACTCTGGGCTGCCAAAGCCTCCTTAAGTGCCACCAAAAGGCTCCTCTAGCAGCCCAGAAAAGCCCGAGATGGGTGTGATTAAAGGGGGAATGGCAGGAAACTGGCCGGGCCTTCGTGCCGTTCTCAAATTTCCTGGGAAATTTTTCCGGGCTCGGGTTCTTAAGTAGAAAATGGTTCTTAAAGTAGAGGCAAAAAAATCTTGAGCACTCGGTTCTTATCTAGGAAAGTTCTTAAGTAGAGGCGTTCTTAAGTAGAGTTACCACTGTACTATAGTCCAAGTCTAGAATCAGGGACAGTAAAAATATAAGAAATTCAATCTTCATGCCTTCAAGATGGAGGTTGTGAACTCCCCAACTCTGGACATTTTCAAGAAGAGATTGGACTGCCATCTGGCTGGGGTCCTGTAGGATTTCCTGCCTAAGCAGGGGGTTGGACTTGATGACCTGCAAGGTCCTTTTCAACTCAACTCAACTCAACAAATAAATAAATAAATCCTCTCACAGAATTTTGCTTCCGTTGCTCCCACAAAATCTTGCTTAGCACCTGCGTCCGCCCACCGATCACCCAGAGCTGCATACACAGCTCCATTTAAGCTACTGGAACGCCGTTCTCTCCCCCGGTCCAGGTAGGAACCCAAAACTTATACATACAACACACATATCTGAACCTCTAATCCATTCTGCCTGTACAATATTGTTTTATCGCTTGTTGTGAGCCGCCCCGAGTCTTCGGAGAGGGGCGGCATACAAATCTAATAAATTATTATTATTATTATTATTAATTATTATTAATTATTCAGCTTGTAAGAAACGTAGGCATTGGGCCAGAATACATCCAGAATTGCCTTCTACCGCACGAATCCCAGCGGCTGATAAGGTCCCACAGAGTTGGCCTTCTCCGGGTCCCGTCAACCAAACAATGTCATTTGGCGGGCCCCAGGGGAAGAGCCTTCTCTGTGGCAGTCCCGGCCCTCTGGAACCAACTCCCCCCAGAAATTAGAATAGGCGTTGATTGCTTACCTGAACGCCTCTTCTCGTACGGTGAGCGGGTACAGCAGTCACATGGGTTGCTCATGTCCAATCCGGTGGAACTGAGCCTAGTATTAAAAAAGCTTGCCGGATCCGCCCCTTCCCCAGAATTCGCGAATCCATAGACTAGGCTCAGCTGTGAAGCTCTGTAGTGTTCAACTCTCATTGTTAGAGGAAGAAAGATATAGAAAGGTAAAGAAGACACATACAAGGGCGGGAAGTGACTGCTGTACCCGCTCACCGTACGAGAAGAGGCGTTCAGGTAAGCAATCAACGCCTATTCTCCGTACTGAAGGAGCGGGTCCAGCAGTCACATGGGACATACCCAATAGATGGTCCCTAGGGTGGGATTAGATTGCTATCGTGTGAGATAACGGATTGGAGTACCCTTCTGCCGAAGGCAGCGTCCGCTGAAGCGTAAGAATCAATCTTGTAGTGCCTGATGAAGGAATTTGGCGAGGCCCAAGTGGCTGCTTTGCAGACCTCCTCCAACGGGGCTTGAGTCGCCCAAGCGGCCGAGGTGGCTGCGCTCCTGGTGGAATGCGCTGTGATGTTCCTTGGAACTGAGAGGGAGGCCGACTCATAGGCCTTAGATATAGTCCCTCTGATCCAACGGCCTATTACTGTTGAAGACACTTTGGCCCCCATGACTCTGGGGTGATAGGCTATAAAAAGTGCTTCTGACCTCCGAAAGGGTCCTGTGCGTTGGATATAGATCCTCAGCGCTCTGGTGAGATCCAGGGTGTGCCATCTAATTGCCAAGGGATGGTCTCGTTGGAGGCAGAAGGAAGGTAGGACAATATCCTGAGATCTGTGGAACATGGAACTGACCTTGGGTAAGAAGGTGGGGTCCAGTCGCAAGACTACCTTGTCCTGATGGAATTGACAAAGGTCCTGCCTGATTGAGAGGGCAGCCAGCTCCGAAATGCGTCGGGCAGAGGTAATAGCCACCAGGAATGCTACCTTAAAGGATAGGTACCTGAGGGACGCCGATTTTAGGGGTTCGTATGGTGCCTGCGTGAGGGAATGGAGAACCCGAGGCAAATCCCAGGATGGATACCTGTGGACCTTGGAAGGTCTGAGGTTGGCTATGCCCTTGAGGAATTCCTGAACTTCAGGGAAGGATCGGAGAGGCTGTCTGCGGGGACCCCCTAGGACAGATGAAATGGCTGCCAGATGACGCCGGAGGGTGCTGGTGGAAAGTCCTTTATGGAAGCCTTGCATAAGGAAGGAAATAATTCTGTGTATGGGGATGCACAGAGGGGAGAAACCCTCCTGTAGACACCACTGGTGAAACTTGGACCACGTGTGGTCGTAGATTCGATTGGTCGAACCCCTTCTGGCCTTTAAAATGACCTCCACTGAATCGGGGTCATGACCACGCAGTTCTAAGTCTCTCCTGATAACAGCCAGGCGGTGAGGTGGAACCACTCCGGGTCTGGATGGAATGAGGCCCCCTGCCGCAGCATATCCCCCGAAACGGGGAGTCGCCAAGGGTCCTGGACGGACAGCTGTTGGAGATCCGCGAACCAGGGCCGGCGGGGCCAGTGCGGGGCGATTAAGATTACTCGGGCCCTCTCGGTGAGGACCTTGTGAATCACGTCCGGGAGAATTGGAATTGGAGGAAATGCGTAGAGTAGGCCTGGAGGCCATGGACTCCGGAGGGCATTGATTGCTTCCGCTCCCGGGGATGGAAATCTGGAAAAGAAGCGAGGGAGTTGGGCGTTCGCATTGGTCGCGAAGAGATCCAGGATTGGTAGGCCGAATCTGAGGCTGATTTGATGGAACAGGTCTTGATGGAGGTTCCACTCTCCTGGGTCTATCGTTGCTCGAGATAGCCAATCCGCCTGGACGTTGAGGCTCCCCGAGATGTGATCGGCTAGGAGCGACCGGAGATGTTTTTCCGCCCAAAGGCCTAACTTGAGGGCCTCCCTCATGAGAGCCTTGGATCTCGTGCCCCCCTGTCTGCAGATATGGCTTTTTGTGGCAATGTTGTCGGTGAGAATGAGAACGTGCCGGTTGGGAATGCGAGGAGAGAAGTGCTTCAGAGCCAGGGAAACGGCTCTTAACTCTAGCCAATTGATTGGCCTGGAAGCTTCCTCCGGGGACCACGTGCCCTGGGCTATCATCCCCTGGGCGTGGGCGCCCCATCCCGATAGACTGGCATCTGTGGTGATGACAAATTGATCCGGGCACCTGAACGGGGATCCTTTGTCCATGGCCGGAGACTTCCACCACTTGAAGGATCTGCGAACCCTTGGTGGGATGACAATGCGCCGATTTGAGTTGCTGTGCCCCGATCTCTGAAAGGGTAATAGGAGCCACTGGAGTTCCCTAGCATGAAGGCGAGCCCAGGGAATGATGCCTATGCATGACACCATCTTCCCCAAAAGGGAAGACAGAGTTACTATGGATACTGAAGAATTAGATAAAATGTTAGAAATTAACTCCACTATACTGAGTTTTCTCTCGGGAGAGAGAAACACCTGGGAGGATTCTGAGTCAATAATGGATCCCAGGTGTGAGATGGATGTGGAAGGTTGGAGGTGACTTTTATCAAAGTTGATGGAAAATCCATGGTCCTGAAGGACTGACATGGTGACAGAAAGGTCTGTTTTCACTTTCTCTAGGGAGTTCCCATGAATCAAAATATCATCAAGGTAACATAAAATGTGGATGGGAGACGCCCGGATATAGGCCGCCAGGGACCCCAAGAGCTTTGTAAAGACCCGAGGGGCCGAGGAAAGGCCAAATGGCATCGCCCTATACTGGAAATGCCTGCCTTGAAAGGAAAAACGTAAAAATTTTCTGTGGCATTTGGCTATAGGAATGTGAAGGTAGGCCTCAGTGAGGTCTAAGGAGACCATGAAATCTCCCGTGTGGATGGCGGCCAAAATAGAAGATAAGGAGTGCATCTTAAACTTCCTATATTTGATGAATAGGTTTAGTTTCTTTAACTCCAAAATAGCTCTCCAACCTCCGGAGGACTTTGGAACCATAAATAGGATGGAGTAAAAACCTAGGCCCTTCTGACCGGAAGGAACCGGTTGAATGGCTCTGATGGACAATAGATGAGAAATGGCCTCCTCCATACGATTACAATCTGAGGAGGACCTGGGAGAAGGGCAGGAAATAAAACGTTTAGGGGGAGGAGAAATAAATTCTAAAAGAAGGCCTGTTTGAACAGTGTCAATGACCCAAGGGTCCTTGGAGGTGAGACGCCAATTAGAGGCGAAATGGGCTAGGCGACCCCCTATGGGAATAGGGGAAAGATTACCATCTAGGTTTTTTTGAAGCCCTGTTAGAGGAAGCTCCCCTTTGGAAGCGAAAACCTCTACCCCTGGAGTTCCTAGCTTGGGAACGAAAGCGGGGGGAATACTGACCTGGAGATCTCTGATAGGAAGCCGCTTGATCTTGCTGGCGCCCTGGGCGACGAAAGGACTGCGTTTTGGTAGCCTTTTTTGTGGTTGGACCCAAAACCTTCTTCTTGTCCGTGGTTTCCGTGAGGAGTGGATCCAGAAGATCACCGAAGAGAAGGTCGCGCTTTAAGGGTCCCTGGGATAACTGCCACTTCTGGCGTACTCCCGCTTGCCAAGGGCGAATCCATAGGAGTCTTCTTGCCGTTGTAGAAGCTGCAATAGACTTAGCAGAAAATCTAGTAGATTGCAAGGTGGCGTCAGCCACGTACTGGGCAGCTGCAAAGACCTTGTTGAAGTCTTGTTGACCTCTCAAGTCATCGGGAGGAATATGCTGTTGAAGTTGGCGAAGCCACAGCAGCATGGCTCTGGAGAAAAAGGAAGCCGCTGCAGAACTTTTAATGGCCCAGGAATCTGCGGTGAATCCTCTTTTGAGCATTTGTTCAATGCGCTTCTCCTCTGGGCGGAGGACTTCCTCCGCCTCGCCTGGCACAGCCGCTGCCGAGTGAAGGATCTTGACAGGTTCATCCGGTTTGGGAAAGGATAGAAGCTCTTCATAGGAAGAGGAAAGTTTGTACAACTTTCTGTCCTTGGTGGAGGGATTAAGGCCAGAGGCTGGGAAATCCCACTGTTTGAGTAAAGCATCTTTAAACAATTTAGGCATAGGAATTACCTCGTTATCCTCCTGTTCCTCTGTGAAGTAAGGTAAATTCTCCTCCGGGGGATCAGTGGAAGTGGAGGCTTGTTTCTCCTGGGCCGCTAATCCCGTAGAAATTCTAGCTTTGAGGAGGAGAGATTTGAATAATTGAGAAGGAAAAATGGTAATTGGAGAAGGAACCTTTATTTGAGATGCCTCATCATCTGATAGGCCTTGAAAGGGATCCTCATCATCCTCCATATCCTCATATTTGTCCTGAGAGGAATCTGAATCATCCTGAATAGGAGCTCTAACCGCTGGGGAAGAACCCAAGGGGCGGGAGGGACGAGGAGGAGGAGGAGGTAAGGGAAGCTCATTGATGGTGGAGAGTTTGGCATCAATGGCCTTGGACAACACAGCAAAAATAGATTGGAACTCAGGAGGTAAACTGGAAATATCAGCAGGGATGGCAGAAGAATCCCTAAAGGCCTGGGAGGATCCTGGCTGGGGGGAATCTTCAATAATATCTGGTTCCTCTGGACCTATGCCCCATAGGTTAGGTTGGGGTCTGTCTAGGTTAGGCTCATCCAGAGATAACACAGGGACCCCAGAAGGAGGTAGACTAGAAGCCTCTGGGGGGTCTTGACTACTGATTACTTGGGCCTGCACTTTCAAACGTTTTGCTGATTTGTCATGGATTCTTTGTAGGGCTAGGTCCCTTCTCTTCTCGGCCCTGGTGACCTTGGTCGAGGGGCGGGCCCCAGGAGAAGAGGAGGAAGAGGCCTGGGGGATACTAGTAATCTCATCGCCTGTAGGCCTGGCCTCTCTGGGACCTTTAGTTGTGCCTCTCTTGGGAAAGGTAGCCATAGTCTGACAATTAACAGAAGACAAGGCTGAGCCAATAACTGAATAAATAAGGAGAAGAATTTCAAGGACTTCCCAAGAGGAATGGATCCTGCTTCGAGGCCTCGAAGCTGCTGAGACTTGAGGACAATCTGGGCAAACCCAGAGTTCGTGTCCCCAGATCCAGCGGGGCCAGCCTCCCTAAACTTATTAATTAAGTAAACCAAGGCACTCTGGTTGGAGGCTTAGCCGGTGGAGAATTTAGCCTGGGACCCCCAAGGCCCGCTCCGGGATCCACGCGGTGGACTGAGGCCTACGCGGCTGGCAGGAGGCCAACATGAGAGGCCTGAATTTAAAAAGGGCGCGAAGGCCTTCGCGCCGAAAAATCGCTCCGTAAAACTTTCTTAAAGGGGAAGCGATCGACTAAGTCCAGGAGACTATAGAGACGTCTCACTCCGCAGGAGGTATTTTTAAGCCCTTTAATATTTTATATACAATAAGAATCAATAAATCAATAGGTTAATACTTGCACCAGAACCTCCAGGCCAAAGGATTAAAAGAATCCACAAGCGGCCGCGGGGATCGTACACGGCAAAACCGCCGGGGGAAAACGAAACCGCAACTTCTCCAAGGGAAAAAAGCCGAGCCGCAAACGGCTGGCGCTATTAGTGCAAGTAAATAATAATGATAAAACAATTCTTACTACTTTTGAAGAAAAAGATCGAAGGGAAGGTGTTAGAATGTTGAACGAGCTATCACAATACAACCGCAGGATATGCGAACTGAGCGAATTCTGGGGAAGGGGCGGATCCGGCAAGCTTTTTTAATACTAGGCTCAGTTCCACCGGATTGGACATGAGCAACCCATGTGACTGCTGGACCCGCTCCTTCAGTACGGAGAATGGCCCCCACCCTCCTTGTCTTTCGCAAATTACTTAAGACCCACCTTTGTCGCCAGGCATGGGGGAGTTAAGTTATCCTTTCCCCCTAGGCTATTACAAGTTATGCATGGTATGTTTGTGTGTATGCTTGGTTTTTTATAATAAAGGTTTTTTAGTTGTTTTTATTAATCGGATTGTTCTTGTTGTTTTATCACTGTTGTTAGCCGCCCCGAATCTGCGGAGAGGGGCGGCATACAAATCCAATAAATAATAATAATTTCCCAGACTTACTCTACCTGGAAAAGCCAGAGTCTGAACTGAAAAAAAAATTTTTTTTACAGTCCCTGGATTGGCTCAAGAGTGATAAATAATCTCTTCCTATGAATGATACCCAGCTCACATGCCTTCATAAACAGCCACCGCTTAAGACAGCTGCCCTCTCCTGCCTCCCATTAAAGACAAGCCAATGAATATCATCCCAGGCGCTTTTGCCCATGAAGAACCAAATTGCTTTTAAATGTGCACCGACATTCGTCTTCCATATCGGCATCCTGTCTTCCTCCATCAGAATTCTCATTTAAACTGATCAAAGGCATCCCGGCTCGCGCCGAAGACACCAAGGAAAGCGGTGCGAGGCACACAAAGAACTTGTCGAAAGGATGTTCTTGATTAACTCCTGTTCCGGTTTCTCTTTTTTTTAAAAGACAGATTCAAATCAGCCAGTCTGGGACAGAAGCAATAGACCGGTTCTGTACTCCTTCCGTAGCCTTCTCTTGGCAGGCAAGAGATGATAGAGTGCCAGTAGTTGCTTTGCTAAAAAGGCATTTAGCGATAAGAAAATTGTATTTGGAGAGCTGCAAAAAAAAAGATCAGGAAGGGAGTAGGAGGAAACGATGGGAAGGATTTTGCTCAAAAAAGCAAAGGAGCTCCCCTTGACTATTATTATTATTATTATTATTATTATTATTATTATTATTATTATTTATTGGATTTGTATGCCGCCCCTCTCCGCAGACTCAGGGCGGCTAACAACGATAAGAAAACAACATGTAACAATCCAATTTAATAAAACAACTAAAAACCCTTATTATGAAAAACCAAACATACACACAAACATACCATGCATAACTTGTAATGGCCTAGGGGAAGGAATATCCTAACTCCCCCATGCCTGGCGACAAAGGTGGGTCTTGAGTAATTTGCAAAAGACAAGGAGGGTGGGAGCCGTTCTAATCTCTGGGGGGAATTGATTCCAGAGGGTCGGGGCCGCCACAGAGAAGGCTCTTCCCCTGGGGCCCGCCAAACAACATTGTTTGACCGATGGGACCCAGAGAAGGCCAACTCTGTGGGACCTTATCGGCCGCTGGGATTCGTGCGGTAGAAGGTGGTTCCGGATGTATTCTGGCCCAATGCCATGTAGGGCTTTAAAGGTCATTACCAACACTTTGAATTGTGACCGGAAACCGATCGACAGCCAATAATAATAATAATAATAATAATAATAATAATAATAATAATAATAATAATTTTTATTGCTTTTATTATTATTACTATTTTTATTATTATTATTTTTATTATTATTATTATTATTATTATTATTATTATTTTTATTATTTTTATTATTTTTATTATTTTTATTTTTATTATTATTATTATTATTATTATTATTATTATTATTATTATTATTATGTCAGTACAACACAGCAAACGAGATCACTATGCTGGATTTCGTATTTCATCACCAGTCAGGCGCTTCTCAAGCACCTAGGACTGCATGATGTAGCGGCGAATTATGTTTGCCGATCCCAGTAAAGCGGCCTTTTGCAATTGACAGATGGAGATTTCGTCAATTCCAATGGTTTTCAAATGAGATCCTTTGGCATTGCGCCCAGCGTGCCAAGTACCACTGGGACCACTTTCACTGGCTTATGCCAGAGTCGTTGCAGCTCGATTTTTAGATCTTCGTATTTCACTAATTTCTCTAGCTGCTTCTCCTCAATTCTGCTCACTCCTGGGATTGCAATGTCGATGATCCATGCTTTCTTTTTCTCCACAATAAGGATGTATGGTGTGCTATGCTTCAGAATTCGGTCAGTCTGAAGTCGGAAGTCCCACAGTAGTTTTGCTTGCTCATTTTCTACCACTTTTTCGGGCTTATGATCCCACCAGTTCTTTGCCACTGGTAAATGTTAGTTCCGGCACAAGTTCCAGTGGATCATCTGTGCCACAGCATCATGTGTATGCTTGTAGTCAGTCTGTGCGATATTTTTGCAGCAGCTGAGTATGTGGTCAATTGTTTCATCTGTTTCTTTACAGAGTCTGCACTTTGGATCGTCTGTTGATTTTTTCAATTCTGGCTTTGACAGCATTTGTTCTAATGGCCTGTTCTTGTGCCGCCAGTATCAGTCCTTCTGTCTCCATTATTATTATTATTATTATTATTATTATTATTATTATTATTAATATTAATAATAATGCCGCCTCATGGAGGCTTACAACGCATAAAAGCAGTATACATAGAGATAATAATTAAAGTTAAAATTAAGAAATACATTTAAAAAGAAACTATTAATCTATTAACATGCATACATCTCATTCAAACAAACCTACTATACATTCATTGGCCAGGGGGTAGAATCTAATGACCGCAAGCCTGGTGGCATAAATGAGTCTTGAGACTCTTATGGAAGGCGGGGAGGGCAGAGGCAGGGCAGATCTCTGTGGGGAGCTGATTCCAGAGGGCCGGGGCTTCCACAGAGAAGGCTCTTCCCCTAGGTCCGCCAAGTGTCGTTGTCTAGTTGACAGGACCTAGAGAAAGCCAACCCTGTGGGACCTAACCAGTCGCTGGGATTCACAATACCCCTTATAAGTAGGATTTTTATTCTTACAGGTGTGTGTGTGTGTGTGTGTGTGTGTGTGTGTAATTGCTTGTCTCAAAGGTGCTTTTTCAAAAAGCAACTGGGGTTTCTTTTCTTTTTTTCCTCGAAGACCTTTTGCTCCTCATTCAAGAAACTCCTGAATTGAAGAAGCTTCTTGGATGAGAAGAAAAATATTTTTTTTTTGGGGGGGGGGGGGGGACATACAAATCTAATCTCTACATCCACAGTCCTTGGGGCAGGAGCTGGGCCAGAGCTAACCATAACACATTTTAGGAACTTTCTTGCCACAGTTGTTGAAAGGGAATCATTGCAATGTACAAAATCAAGATGAATATTAAAGATGGAGTCATCATTCGAGGCTACTGGCACACACGCAAAGTGTCATACCGTGGCCTGAATTAATTAATTGATTACTGTAGTTATCACTTTGAAGCCACTCATTAGGCAAAAATAATGACTTCTTCTCCTTAGCCAAGTCTTAAGAAACACACGATTGGTTTGCATATTGTACTAAACCATGGTTTGCATAATTATGGTACACTGAATAAATTCTAATTACTGCTTAGAATTACGCACCATGCCAAGCCATAAATCATGATTATCAAACCGCAGCAGCTGGGTTCTTGTAACACAATAAGTGGAAAAAACCCAAACAAGCCACTTTTCCTTTGGGCACAATGTGGAACTTTGGTGGCAGACTGCACACCTGTAAAACCTGCTATTTTCACATATTGGAGGAAATGAATATTTTAAAGAGTTACTTCCTTGATCACACCGGTTTAAAAAAAAGAAAGAGCGAACAATATCTAGAGGAAGAATAAAAGAAATCCATACGTTTGAGGAAGTGTTTTATTTGATTTAGTTATTATATAATTCATTTCATGCCCCATTCTACCATATGCGATCATATCACAAGCAACATATATAAACTGAATAAACAAAATCTCACAGCCAAACCCCACTCAGTAAAAGACCTTGGAATACTAATATCAAATGATCTAAGTGCCAAAGCCCACTGCAACAATATCGCCAAAAAGGCTTCTAGAGTTGTTAACCTGATCCTACGTAGCTTATGCTCTGGCAATCTCTCGCTACTCACCAGAGCCTACAAAACTTTTGCCAGACCCATCCTTGAATACAGTTCATCTGTCTGGAACCCATACCACATCTCGGACATCAACACCCTTGAAAATGTCCAAAGATATTTCACCAGAAGAGCCCTTCACTCCTCCACTCGAAACAGAATACCCTACGAAAGCAGACTATCAATCCTAGGTCTAGAAAGCTTAGAACTACGTCACCTAAAACACGATCTAAGTATTGCCCACAAGATCATATGCTGCAACGTCCTACCTGTCAATGACTATTTCAGCTTCAAGCGCAACAACACAAGAGCACGCAACAGATTCAAACTTAATATTAACCGCTCCAAACCTGACTGTAAAAAATATGACTTCAGCAACCGAGTTGTCAAAGCGTGGAACTCATTACCTGACTCAGTAGTGTCAACCCCTAACCCCAAACATTTTTCCCTTAGACTATCCACGATTGACCTCTCCAGGTTTCTTAGAGGTCAGTAAGGGGAATGCATAAGTGCATCAGTGTGCCTTCCGTCCCCTGTCCAATCGTAAGTGTTCTGTCTGGGTCCCCCCAGACGCCAACACCAACCAAAAAGAGTAGCCAGACACACTGGTAAAAAGCAAAGGCAGTTTATATAATTCAAAGCAAACACAGGTAACAAAAACTGTTCTTACAGACAGGAACACTATGAAGCTTCACAGAGGTTTCACGAAGGCCAGGCAATAAAACAGGATTCTTGCTGGCAAAAACAACGCTGGAGATAATAAAACCCACGCCTCCCCCAAGTCTTCCAGACTTCTAGGCCACAAGCCAAGATCAGAGACGCTGAGGATCGAAGCAAGGTCACAGGACTCCCAATTGATAACTCTCCACAAGACTGTAAGGGCGGGCCTGCCTTTTCAACCCTGCTGAGGAGAACCACACCCAAACCCAGCTGTTGCCAATTCAGGGATGGAAATACCTTTCTAATTGGCCCCGTCTTTGAGCTGCTCGTCGCTGTCTCATATCTATTATAGCCTGTGCGTCTTCATCCAATGAATCCAGGCTACTAACTGGGGAAAGCCCCCCCCGGGGGTCTCAGGCTGCTCTCCCTCCTCCTCTTCCTGACGTACCTCTCCCCCGTCTGCCTGGTCCTCCCCCTCCTGTTCACTGTCCTCCTCCTCTGGGCATGGATCCGGCAGAGATCCAGCCGGTCCCTGAGGAGCCTCAGGCTGAATCACAACAGTAAGTAAGTAAGTAAGTAAGTAAGTAAGTAAGTAAGTAAGTAAGTAAGTACGTACGTACGTACGTACGTACATACATAAATAAATAAATAAATAAATAAATATAACCTCTGGTTTATACTCTTGGTTGCTTTTTTTTAAGGATATGTCCAATTTTCCTGAGAAAAGGGGAAGAAGCCACGCAATAACAAGGAAAGTAAATTGCTTGGACATCACAAATATTAAGGAGAGGCAGGAGAATTGCGAGGTCAAATTGAGAGAGAATTGTAAACCCTCCGAATATTATAAAAATATGACAGAGCCCATAAATCTATGTTCAAGCTGACAAGCAAAGCAGAGAACACCGCAGAGGTTCAACAGGAAGGATTTGAAATACGGGCTGAGTAAACTACGCAACACTGAAGCTGTATAGTTTCAAGATTAAAGAAACCGGCATCAGGCTAAATCATGGCTAAAGTAGCAGAACGAAATAACTCATCTAGAACTTATTAGCAAGATCTGCCAGCATGATGAAGTTCTAGCAGCCAGTCCTGAAACTACTGGGTCCGTTTTCAATTTATCACCCAAATTAAGTATGTATGTACCTGGCAAGATACCAAAAAACTATCTTGTGTTAGGGTTGAGCATAGATCTGAAATGCATTCCTGTATCTCAATAATTCTATGAAAGTACCTATTGAGTGTCTTCATCCAAAGAGCTCTGCAGAGATCCAAGTCCAATCTGTAACCGTATCAACCTTGAGCGTGGGACCAAATTCTTTATTTATTTTATTTTATTTATTTATTTATTTTGTCCAATACACAATGAGGGTTTTAGTGGGTATATATCTATATACACATAGTAAAATACATGATGAAGGTTATAGAGGAGATACTCATAGTAAAATATATCTAAGAAATAATAGAAAAGAAGATATAGTAATAGAACATATCAATGAAAGAATAGAAGAAGAGATATAGGAATAGAAGAAAGGTATAGGAGATGTAGGAGAGCAATAGGACAGGGGACGGAAGGCACTCTAGTGCACTTGTACTTGCCCCTTACTGACCTCTTAGGAATCTGGATAGGTCAACTGTAGATAATCTAAAGGTAAAGTGTTGGGGGTTTGGGGGTGACACTATGGTAATGAGTTCCATCCTTCGACAACTTGGTTACTGAAGTCATATTTTTTACAGTCAAATTTGGAGCGGTTAATATGATCTTGACTTCCTTTCAAATGCAATTGGCCCAAGAACGACAGCCTAGTTTCTGGGGCAGGATATTTGCAAACAATAGTATAGGGGTACCGCTACCTAAGAACGCCTCTACTTACGAACCTTTCTAGATAAGAACCGGGTGTTCAAGATTTTTTTGCCTCTTCTCAAGAATCATTTTCCACTTACAAACCCGAGCCTCCAAAACTGTAATTGGAAAAGACAGGGAGAAGCCTCCATGGAGCCTCTCTAGGAATCTCCTGGGAGGAAACAGGACCTCCACCCACCCTGTGGTTTCCCCAATCGCACACATTATTTGCTTTTACATTGATTCCTAGGGGGAAAATTGCTTCTTCTTACTAACGTTTCTACTTAAGAACCTGGTCACGGAACGAATTAAGTTCGTAGGTAGAGGTACCACTGTACAGATAAATCATTGACTTATTATCATCATTGAGCCAAAAATCTCCATTGCTAAGCCAAGCAGTTGTTAAGTGAATTTTGTACCATTTTGCAACCTTTGTCACAGTTGTTAAGTGGATCAATTGCAGTTGTTCAGTGAGCTATGCGGCTGTTAACTAAACCTAGTTTCCCTCATTAACTTTGCTTGTCAGAAACTAGTTGGAATGTTTACACATAGTTTAACACATGTTTAAACATGTGATCACATGTTTCTAGCATTGTCTCAAACACATTCTAGTTGCCAAACACCCACATTTTGATCAGGTGATCGTGGAGATGCTACAATGGTTGTAAGTGTGAATCATAAAATCATAAATCATACCAATCATAAATCACTTTTTTTAGGGCTGTTGTAACTTCAGTCACTAAACAAATGTTGTAAGTGAAGGACTACCCATATTCTATATTTAACTATTAGACTTTGTTGCATAAATCAAATCCAGAAGCACACTTCTTAATAACCGATTCAGCTGGATTCAATAATTTCTTTATCTACAAAAATATAGGTGAAGTAAATTTTATAATACCAATAGATTCTTTTCCAGCTTAGTAGCAGTTACAAGTAAATACAAAGGCAGAGAATAGGCGTTGATTGCTTACCTGAACGCCTCTTCTCGTACGGTGAGTGGGTACAGCAGTCACATGGGTTGCTCCTGTCCAATCCGTTGGAACTGAGCCTAGTATTAAAAAAGACTGCTGGATCCGCCCCTTCCCCAGAATTCGCGAATCCGTAGACTAGGCTCAGTAGTGAAGCTCTTTAATGTTCAACTCTCATGTGTTATAAGAAAATAGAATAGAAGGTAAAGAAGACCACACATAGGGAGGGAAGTGACTGCTGTACCCACTCACCGTACGAGAAGAGGCGTTCAGGTAAGCAATCAACGCCTATTCTCCGTACTGAAGGAGTGGGTCCAGCAGTCACATGGGACATACCCAAGAGATAGGTCCCTAGGGTGGGAGTACATTGCTATCGTGAGAGATAACGGATTGGAGTACTCTTCTGCCGAAGGCAGCGTCCGCTGATGCGTACGAATCGATTTTGTAGTGCCTTATGAAGGAATTTGGCGAGGCCCAAGTGGCTGCTTTGCAGACTTCTTCCAACGGAGCCTGAGTCGCCCAAGCGGCAGATGTGGCAGCACTTCTGGTGGAATGCGCTGTAATATTCCTTGGAATGGAGAGGGAAGCTGTCTCGTAGGCCTTAGAGATGGTCCCTCTGATCCAACGACCTATTACTGTAGAAGACACTCTGGATCCCAAGGATCTGGGATGGTAGGCTATGAAGAGTGCTTCAGACCTCCGGATGGATCTTGTGCGTTGGATATAAACCTTTAGCGCTCTAGTGAGATCCAGAGTGTGCCATCTAGTTGCCAGGGGATGCTCTCGTTGGAGGCAGAAGGAAGGTAATATGATATCCTGAGATCTGTGGAACATGGAACTAACCTTTGGTAGAAAGGTGGGGTCCAGTCGCAGAACCACCTTGTCCTGGTGAAACTGACAAAGGTCCTGTCTGATAGAAAGGGCTGCCAACTCAGATATGCGTCGGGCGGATGTAATCGCCACCAGGAATGCTACCTTAAAGGATAGGTACCTGAGGGACGCAGAATTCAGGGGTTCGTAAGGTGCCTGAGTAAGAGAGTGGAGAACCCGTGGCAAGTCCCAGGTAGGATATCTGTGGATTTTAGAAGGCCTGAGGTTGGCCACTCCTCTTAGAAATTCTTGGATTTCTGGAAAGGAGCGGAGGGGCTGCCTGCGAGGCCCCGCCAAGACGGAAGAAATGGCGGCCAGGTGTCGGCGGATGGTGCTGGTAGAGAGGCCTTGGTGGAAACCCTTCATGAGGAAGGTGATTATCCTGTGGATGGGAAGACACAGGGGAGATAAGCCCTCCTGCGAGCACCACTGATGGAATTTGGACCAAGTATGGTCGTAGATCCGGTTGGTAGACCCTCTTCTAGACTTCAGGATGATTTCCACTGTGTCCGGGTCATACCCTCGCAGGTCTAAGTCCCTCCGGATAATAGCCAGGCGGTGAGGTGGAACCACTCTGGGTCCGGATGGAAGGAGGCCCCCTGTCGCAACATATCCTCCGAAACGGGGAGTCGCCAGGGGTCCTGGACGGACAGTTGTTGGAGGTCCGCGAACCAGGGCCTGCGAGGCCAGTGAGGGGCAATCAGAATTACTCGGGCCTTCTCCAGGAGGATTTTGTTGATCACGTCTGGCAGAATTGGAATTGGAGGGAAGGCATACAATAGACCTGGAGGCCAAGGGCTCCTGAGAGCATTGATTGCCTCTGCTCCCGGAGACGGGAACCTGGAGATGAAGCGAGGGAGCTGGGCATTGGCTTTGGTCGCAAATAGATCCAACACTGGATGGCCGAACCTGAGGCAGATTTGGTGGAACAGTGACTGATGGAGATTCCACTCGCCTGGATCTAAGGTCGCTCGCGAGAGCCAGTCCGCTTGGACGTTGAGGCTCCCCGAGATGTGGTCGGCTAGAAGCGACTGGAGATTCTTCTCTGCCCAAAGGCCTAACTTCAGGGCCTCCCACATGAGGGCCTTGGATCTTGTGCCTCCCTGTCTGCAAATATGGCTTTTGGTGGCTATATTGTCGGTGAGAATCAGCACATGCTGGTTGGAGATGTGAGACTGGAATTGTTTTAGAGCTAGAGACACGGCTCTTAATTCTAGCCAATTGATGGGCCTGGAAGCCTCCTCCGGTGACCATGTGCCCTGAGCTAAAAGACCCTGGGCGTGGGCTCCCCAGCCCGAGAGGCTGGCATCTGTGGTGACTACAAACTGGTCGGGGCACCGGAAGGGAGATCCCTTGTCTAGGGCTGGAGAAGTCCACCACTTGAGGGATCTGCGAACCGTCGGTGGGATGGTGATGCGACGATTCGAGTTGCTGTGGCCCGATCTCTGGAATGGTAATAGAAGCCACTGTAGTTCCCTGGCGTGAAGACGGGCCCAGGGGACAATACCAATACATGACACCATTTTACCCAAAAGGGAAGATAGGGTGGCAATGGAGGCAGATTGCTGGGGCAGGATGCGAGCAATGAGATCCAAAATGCTGCGTTTTCTCTCAGTGGAGAGGAAAACCTGGGATATCTCAGAATTAATGATAGTTCCCAGATGCAGAATGGAAGTGGATGGATCAAGGTGGCTCTTTTTAAGATTTATGGAGAAACCATGATTCTGTAGAACCGACATGGTAAAAGAGAGGTCTGCAGCCACACCAGTTCTGGAATTTCCATGAATTAAAATGTCATCTAAATAACATAAAATATGAATGGGAGAGGCCCGGATATGAGCTGCCAAGGATCCCAAGAGTTTAGTGAAGACTCTGGGAGCTGAGGAGAGCCCAAATGGCATAGCCCTATACTGAAAATGCCTGCCTTGAAAGGCAAAGCGCAGAAATTTCCTATGGACCTTGGCAATGGGGATATGGAGGTAGGCCTCCGTGAGATCCAGAGACACCATAAAGTCTCCCTGATGTAGAGCTGCTAAAATGGAAGATAAGGAATGCATTTTGAATTTCCTATATTTTATGAACCGGTTCAATTTCTTTAGATCTAAGATGGCTCTCCAGCCTCCAGAGGTCTTAGGGACCATGAAGAGGATGGAATAGAAGCCTAAACCTCTCTGGAGAGAGGGGACCGGTTGAATAGCTCTAATAGTCAACAAATGAGAAATAGCCTCCTCCATTCGGATACGAGATGGAGTGGAACTGGGAGAAGGACAAGAAATAAAACGATTAGGGGGAGGTGAAATGAACTCTAACCTTAGGCCCCTTTCCACAGTGTCAATGACCCAGGGGTCCTTACAAGAACGGTGCCAGGCGGAAGAGAACCAGGCTAGGCGACCGCCTATGGGAAAGGAGGAAAACTTACCATCTGGCTCTTTTGGAAGCCCTGGTAGAAGAGGATCCTCTCTGATAACGGGAACCTCTGCCCCTGGTGGTTCTAGATTGGGATCGAAACCGAGGGGAATACTGACCTGGACTCCTTTGAAATGCAAAGCCCTGATCCTGTTGACGCCCTGTGCGCCGAAAGGGCTGCGGTTTAGGGGCCTTCTTGGTGGTAGGTCCCAAGACCTTTTTCTTGTCTGTGGTCTCCGTAAGGAGAGGGTCCAGAAGGTCTCCGAAGAGGAGGTTACGTTTCAGCGGACCCATGGCTAACTGCCACTTCTGTCTTACTCCCGCCTGCCAAGGGCGGAGCCATAGAAGTCTTCTGGCCGTTGTGGAGGCTGCTACTGACCTGGCTGCAAATCTGGAAGATTGGAGGGTAGCATCTGCTACATATTGGGCAGCTGCGAAGATTTTGTTGAAATCCTGTTGGCCCCGTAAGTCATCTGGAGGCAGGTGTGGTTGGAGCTGACGAAGCCACAAGAGCATAGCTCTGGAAAAGAAGGATGCCGCTGCAGCACTCTTAATGGCCCATGAGTCTGCAAGGAGACTCCTTTTGAGCATTTGCTCAAGTCGTTTGTCCTCTGGCCGGAGGACCTCCTCTGCTTCGCCCGGCATGGCGGCAGTCGAGTGGAGTGTCTTCACTGGTTCATCTGGCTTGGGACATGTTAGGAGTTCCTCATAGGAGGAGGAGAGCTTGTAGAGCTTCTTGTCCTTGGGAGTGGGAGTAAAGCCAGCGGTTGGGTGGTCCCACTGTTTAAGCAAGGCATCCTTAAACAACTTGGGCATAGGAATTACCTCATTGTCTTCCTGTTCTTCCATGAAATAAGGAAGATTTTCCTCCGGAGGGTCTGAGGAAGAAGTAGCCTGTTTTTCTTGCCCGGCTAGCCCCGTGGATACTCTAGCTTTAAGCAGGAGAGATTTGAAAAGCTGCGAAGGAAAGATAGCAGCTGGGGCTGGAATCTTAATCTGAGATTCCTCATCTTCCGACAGATGCTGAAATGGGTCATCATCCTCTTCTGCATCCACGTCCTCATCCTCTTCCTGAGAGGAGTCAGAGACCTCCATGGCTGGGGCTCTGTAGGAAGGAGAAGAACTCACGGGACGGGAGGAGCGTGGAGGGGGATGAGACAGAGAAGGCACATTGAAAGATGAGAGTTTAGCGTCAATGGTATTAGTCAGAATAGTCAAGATAGACTGAAACTCCGGTGGTAAGGAGGAAATATCAGCCGGAAAAGCCGGAGGATCCCTGAGGGCCTGAGCAGGTTCTGGCTGGGAGGAATCCTCGGTAATATCTGGCTCCTCTGGACCTAAACCCCATAGGTTAGGTTGGGGTGGATTTAGGTTTGGCTCATCCAGGGATAGCACAGGAACCCCAGAAAGAGGCAGGTTAGAGGCCTCCGGGGGGGTTGGATTGATATGCACTTGGGCCTGCACCTTAAAACGTTTGGCTGATTTATCATGTATTTTTTGTAGGGCTAGGTCCCTTCTCTTCTCAGCCCTGGTGGGCTTGGCTAAGGAATGGGTGCCTGAGGAAGAGGAGGAAGAGGCCTGGGGAACCTCAGTAGAATTACCAGTAGGCCTAACCTCTTTGGGACCTTTGGTAGTGCCTCTCTTGGGAAAAGAAGCCATAGTCTGAACAAATTACAGAAGACGAGGCTTGAGCCAAGAAAATAGGGGGGAGAAGAATTTTTTTGTGGGATTTCCCAAGAGGATAAGTGACCCTGCTCCTAGGCTCAGGAGCTGCTGCGCCTTAAGGGGCAATCCGGACGGTACCAAGAGTTCTTGTCCCTAAGTGCAGCGTGGCAGGCCTCGCTAACTTAACTTTAAGAAAAACCAAGGCACACTGGTTGGAGGCCACTTCCGTGGAGAATAGGCCCGAGGGAACTCAAAGCGACGACTCCAGGGTCAGGCGGCGGGCTGGAAGCACTAATGGCCGACCCCTTAGGGCAAAACCGAAAGTGCCAATTACTGGGCGCGAGAGCCTTGGCGCCAAAAAAAACCGCTCCGTTAATTGCAATCGGAGAAACTAAGCCCGGGAGACAATACAAGTCCCACACCGCGGGAGGTAAATAGCCCTTAATTATTTGTTTTTCTTTATAAATCAATCAAGCTTGCCCCCGGCAGGACCTCCAAGGCCGTAAAACCAGACCGGCCGCGGCTACAGCACGGAGGGAAAACCCGCGAATGGCTGAGCCGCTAACTTCTCCCCCAACTCGAAGCCCTGTAGGGCTGAGTAAAATCCACTGCCGGCAAGCTAAAATGGAAAATTCTTACTGTTTTTAGTTGAGAGAGATCGAAGGGAAGGTGTTTTATCGAGAGGAACGAGCATTCACACACATCCGAGGATGCGAACTGAGCGAATTCTGGGGAAGGGGCGGATCCAGCAGTCTTTTTTAATACTAGGCTCAGTTCCAACGGATTGGACAGGAGCAACCCATGTGACTGCTGGACCCACTCCTTCAGTACGGAGAACAGCTAGCTTCATTTCAGCAGAGCCGACTGGACTGAACGTCTAGCCTTCTTGTTTCAGTTTCGATTCTCTGCACAGACTCAGAAGTGTTTAAGCTCTCATTGGCTAACTTAGTTGCTATGCCTATTCATTGGCTGACCTTTTTGCCATTGGCTCTCCCAGTTCATGAATATCTTAACATGAACTATCACGATCCAAAGTTCTAAGGGAGAAGCCAGACCTGTCAAACAAGTCCGAAGTTCAATAATTTCCTTTGAGAACAAGATGCGATTCTTGGTCCTGTTTAGCTTACAGAAAAGACATTTTCCGCCGAGGTGTATAAAATGATGTGCAGTGAAGGAAGTGCAAGTGGCCGTCTTTTTACATCGCCTAGTGAAATTAGACCCCCTTCAATGAAGCCGACTCAAAGATTTAAAACTAATTGCAGAAAATATTCATATACACACCCCATAAATCATCCTGTCAAAAGACGAGATGCTGCCCATTCATTTAGACGATTTCAAAAGGCAACCAGACAAATTCTTAGAACTTTATCAGTGGCTACTGTTGTGGTTCAATTTTGTCAATATCTTTTTGTAGGCGAGGTCTCCAGAACTGAACACAGTATTCCAAATGTGGTCTCACCAGCGCTCTATATAGCGGGATCATAATCTCCCTCTTCCTGCTTGTTATACCTCTAGCTATGCAGCCAAGCATCGTACTTGCTTTCCCTACCGCCTGACTGCACTGTTCACCCAACAATCCAACAACCTTAAGTGAATCTTGCCCAGTTCTACAACTTTTCTTGCCACCGTTGTTAAGTGAATCACTGCAGTTATTAAGTTGGTAACACGGTTGTTAAGTGAAGTTGGTATGTGACGTGAAGCATGAAAGTAGCATATATGTTTTGACACAAAATACTGTAAAATATACTGTAGTGTTCTAAATGTATTTATTCTCTTTGATTTGTCTTATTATTTTTTATTTATATTTTTGTATTTGTATTTTGTATTTGTGTTTTTTAATGTCGTAAAATGTTTAATAAAAATATTTTTCTAAAAAAAAGAATCTTAAAAATAATAATCCACTAGGTTGAAAACTTGCAGGTTTCATAATAAATAAAACGGGATTCCAAATGTCCATCACCTTCAAATCTCCAATTTCAACATCAACTGTCCATGCATGTTCAGGCAAAGCTGTATCAAGTCACATTTTATTTCCATTTTTAAAAAAGCATACAGAAACCCCTTTGTTTTCCAGAAAAGTTACAGAAGAATTTCCAGCAACAGTCAAAAGATCGCAGCCAGACATTAACTGATAAAACTGCCAGAGATATTATTTATGCAACAGATTCAACAAACACCCACTGACATATTTCACTGATAGGGTTCATTCATTCTGGCCACGCTACAGTCCAACAAGCACAGTTGATATGGAAGCCAACTGATAGATAAAAGTACATAAGAAAAAAATTGAACATTGTGAAAGGGAAAAAAAAAACCAGCAGCATGAAAAATTGCTGGTCTGGATCTTAATAGGCAGAAGAGATTCCACAGTGGTCTGATAATACGAGTTTACGCATGAGGATAAGCTAGGAAAATAAACGATGTATCACAACATGGGTGCACAGGACATTAAAGAAAATAGAAACTTGTTGTGGTTAGCTCTGGCCCAGCTCCTGCCCCAAGGACTGTGGATGTGGGGGAGACATCCACATGCTGCAGGCCTGTTTTGCCCCCGGTGGAATCTGCTGACGAAGGCTCCTCTGACCAAGAAGACATGAGTGACAGGGAGGAGGAGAGTGGGGCAGACAGCTCAGAAGGAGATCAATTATCTAGCTCCTCCTTGGATTCAGAACAAGAGTTAATGATACAGCCACGCATGCAGAGAGCGATGCATAGGCAACAACAACTGAGAGATTATTATCAAAGAAAATGAGGCCACCTGTGGTTGGGTGGGGCTGTGATAATTAGTGAGGCTGCTATAAATAGCAGCCTGTGGGTTTGGCCATTGTGGAGGATTATCTGATCGTTGTGTTTCGTGACTGCTTTACTGACTTTGACCTTTTGTGTGCTGATTTTTCCCCGCTTTGAAACTAAACCAGGGCAAAGTGTGTTTCACTTTGTGAAAGAAGAAGGACTGTGAATTGCCTCACAGCTGAAAGCTAAGTATCACAGAACTGATAAGGGACTTGTACCAATTACCAGTTTGTTTGGAGACGAGTGCTCTTTGCTATACCAAAAGAGGGCTTAGGTTAAGTGAATTTTCATTATAAAGAACATTATTTTGAATTTTCAAACGTGTGTGTGTCTGAAATTTGTACCTGTGAATTTTTGGGAGGAGTCTACCAGAGAGCCCGACAGAACAGAAACTCTTGAAAGGATTATAAAAATATAGGTAGTCCTCAACTTACAACAACAATTGAGCCCAAAATTTCTGTTGCCAAGTAAAACATTTCTTAAGTTAAAAACCATGGTGATACAGTGTTTAGAATGCAGTATTGGAGGCTAATTCTGCCAACTGTTAGCAGTTCAATCCTGACCTGCTCAAGGTTGACTCGGCGTTCGATCCTTCAGAGGTCGGTAAAATGGAACCCCGGATTATTGGGAGCAATATGCTGACTCCGTAAACTGCTTAGACAGGGCCGTAAAGCACTGTCTATTTCATTTTTTATTTATTGTTAGAGTTGAAAGGGACCATGCAGGTCATCAAGTCCAACCCCCTGCCTAAGCAGAAATCCTATAGCATCCCAGCCAAATGGCAGTCCAATTTCCTCTTTAAAATGTCCACAGCATTGGAGTTCATAACGTCCGCTGGTAGGTTGTTCCACTGGTTGATCGTTCTGACCGTCAGGAAGTTCTTCCTTATTTCTAAGTCAGTGGTGGTGAACCTTTTTCCCCTCGGGTGCCGAAAGAGCCTGTGTGTGCACACTATTGCGCAAGCGTGAGTGCCCATACCTATAATTCAATGCATGGGGAGGGTGTAAACAGCTTTTCCCCACCCCCCGGAGGCCCTCTAGAGGCCAGAAATGGCCTGTTTCCCAACTCTTTGTGGGCCCAGTAGGCTCGTGTTTTGCCCTCCCCAGGCTCCAAAGGCTTCCCTGGAGCCGGGCGAGGGTAAAAACATTCTCCCCCATCCTCGTGGAGGCTCTCTGGAAACCAAAAACGGCCTTCCAGAGCCTCTCTGTGAGCCAAAAATCAGCTGGCTGGCACATACATGCTCATTGGAGCTGAGCTAGGGCACTGGCTCATGTGCCAGCATATATTTATTTATTTATTTATTCATTCATTCATTCATTCATTCATTGGATTTGTATGCCGCCCCTCTCCGTAGACTCGGGGGGGGGGGGGCTAACAACAGTAATAAAAAACAGCATGTAAATCCAATACTAAAACAACTAAAAAACCCTTATTGTAAAACCAAACATACATACAAACAAACATACCATGCATAAAATTGTAATGGCCTAGGGGGAAAGAATAACGGCAGAGGTGGGTTTTAAGGAGCTTACAAAAGGCGAGGAGGGTGGGGGCAATTCTAATCTCCGGGGGGAGTTGGTTCCAGAGGGCCGGGGCCGCCACAGAGAAGGTTCTTCCCCTGGGTCCCGCCAAACAACATTGTTTAGTTGACAGGACCCGGAGAAGGCCCACTCTGTGGGACCTAACTGGTCGCTGGGATTCGTGCAGCAGGGAAATTCTGGAAGTTGAAGTCCAAATATCTCAACTTGCCAAGGTTGGGAAACACTGCCCTAAATCATCCTGATTTCTTTCTTCTGCACTTTTACTGGAGTTTCAATGTCTCTTTTTGTAGTGTGGTGACTAAAAGCTAGATGCAAAACAGTGATAATTTCCATATTCTATGAAGTGAGCAGAAAGTAGTAAAAAACAGAGAAGTTAAAACTGCAGCTCATCAGCTCAAGCAAGGCACTCAGGGGAATATAAAAATACTCAAAATCTAACCAACTTATTAGCTTCCTCCTTTTTATTTCTTATTCAGAATGTAGGACAAAGTCTGTTGTTGTTGTTTCTGGGGTTTGGGGTTTTGTTTTGCCAAGAGGATCCGCACAAGGTGTTTGACGTAGGATAGGAAGGTGCTGCTTGCTGTTGTCTTCAGGAAACACACACAGAGGGACTAACAAGATAGGTGTTAGGCTTGCATTTCTGCCTGGGGAACATTTTGACTACACATGTATGGAGTAGAAACTCACTGCATTGCTGGAGGAGAAAGAAGGCCGTCTGGAGGCACGCTGGCCACATTGAGACTCATTAAGGAAGACAAGGTGTTTCTGGGAAAAAGAGACAAGATACCTCCAAAAAGAACAGAAAGGAAAAGACTATTGTTAGCATATAGCATGGAAAAAAGGAATGGAATGTTAAGAGAGAGCTAATTTGCATATTGGTATGTAAATCAGTGTTTTGCAGTTGGAAGATAGAATGTCATGGGATTCGTATGCTGACTGTTGGTGAATCTGCATCATAGAGAGCAGATGTAGGGAGAAATATAGTTGTTTATTTGTTTAAATATGAAACCAGTTCAATGAAAAAAGAAGAAATAAAAGCATAAGTTTTATATTGGAGTCATTGTATTGGGTAGTCAAATATACATTGTAGCACGGTTCTGCTATAAAGAGACTCTGCTGGATGAAGTGAAGAAGATCACTTAAAACCATAAATAACATAGAAATCCTACAACTATGCCCAAGAAAGCAGGAGCCCTCGTAATGGTATGAGGAAATGACCTTGGGCACAGACATGTATGTTGGAGCTGAGCTAGGGCAGCAGCTCGTGTGCCAGCAGGTATGGCTCTGCGTGCCACCTGTGGCACCTGTGCCATAGGTTCGCCATCACTGTTGTAGGTCATTTAGTCCAATCCCCAGCTCAAGCAGGAGTCTCTACAATGATGGCGAACCTATGGCATGCGTGCCACAAGTGGCATGCGAAGCCATATCTGAGGGCAAGAGAGGTATTGCCCAATCTCAGCTTCAATACCCATGTGCGTGCTGGCCATCTGATTTTATATTGTATTTTTATTATTGTTGTAAGCCGCCCTGAGTCATAAGAACATAAGAAGAGCCATGCTGAATCAGGCCAAAGCCCAAGAAGTCCAGCATTCTGTGTCACACAGTGGCCCACCAATTGTCCATGGGGATCTTGAGCAGAAAGAGAAGGCAAGACCCTCCCTTTCCCCGGACCCCCAACAAATGGTACCCAAAGAAACCCTGCCTGCCTTAACCAACATAGAGGCGGCACATGGACATCCATTTCAATAACCACCGATACACTTGGCATCCATGAATCTGTCTAATCCTGCTTTGAAGGTATCAAGACTTACAGCTGTCATGACCTCTTCTGGAAGGGAATTCCATAAACCAATGACCCTCTGGGTGAAGAAATATTTCCCATGATTTGTCCTTGCTTTCTTACCTATAAGCTCTAGGGAGTGCCCCCTAATCCTAGTGTTGTGTGATAGAGAAAGAGAATTTTTCTCTATCCACTTTTTCTATCCCATGCATGATTTTATACACTTCGATCAAGTCACCCCTGAAACGCCGTCTTTCAAGGCTGAAGAGACCAAGGCGTTGCAACCTGGTTTCATAAGGGAGGCGCTCCATTTCCTTGATCATACTTGTTGCCCTTTTTTGCAGCTTTTCCAGAGTCCTTCGGGATTGGGCAGCATAGAAGTCAAATTAATAAATAAATAAATTTTCGGCCTTCTTTGTTCTCCACGGGCTTCAAGAAAGCCTCCTGAACACCGGGGGTGGCGAAAAACAGCTTTCCTGAACACTGGGGATAGAAAAAATGGCCCAATGGGCCAACCGGAAATCCACAGCCTTCAATGAGTCCTCAGAGAGGGGCGGCATAGAAATTCAATAAATGAATAAATAAATAAATGAGGCTGGTACACATGCATGGAGGAGGGGCAGCAGGGGGGGTGTTGTGTGCATTCATGGGGGGAGGGCACTGTATTGCAGGCACACGCATGTATGCTATCACACATGCATGCACCTTTTTGGCACCTGAGCCAAAAATACACTAGATAACTGTTGTGGTTAGCTCTGGCCCAGCTCCTGTCCCAAGGACTGTGGATGTGGGGGAGACATCCACATGCTGCAGGCCTGTTTTGCCCCCGGTGGAATCTGCTGATGAAGGCTCCTCTGACCAAAAAGACATGAGTGACAGGGAGGAGGAGAGTGGGGCAGACAGCTCAGAAGGGGATCGATTATCTAGCTCCTCCTTGGATTCAGAACAAGAGTTAATGATACAGCCACGCATGTGGAGAGTGATGCATAGACAACAACAACTGAGAGATTATTATCAAAGAAAATGAGGCCACCTGTGGTTGGGTGGGGCTGTGGTAATTAGTGAGGCTGCTATAAATAGCAACCTGTGGGTTTGGCCATTGTAGAGGATTATCTGATTGTTGTGTTTCGTGACTGCTTTACTGACTTTGACCTTTTGTGTGCTGATTTTCCCCCGCTTTGAAAATAAACCAGGGCAAAGTGTTTCACTTTGTGAAAGAAGGACTGTGAATTGCCTCACAGCTGCAAGCTAAGTATCACAGAACTGATAAGGGACTTGTACAAATCACCAGTTTGTTTGGAGACCAGTGCTCTTTGCTATACCAAAAGAGGGCTTGGTTTAAGTGAATTTTCATTATAAAGAACATTGTTTTGAATTTTCAAACGTGTGTGTGTCTGAAATTTGTACCTGTGAATTTTTGGGAGGATTCTACCAGAGAGCCCGACAGAACAGATAACATTGGAAGTTAACTTTCCTACAACGTTCTAAACGTTAAAATACTGTCCCTGAGACATCCCAAACAGAAGTCAAGTTACTGAACATTAAAACTGCACAAGGATTCTATAAACACCATTTACGTGCAACCTTTGAACAGTTCCCACGAAGCAATTATCAGAAAAAGATGCTCTCTCTCCTTAAAATAACTGGGAAGGAAGCATGTGTATGTCAAATGTCAAAAAAGAAGCAAAACACTGCTTCAGAATTTGCATACTTCTGCCCAGAATTGATTAAAACTGCAGCATCTGAATGGAAGCTGCTTGAGTCCCCAATTAATTTTGGTGTGTTACTGTAGTTGTATTTTCTTCCACTATCAGTTGTTGTTAATTTCAGCTCATGAGCAAATGGCAAATTCCATTGATTCCATCCCTTTATTGCGCCTCTTCTTTGATCTTCCATTGCTATCTCCTGCCTAACCTGTTTGAAACTTTACTGTAAGGTTTGGGAATGCAAATACGATATATTTGAACAAACACTGCTGCTGTTCCATTTATTTACTAGCGTGATCTGTCAACAAATTCAGAAGAAACAATGCCCCATGGGAAGATTTGAGATATACACTTGAAAAGCAGTGTCAGTTTTTTCATTAGATAATGAACAATTTTTCTGTTTTTTTTTCTTCTGTTGAGAAGTTCCTTTGAAGGGAAACTTGAAAAGTGCGTTCACCAGCAATTCAGATAGAGGAAAATGTTTTATTTAATACGCGAGAAATCTCGTATCAAATAAAAGACATTTGCCCTATAAACAAGAATACCCGTTTTCAAAAAAAGTGTGGAATTATGGAGTAGCAAAATAAAGATTTTCGACTAGGATGTACAAATGGATACAGGAATTTATTCACTTACAAATAGAACTCACACCGGAACTTCTCCTTTTAGGAATACAGTCATACCTCGTCTTACGAACCTAATTGGTTCCAGGGGGAGGTTCGTAAGACGAAAGGTTCGTATGACGAAACAGTGTTTCCCATAGGAAACAATGTAAAATCAATTAATCAATGCAACAACCCCCCCCAAAAAAAAACGCCGCCACCCGGCTGTCACCTTTTAAAACAGCCAGGGGGGGGCTTCCCAGCGTCCTCCTGAACCCTAACGCCAAACCCGAACTTCCGGGTTCGCCGTTCGCGAGACCGCCGAGAAGCCCCCCGGCTGTTTTAAAAGGTGACAGCCGGGCGGCGGGGCTTTTCAGCGGCCTCCCGAACCCGAACTTTTGCCGAACTTCTCGGTTCAGCGTTCAGGAGGCCGCTGAGAAACCCCGCCGCCCAGCTGTCACCCTTTAAAACAGCCAGGAGGCTTCTTGGCGGCCTCCCGAACGCCAAACCCAGAAGTTCGGGTTTGGCATTCGGGTTCAGGAGAACGCTGGTAAGTCCCCGGCTGTTTTAAAAGGTGACAGCTGGGCGGCAGGGCTTCTCAGCGGCCTCCCAAACCCGAACTTTTGCCAAACTTCCAGGTTCGGCGTTCGGGAGGCCGCTGAGAAGCCCCGTCGCCTGGCTGTCACCCTTTAAAACAGCCTGGGGGCTTCTCGGCGGCCTCCCGAACGCCGAACCCAGAAGTTCGGGTTCGGCGTTCGGGTTCAGGAGGACGCTGGGGAGCCCCCCGCCTGTTTCAAAAAGCGACAGCCGGGCGGCAGGACTTCGCGGCGGCGGCGGATTCGTAAGAAGGAAAAAGTTCGTAAGAAGAGGCAAAAATTTTCTGAACCCCAGGTTCATATCTTGGGTTGTTCGTAAGACGAGGGGTTCGTATCATGAGGTACCACTGTATTTAAGAATAACTATACTAAGAGCATTAAATATCTCATACTTCATACCACCACAGCAGCTAGGTTCACTTTTGCCCAATTTTGGAGCAATTCGGGAACCCCCCCAGAAAGCACAATAATTAGCAAAATTTATGAATGCGCTGAGATAGACAAGCTAACAATTGACTTGCGAGGCCAGAAAGACTTTTATATTTTGAAATATGAAATAGATGGTACCGTTGGATCGAGCATAGAAAAACAAAAGTAAAAATAAAGAGTTAAAATAGAAGCATAACATGTAAATATGTACTGTATATATAAAAGCATAAGTATTTTACCGATTGCAATAATGTAATATCAGTACAATATGTCCAAATACTGTATATAAAATGTGAGGTAACCCCCCAAAAAAAGATGATGCAATGATGTAACAATGCAGAATCATTTATTGTATTTATTGTATTATTGTTTTTGCAAAAGAGACTGGAAATTAATAAATTCTATTTTTTTAAAAAGTAAATTAAAAAAGTAATGTATCTGCGAGACCGCCTTCTGCTGCACGAATCCCAGTGGCCGGTTAGGTCCCACAGAGTTGGCCTTCTCCGGGTCCCGTCGACTAAACAATGTTGGCTGGCGGAACCCAGGGGAAGAGCCTTCTCTGTGGCGGCCCCAACCCTCTGGAACCAGCTCCCCCCAGAAATTAGGATTGCCCCCACCCTCCTTGCCTTTCGTAAACTCCTTAAAACCCACCTCTGCCGTCAGGCATGGGGAAACTGAGATATCTCCCCTTGTCTATGTAGTTTTATGTATGGTATGTTGTATGTATGATTTTTAAACAATGGGGTTTTTAGACTTTTAATGTTAGATTTATTATTATAGACTTTTAATATTAGATTTGTCATTGTATACTGTTTTTATCACTGTTGTGAGCTGCCCCGAGTCTGCGGAGAGGGGCGGCATACAAATCTAATAAATAAATAAATAAATAAATAAATAAATAAATAAATAAATAAATAAATAAATATGAATGAATGAATGAATGAATGAATGAATGAATGAATGAATGAATGAATAAAATATTTCCGTTGCAAATGCAATGCAGAGGGTACCAAACTATTTAGGAAAAATGGTACTTTTGTGTGGCAATGAAAGCGTATTTCAAGAAATGGGTGTTTGCTAATGGAGCGTCAAAGAAAACCATGGTTTGCTGTCTTCAAATTGGCTACAACCTGGTCTGCTGTCTCTTTAAGACCGCTCCCTAGCCAGCATAGCATCAAGTGGCTATAAAAGCTGAATAGAGGCAGTTGGGTTTGGTAGCGGTGTGAGAAAGAAGGTGGCTGTGTTTGTTTATGGACCAAAAAGCCTGAAGCAGCCTAAAGCTAACAAAGAGATACTGTTCTCCAGCAGTCAGATTCACAAGGAGTAACAGTGGAAGAACAGTATTAGGAACTACAGTATAGTAAAAGTGGGGAAGAGTGCAGGGCTGAATTGCTCCCAGTTTACTCATGCCTATGGATCATTGGAGAGCCAGTCGCAAACGAAGCCACCTGGGTTCTTTTTTACCCTCTGCGGATGCGCAAAGCATTCTGTGCATGGGCAGAGGGTAAAAGAACCCAAATGAGGTTAGCACTTAACATGAGTGATCCCCCTGATTCATCTAAAGTCTGCCACTGATCCTCCTTAGTCAATGTTTCATGTCCATGTGGACTTTTGGGGAATCAATGTGCTCCAACGTAGCCAATATATATAACAATCGAAACATTAAAATATGTCAAAGGGTTAAATAAGGTCAGGAGGGAAGTGTTTTTGATAGGAAAGTGAAGAACAAGGGGGCATAATCTGAGGTTAGTTGGGGGAAAGATTAGAAGTAATGTGGGAAAATATTATTTGACTGAAAGAGTAGTAGATGCTTGCAACAAACTTCCAGCAGACGTGGTTGGTAAATCCACAGTAACTGAATTTAAACATGCCTGGGATAAACATAGATCCATCCTAAGATAAAATACAGGAAATAGTATAAGGGCAGACTAGATGGACCATGAGGTCTTTTTCTGCCGTCAATCTTCTATGTTTCAATAATGGCCCGGGACAAGATATACAAGAAAGATATACAAGATTGGCTAAGATATACCCAAATTGTAATCAGACACGTTGAGAGTGTAAAGAAGAGCAGGGCACCTTCTGTCACCTATGGTGGTTATGTCCCGAAGCGAAAAAGTACTGGAGAAAGCTCCAAAAGTAGATACAAGAAACACAGATACAGTCATTGAATTCACGCCAGAATTCTTTTTGTTAGGTATTATTAGAAAACCATATTTAAAAAATATTAAATATCTAAGTGTTCAAAGAGTTGGCTATGACCTTTAAAGCCCTACATGGCATTGGACCAGAATACCTCCGGAACCGCCTGCTACCGCACAAATCCCAGAGACCGATAAGGTCCCACAGAGTTGGCCTTCTCCGGATCCCGTCGACTAAACAATGTCGTTTGGCGGGCCCCAGAGGAAGAGCATACAAATCCAATCTTCATCATCATCTCAGGGACTGCCTTCTGCTGCACGAATCCTAGCGACCAGTTAGGCCCCACAGAGTGGGCCTTCTCCAGGTCCCGTCAACTAAACAATGTTGTTTGGCGGGACCCAGGGGAAGAGCCTTCTCTGTGGCGGCACCGGCCCTTTGGAACCAACTCCCCCCAGAGATTAGAATTGCCCCCACCCTCCTTGCCTTTCGTAAGCTTCTTAAAACCCACCTCTGCCATCAGGCATGGGGGAACTGAGATATTCTTTCCCCCTAGGCCTTACAATTTACGCATGATATGTTTGTATGTATGTTTGGTTTTATAATAAGGGTTTTTTTTAGTTGTTTAGTATTGGATTATTACATGCTATTTTTTGTCACTGTTGTTAGCTGCCTCAAGTCTGCGGAGAGGGGCAGCATACAAATCCAATCAATCAATCAATCAATCAATCAATAATAATTATTGTTGTTGTTATTGTTGTTTTGGGTTTTTTTGTTATTGTCAGTTGTTTTATTTATTTATTTATTTATTTATTTATTTATTTAATTTGTATGCCGCCCCTCTTGGAAGACTCGGGGCAGCTAACAACAATAATAAGACAGCATATACCAACAATCCAATACTAAAAACAATTAAAAACCCATTATAATAAAAACCAAACAGACATACAGACATACCATGCATAAAATTGTAACGGCCTAGGGGGAAAGAGTATCCCGAGTCTTCGGAGAGGGGCGGCATACAAATCTAAGTAATAAATAAATAAAATAAATAAATAAAATCTCAATTCCCCCATGCCTGGTGGCAGAGGTGGGTTTTACGTAGCTTACGAAAGGCAAGGAGGGTGGGGGCAATTCTAATCTCTGGGGGGAGTTGGTTCCAGAGGGCCGGGACCGCCACAGAGAAGGCTCTTCCCCAGGTCCCGCCAAGCGGCATTGTTTAGTTGACAGGACCCGGAGAAGACCCAGTCTGTGGGACCTAACTGGTCGCTGGGATTCGTGCAGCAGAAGGCTGTCCCGGATATAATCTGGTTCGGTGCCATGAAGGGCTTTATAGGTCATAACCAACACTTTGAATTGTGACCGGAAACTAATCGGCAACCAATGCAGACTGCAGAGTGTTGGTGTAACATGGGCATATTTGGAAAAGCCCATGATTATTATTATTACAGTGTTCCCTCGATTTCCGCGGGGGATGCGTTCCGAGACTGCCCGCGAAAGTCGAATTTCCGCGAAGTAGAGATGCGGAAGTAAATACACCATTTTTGGCTATGGACAGTATCACAAGCCATCCCGTAACACTTTAAACCCCTAAATTACCATTTCCCTTAACAACCATTTACTCACCATTATTACTGGTACTCACCATTGAATAAGACACAGTGATCCTGATATTTATAAACATAATTATTTATTAACAATATTTTTTTTTGTTATTTATTTGCTAAAATTATTAGTTTGGTGATGACATATGATGTCATCGGGTGGGGAAAAACCGTGGTATAGGAAAAAAACCGCAAAGTTTTTTTTTATTAATATTTTTTGATAAACCGTGGTATAGGCTATTCGCGAAGTTTGAACCCGCGAAAATCGAGGGAACACTGTAAATATTATTACTATTATTAAGAAGGGCAATTAGCAAATCCAGAGAAGAGGGAGACAAAGATGCATTTTGAACAGTTTCCAAAATCCCCAGCTTTAATGACTGAAAAGTTTTATCCTGATCATAACATCCTCTTCATTTTTTTTAAGAGTAACTAAATACTATTAAAAATTCATGTAAAAAGCAAGGTTGTATTTACTGAAAGCCTGCAGCCGCACAGCCATCCTATTCCATGGCAAAATTGGCTTTTATCCTCTCGTTATACGCATTTCCAGTTCTATATTTAATCCATATTATGCTCCTAAGGGCTCAGGCAGTTAGAAGACAAGATACAATGTTAATTTAGAACTTAATATAAAACCACTTATTGTGGGGGGGTTTTTTAAAGTACCAAATGCTAATTAACAGCTTGGCAAAAGAAATCATATTTAACCTGTAATAATAGTCAAGTAGATTTTTTTTTAATTCATTTACAATTCAATTCTCCCTTGATCCTCGAGTTAAAATTCAACTGTGCAGTTTTACTATCCAAACACCGCACCTTCAATAACTGAAATTATCTTCCAAGGAAAAAAGAAGGGGATTGGATATACAGTGTTCCCTCGATTTTCGCGGGGGATGCGTTCCGAGACCGCCCGCGAAAGTCGAATTTCCGCGAAGTAGAGATGCGGAAGTAAATACACTATTTTTGGCTATGAACAGTATCACAAGCCTTCCCTTAACACTTTAAATCCCTAAACTGCAATTTCTCATTCCCTTAGCAACCATTTAGATTATTACTCACCATGTTTATTTATTAAAGTTTATTAAAATAAATGTTTATTAAAGGCGGATGAAAGTTTGGCGATGACGTATGACGTCATCAGGCGGGAAAAACCATGGTATAGGGAAAAAACAGCAAAGTATTTTTTAATTAATATTTTTGAAAAACCGTGGTATAGCCGTTTCGCGAAGTTCGAACCCGCGAAAATCGAGGGACCACTGTATATCTGATCAAAAATGGCTGAAAATGTTTTTAAGCAGTTTAAAGTAGGTACGTAATTAGCAAGCTCTTTGACATATTTTAAGCACTTATATTTCAAAATAATCTCCCAAATAAACTTCTTGAAACGAATAAACTCTCGGGTAAAATGTGTGCTCGTATGGCTAGATACTCATAAATCAATGAGGCCCAGCAGCACATGGATTCTCTCTGTAAAAGATGCTTCAAAGCAGGAGGGGGGCAGGGAGAGACAGCACCTGTCTTCAGCTCATTAAAGCAGCTGTATATTTCCCTAAGAATGCATGCAGCAAAAAGAACAGCTGTTTAAGTTGTTGCAGGGACCAGATGTTGCTATTATATTCCTAGGCATGCCAAACTAGTTTTTGAAGTTCACGTCTGAAGCACCAACCCAACTGTTCAAATCAGTCTGATAGGACAATTCATATTTCACTAATATAAATTCTGTAGTATGAGTGGCGGGGAAAAGAACACACATCTATAGTCCTATTTTGTTCGTGTATGTGTGTGTGTGTGTGTATTTGTGTATGTAAAACATATTTTGCTAATAATGAAAAGGAAGGCAGACTACTATAGATCTATTTCGGGATTATTTGCCTTCATCAGGTAGCCACACCCTTACTGGGATTTGAACCTGGGGCCTCTGCCTTGTAAGGCAGAGACCTTAGCCATTAGACTACAGCCTCATCTCCTGTATCAGCTTGTACTTGACAAAAAATATCATATATATATATACAGTGATACCTCATCTTACAAACCCCTCATCATACAAACTTTTCAAAATACAAACCCGGGGTTTAAGATTTTTTTGCCTCTTCTTCCAAACTATTTTCACCTTACAAACCCAAGCCGCCGCCACTGGGGTGCCCCGTCATTTTTGCGCTGCTGGGATTACACTTCTGGGATTCCTCTGAGGCTCCCCTCCATGGAAAAACCCACCTCTGGACTTCTGTGTTTTTGTGATGCTGCAGGGGAATCCCAGCAGTGCAAAAATTGGCTCTTCCCTCGCAACAGAAGTCCAGAGGTGGGGTTTCCCAGCGAGGGGAGCCTCAGTGAAATTGCAGCATCACAAAAACATGGAAGTCCGGAGGTGGGGTTTCGAGGACTTCCGTGTTTTTGCGATGCTGCAATTTCACTGAGGCTCCCCTCGCTGGGAAACCCCACCTCCGGACTTCCGTTGCCAGCGAAGCACCTGTTTTTGCGCTGCTGGGATTTCCCTGCAGCATCACAAAAACACGTGGCAAGAGATGGCCCCATAAATAATCTGACACTGAGCCATATACAACTTTATAGGTGATAACCAACACCTTGAATTGTGCCTGGAGACTAATAGGAAGCCAGTGCAGCTCACGGAGTATAGGTGTTATATGGGTGTACTGAGGTGCACCCATGACAGCTCACGCGCCTGCATTCTGGACCATTTGGAGTCTCCAAACATTTTTCGAGGGTAGCCCCATGTAGAGCACGTTGCAATAATCAAGACAGGAGGTGATGAGGGCCTGAGCGACAGTGCGTAGAGCCTCCGGGTCCAGATAGGGTCGCAACTGGTACAGCAGGCGAACCTGGGCAAAAGTCACCCTGGCCACAGCCACAAAATTATGTTCAAAGTTCAGCTGTGGATCCAGGAGGACACCCAAGTTGTGGACCCTAAGTTTTCTACCCCCAGGACAATGGTCGGACAGATCAAATAGTCCTTAGGAGGAAATGCCCACAGCAACTCGGTCTTGTCTGGGGTTGAGCTAGAGACAGAGTCAACAATTGTGGCAAAAAGGTGTAATTTTGGACCTGTCTCATTTAACAACCACTTCGCTTAGCAACCAAAATTCTGGTCCAAATTGTAATCGCAAATTGAGGACTCCCTGTATGAATCTGTCCTTACTGCAACCTACCACTCTTTTTTCAATGTGGGCTCCTTATTTATTATTATTCATTCATTAAATTTATTTATTGGATTTATTTATTTATTTATTGGATTTGTATGCCGCCCCTCTCCGTATTAAAACAGCTAAAAAACCCTTATTTCTAAAACCAAACATACAGTAACATACCTCATCTTACGAACTTAATTGGTTCCAGGACGAGGTTCGTAAGGTGAAAAGTTCATAAGATGAAACAATGTTTCCCATAGGAATCAATGGAAAAGCCAATAATGCGTGCAAGCCGATTAGGAAAATCCAAAACATTAAGGCTTTAAAAAAAAAAGCTGCCGGCAGACGAAGCTGAGGCGAACGGAGTGGGGGGAGGGAAACCCATGGAGATCCAGAGGGGAGAATGGGGCAGGAAAGAGTGGAGAAAAACGGAGGAAACCCATGGAGATCCAGAGGGGAGAATGGGGCAGGAAAGAGTGGAGAAAAACGGAGGAAACCCATGGAGATCCAGAGGGGAGAATGGGGCAGGAAAGAGTGGAGGAAAACGGAGGAAACCCATGGAGATCCAGAGGGGAGAATGGGGCAGGAAAGAGTGGAGAAAAACGGAGGAAACCCATGGAGATCCAGAGGGGAGAATGGGGCAGGAAAGAGTGGAGAAAAACGGAGGAAACCCATGGAGATCCAGAGGGGAGAATGGGGCAGGAAAGAGTGGAGAAAAACGGAGGAAACCCATGGAGATCCAGAGGGGAGAATGGGGCAGGAAAGAGTGGAGAAAAACAGAGGAAACCCATGGAGATCCCGAGGGGAGAATGGGGCAGGAAAGAGTGGAGAAAAACGGAGGAAACTCATGGAGATCCAGAGGGGAGAATGGGGCAGGAAAGGGTGGAGAAAAATGGAGGAAACCCATGGAGATCCAGGGGGAGAATGGGGCAGGAAAGAGTGGATAAAAACGGAGGAAACCCACGGAGATCCAGAGGGGAGAATGGGGCAGGAAAGAGTGGAGAAAAACGGAGGAAACCCATGGAGATCCAGGGGGAGAATGGGGCAGGAAAGAGTGGATAAAAACGGAGGAAACCCACGGAGATCCAGAGGGGAGAATGGGGCAGGAGAGAGTGGAGAAAAACGGAGGAAACCCATGGAGATCCAGAGGGGAGAATGGGGCAGGAAAGAGTGGAGAAAAACAGAGGAAACCCATGGAGATCCCGAGGGGAGAATGGGGCAGGAAAGAGTGGAGAAAAACGGAGGAAACTCATGGAGATCCAGAGGGGAGAATGGGGCAGGAAAGGGTGGAGAAAAATGGAGGAAACCCATGGAGATCCAGGGGGAGAATGGGGCAGGAAAGAGTGGATAAAAACGGAGGAAACCCACGGAGATCCAGAGGGGAGAATGGGGCAGGAAAGAGTGGAGAAAAACGGAGGAAACCCATGGAGATCCAGGGGGAGAATGGGGCAGGAAAGAGTGGATAAAAACGGAGGAAACCCACGGAGATCCAGAGGGGAGAATGGGGCAGGAGAGAGTGGAGAAAAACGGAGGAAACCCATGGAGATCCAGAGGGGAGAATGGGGCAGGAAAGATTGGAGAAAAACGGAGGAAACCCATGGAGATCCAGAGGGGAGAATGGGGCAGGACAGGGTGGGAAAAAACGGGAGGAACTCAAGTCTGGAGGTGGGGCATCCCAGCGGCCGGTGGCAGGTTCGTAAGGTGAAAAAAGTTCGTAAGAAGAGGCAAAAAAATTCCGAACCCTGGGTTCGTATCTTGAAAAGTTCGTATGACGAGGGGTTCGTATCATGAGGTACCACTGTACATGCAAACAAACATACCATGCATAAATTGTAAAGGCCTAGGGGGAAAGAATATCTCAGTTCCCCCATGCCTGACGGCAGAGGTGGGTTTTTAGGAGCTTACGAAAGGCGAGGAGGGTGGGGGCAATTCTAATCTGGTTCCAGAGGGTCGGGGCCGCCACAGAGAAGGCTCTTCCCCTGGGCCCCGCCAAACGACATTGTTTTGTTGACGGGACCCAGAGAAGGCCCACTCTGTGGGACCTAACCGGTCGCTGGGATTCGTGCGGCAGAAGGCGGTCTCGTAGATACCCTGGTCCCACCCATCTCACTATTAAGTTCTGAATCCAATTCCAACACGAGATGTAAACCAAACGGACGAGCGCGCTAGAAGCCGAACAACGGAACGAATGAAGCTCTGTGCAAAATTGCCTCTCTTTGTCCGAGCACGTCCTTCGGAGTGAAAAAACTCAACCCAATCCTTTTGCTTTATGGCCATCATGCAAATGAAGCAAGAAACCTGACTCATCACATCGGGAGTGAACTCAAGGTAGTGGGGCCACTGTCACATCGCAGTTAATAGCACGTCTTGCAAAGTACGACTTTGCTCTCGTCATAAATCTGCCGTCCGTTGGTTTTGCTGACTGGGCCTAAATTCAATAGCAAAAAGGGGCAAAATATTAACTGGAAAGGACACCATTCAGTTGAGGAGAAAGGCTGGATTATTCAGAAGGCATTGGGGGAGAGAGAGAGACAACCAGGAAATGTGGATTTGGCACAGAGACAAAAAACCTCGGCTTATGTTAATAAGATTGGCTTCCATTAACCTTCATGACACCTTCGTAGAGCGCTTCAGTAGCCATGGTGTTTGATTCCTAGGACAAGGCGTGCCTGTTACACACACACACACACAAACTCCACTTCTACTTGTGAGGCATGAAATATTAGAATATGTCAGCAAGCCAAAGTTTCTAACTCTTTTTATGAATAGAGACACCGAGGCCAAGGTGAAGGCATTATTTAGCAAAGGTGGGGGGGATTTTGCGCGTGACGAGTAGACCGGTGGGCAGATGGTATTCATTTGGTTCCACTGTGCTAAAATCAAATAATTTTGTTACCAAAAGTCATGAACATCACGCCGATCAAACTAGGCCTATTTAGAGACCTGAAGCTTGGCGTTCTCTCGCAATGGTCTCCCGAGATCCACGTACCCCCTCGCTCGGCTTGGCCAAGTGCCCGATGTGACATTTCTATTTTCTGCTCCCCCCTTGTAAAGCTGGGGAATTTTGGATGTCTTCCAAAGCTTGACACACAAAGAGGGGGGGGGAAATCCCTAATGTGACAAGACAAGGATGGGGGGGGGCTCTTTTGCATATGCAGAGCAGCAATTCTAACTCATGGTAATGAAATTCAGTCTCTAGACAAAAAAGTGGGGGCAGAATTAACAAGACATAAAGCATCGGAAAGTATGTTCTTCTGCCTTCGGGCCTCACCCTAAAACTTTTAAAAGAAACTTTTCCAATGTGCTTTCACAGCCAACTATCTGATGTGTCCCCCAAAACTACCAGAGGAAATATAGGGGCGAGGGGCGGCATACAAATCTAATAAATAATAATAATAATAATAATAATAATAATAATAATAATAATAATAATAATAATAAAATTATTATTATATTATTATTATTATCATTATTATTATCATTATGTCAATACAACACAGCAAACGAGATCACTATGCTGGATTTCGTATTTCATCACCAGTCGGGAGCTTCCCAAGCACCTAGGACTGCGTGATGTAGCGGCGAATTATGTTTGCCGATCCCAGTAAAGCGGCCTTTTGCAATTGACAGATGGAGGTTTTGTCAATTCCGATGGTTTTCAAATGTCCGCCAAGATCCTTTGGCAATGCGCCCAGCGTGCCAAGGACCACTGGGACCACTTTCACGGGTTTATGCCAGAGTCGTTGCAGCTCGATTTTTAGATCTTCATATTTCACTAATTTCTCTAGCTGCTTCTCCTCAATTCTGCTGTCCCCTGGGATTGCGATGTCGATGATCCATACTTTCTTTTTCTCCACAATCAGGATGTCTGGTATGTTATGCTTCAGAATTCGGTCAGTCTGAAGTTGGAAGTCCCACAGTAGTTTTGCTATTATTATTATTATTATATTATTATTATTATTATTATTATTATTATCATCATTATGTCAATACAACACAGCAAACGAGATCACTATGCTGGATTTCGTATTTCATCACCAGTCGGGCGCTTCCCAAGTACCTAGGACTGCGTGATGTAGCGGCGAATTATGTTTGCCGATCCCAGTAAAGCGGCCTTTTGCAATTGACAGATGGAGATTTTGTCAATTCCGATGGTTTTCAAATGTCCGCCAAGATCCTTTGGCAATGCGCCCAGCGTGCCAAGGACCACTGGGACCACTTTCACGGGTTTATGCCAGAGTCGTTGCAGCTCGATTTTTAGATCTTCATATTTCACTAATTTCTCTAGCTGCTTCTCCTCAATTCTGCTGTCCCCTGGGATTGCGATGTCGATGATCCATACTTTCTTTTTCTCCACAATCAGGATGTCTGGTATGTTATGCTTCAGAATTCGGTCAGTCTGAAGTTGGAAGTCCCACAGTAGTTTTGCTATTATTATTATTATTATTATTATTATTATTATTATTATTATTATTATTATTATTTATTAGATTTGTATGCTGCCCCTCTCCGTAGACTCGGGGCGGCTCACAACAATAATAAGAACAATATACGGTAACAAATTTAATAATGAAAAAACTAAAAAACCCTTATTTAAAAATAAAACATACACACAAACATACCATGCATAAAATATATAGGCCTGGGGAGAGTCTCAATTCCCCCATGCCTGACGGCAGAAGTTTACGAAAGGCAAGGAGGGTGGGTGCAATTCTAATCTCGGGGGGGAGCTGGTTCCAAAGGGTCGGGGCCGCCACAGAGAAGGCTCTTCCCCTGGGTCCCGTCAAACGACATTGTTTAGTCAACGGGACCCAGAGAAGGCCAACTCTGTGGGACCTAACTAGTCGCTGGGGATTCATGCAGCAGAAGGCGGTCCCGGTGATATTCTGGCCCGATGCCATGAAGGGCTTTATAGGTCATAGCCAACACTTTCAATTGTGACCGGAAACTGATCAGCAACCAATGCAGACTGCGGAGTGTTGGAGTAACATGGGCATATTTAGGAAAGCCCATGATTGCTCTCACAGCTGCATTCTGCACAATCTGAAGTTTCCAAACACTTTTCAAAGGTAGCCCCACGTAGAGAGAGTTACAGTAGTCGAGCCTCGAGGTGATGAGAGCATGAGTGACTGTGAGCAGTGACTCCCGGTCCAAATAGGGCCGCAACTGGTGCACCAGGCGAACCTGGGCAAACGTCCCCCTTGCCACAGCTGAAAGATGTTTCTCTAATGTGAGCTGTGGGTCGCCCATAATAATAATATATTAGATTTGTATGCCGCCCCTCTCCGAGGACTCGGAGTGGCTCACTTCATTACATATAAACATCTTCTCTCTATATAAACATCCTTCTTTCCAAAAAAAAAAAAAGAAGACTTTGGAAGGACCCATTACACCTGACAGAATAATTGGCGAGGCAGGGAACTTAGTAAGACGTTGAGAAAGGCTGTTCTCAAAGAACAGACGGGCACAGAGAATACTTCTTTAATTACCCAGTTCATCATACCTCACGTAATTCAGCAATCTGGATCCCTTGAGATAACGCAAGCTGCCGAGTCCAAAGACAACACGCTTAATGAAATACTCCAGTTCCTTTCAGATATTAATGCAGCCATACTTCACAATGGAACTGCTGGCAGAGAGCAAAGGTCTTCGAAGGAAGACTTTCCCCAAGTTTTCTGACTTGTTGGACCGGGAGGGAATGCTGCTTGTGCAAGTGGAGATGTGAGCGTATCCATCCATGCACTGCCTCCCGCTTCCGTGGCCAGATTCCAAATAGTTCAAGGTTTAGGCCGAAGCCATCATTTGGAGTTTGAGACTTTGGCCTGCCATAGTAGAATAGTGCAGTGGGTACTGAGAGAGGTGGTTTATTTTTTTTATTTTTTATTTATTTATTGTTAGAGTTGGAAGGGACTATGCGGGTCATCAAGTCAAACCCCCTGCCTAAGCAGGAACACTATAGCATCCCAGCCAAATGGCAGTCCAATTTCCTCTTAAAAATGTCCAGAGTATTGGAGTTCACAACGTCCGCTGGTACGTTGTTCCACTGGTTGATCGTTCTGACTGTCAGGAAGTTCTTCCTTATTTCCAGGTTGAATCTCTCCTTGGTCATCTTCCAGCCGTTGTTCCTCACCCGGCCCTCCGGTGCCCTGGAGAATAAAGTGATCCCCTTCTCTCTGTGGAAACCCCTCGTATACCTGTAGACTGCTATCATGTCCGCTCTGGCCCTCCTTTTCTCTAGGTTATCCATGCTCAGTTCCCGCAGTCTCTCTTCGTAAGTCTTGGTTTCTAGTCCCCTGATCATTTTGGTTGCTCTTTTCTGCACCTTCTCCAGAGTTTCAATGTCTTTTTTGAAGTGTGGTGACCAGAACTGAACACAGTACTCCAGGTATGGTCTTACCAGGGCATAGTAGAGTGGTATTAAGACTTCCCTGGTTGCATGAGAGGGAAGGTTTACTTATGGGACCGCCTTCTGATGCACAAATCCCAGTGACCAATAAGGTCCCATAGAGTTGGCCTTCTCCAGGTCCCGTCGACCAAACAATGTCGTCTGGCGGGACCTAGGGGAAGAGTCTTCTCTGTGGCGGCCCCGGCCCGCTGGAATCAGCTCGCTCCGGAGATTTGTACTGCCCCCACCCTCCTCGCCTTCTGCAAGACACTTAAGACCCATCTATGTTGCCAGGTATGGGGCAGCTATGCCCCCTTCTTCTCTGACCATTAAATGTTATGTATGGATGTGATTGAGTAGACTGACTGTTTTTTATATAATGGGATTTTAGTTACTGTTTTTTAACTATTAGATTTGTATACATATTGTTTGTATTGCATGTTGTGAGCCGCTCCGGGTCCTCGGAGAGGGGCGGCGTACAAGTCTAATAAATTGAATTGAATTGAGTTGAAGGTCACTAGCCACAACAAATTCCTTTCTTAGAGTCCAAGGTCATCCTTTGTTCTTCACCAGTGGATGTACCAAGGTCATCGGTGGAATTCCCACAACCAGACTGGTCCACGTGATGAACTTGTGGGCGTGGGAATGAGGGGTGAACCTTAATCTGGGTAGAGTACTGGAAAGGAAGTTAGTATTAGGATGGCTACAGTGCAACTAACATGGCTCTGTTAATAAATCGAACCTTGGATGAGATAAATGATCTGGAACTGATTTATTTCTCAGATTATATTTGGAGTGCTGAGACAAGGCCCAGATAGGGCCAAGGCCTGAGGAATTGGGGACCCTTGTTCTAAAGCAATATTTCTCATACAAAAAAGAACCCCTACAAATTTTTTTGTCCAATGGGACAGTAGATCGCTGGTGCACTTATTCTTTTTTGGATAAGTGTGATTGAACACACAAGGAATTTGTCTTTGGTGCATACGATCTCAGTGTACATAAAAGAAAAGATACATTTGGTTGTTGGTTACTACCTATAAAGCCCTTCATAGCACCGGACCAGGATATCTGCGAGACCGCCTTCTGCCGCACGAATCCCAGTGACCGGTCAGGTCCCACAGAGTTGGTCTTCTCCGGGTTCCGTTGACTAAACAATGTCGTCTGGCGGGACCCAGGGGAAGAGCCTTCTCTGTGACGGCCCCGACCTTCTGGAATCAGCTCGCTCCAGAGATTAGAACTGCCCCTACCCTCCTTGCCTTTCGTAAACTCCTTAAGACCCACCTTTGCCGTCAGGCATGGGGGAACTAAAACACCTCCCCCTTGCCCATGTTGTTTTGTTGATTGATTGACTGTGTGCCTGTTTTTTATATATACTGTTTTTTATGAGATTATTAATTTCAATTGGAACTGGATGGGTGGGCATTGGATTTGGTATTGTGTACTGTACTGTTTTTTATTATTGTTGTGAGCCACCCCGAGTTTGCGGAGAGGGGCGGCATATAAATCCAATAAACCTAAACCTAAACCTAAACCTAAAACCCACCTGTGTCGTCAGGCATGGGGGAACTGAGACATCTCCCCCTGCCTATGTAGTTTTAGTGCATGATATGACTGCGTGTATGTTTTTTATATTGGGGTTCTTTGCTTTTAGATTTTTAAATGTACAAGTGTTATTTTAGATTTTGAATTATTAGATTTGTCAATGTATATTGTTTTTGTCACTGCTGTGAGCCGCCCCGATTTTGCGGTGAGGGGCGGCATACAAATCTAATAAATAATAATAATAATAATTTGCCAAGAATCATGAGGTACATATCTTAATGATTGTCAGAGGGTACAAATAAGCAATCGGAGCAATCAATATTGATATAAATTGTAAGGATACAAGCAACAAAGCTACAGTTATACAGTCATTAGTGGGAGGGGATGGGTGATGGGAACGGTAAGATTAATAGTGCAAACTTTATAAATAGTTTGACAGCGTTGAGGGAATTATTTGTTTAGCAGAGTGAGGGCCTTTGGGAAAACACTGCTCTTGCATCTAGTTGTTGTGGTGTGCAGTGCTCTATGGCATTATTTTGAGGGTAGGAGTTGAAACAGTTTATGTCCAGGATGCGAGGGGTCAGTAAATATTTTCACAGCCCTCTTTTTGACTCATGCAGTACACAGGTCCTCAATGGAAGGCAGGTTGGCAACAATAGTTTTTTTTCTGCAGCGCCATTATAACTTTGAATGGTCACTAAATGGATTAAAGCCCTTCATGGCACCGGACCAGATTATCTCAGGGACCGCCTTCTGCTGCACGAATCCCAGCAACCAGTTAGGTCCCATAGAGTGGGTCTTCTCCGGGTCCCGTCAACTAAACAATGTCGTTTGGCGGGACGCAGGGGAAGAGCCTTCTCTGTGGCGGCCCCAACTCCCCCCAGAGATTAGAATTGCCCCCACCCTCCTCGCCTTTCGTAAACTTCTTAAAACCGACCTCTGCCATCAGGCATGGGGGAACTGAGATATTCTTTCCCCCTAGTCCTCTACAATTTACGCATGGTATGTCTGTATGTATGTTTGGTTTTTATAATAAGGGGCTTTTTAGTTATTTTAGTACTGGATTGGATTGTTACATGCTGTTTTTATCATTGTTGTTAGCCGCCCCGAGTCTACGGAGAGGGGCGGCATACAAATCCAATCAATCAATCAATCAATACTTCTTTTAATTTATACTCAACCTCTCCTCTCAGCATACATGGTTCTCTCTCCACCAATTTATGCACAATACGAATCCTAAATGGCTTATGTTGAAGGACCAAGTCCGACTCATTTAAATAAAAAATACTGAGAATTTATTTTTGCAATACCATCGCTATCTAATTCTCTATCCAAAGTACATTTCCCATTACGGGTTATTTCTATCGCAAACTGCAGCCAAAACCAGCATTATTTTAAGCAAGATCAGGTTAAGCCAACCCTAGAATTTGTGGAAATCCATACTGCTGAAAAACAGGGATTTGGGGGAAGTTTTAAGGCTATTTTTAGCGCGTGTGGAAGAAAACTATGAAATGGAGACAAATTTTGGTGAGGGTGAGGCTGCTTTGCAAAAATAGCAGAGGGTTTAAAAAAAAAAAAATACAGGCCGAGAATTTTTCCCCCTCTATTTAAAAAAAACCCTTAAAGCACGTTTATACACGCCAAGCTTTACTTTTTCTCAAAATACCCTGCAGAAAATATTACATCATGATATTCTCTCGCAGGTATTCTTAGGAGCACAGCTGGCTCCAGCAGCGAAAATAGCAAGAGATTTCCCTTTCAAGCATTTAAATTAACTGTTTTTCCTAGTTCTCTTAGAGGATTACAATTTATCAAGCCCTTCATCCAATCCATCCTGTCTCTTTACAGCAAACCCACCAGGGACTGCAAGAAAACTCTTAGCTTAAAACCATTTGGTAGCTTTAGGTTATCGTCCATCATAATTTTCTTTTAACCACCTGGCAGGTAATATATGCCCTGGGGCAGGGGTATCAAACCTGATTTCATTGAGGGCCACATCAGGGTTTTGTTTGACCTCGGAGGGCCAGGGTAGACATCGATGTCACTCATGTCTGAGGCAACTGTGGTGACCTAAGCCCTCTGCCAGCGAAAATGGGCTCCCCACCTTCATTTTCGGCTGCAACATCCTCCTGCCATCCTCTGCCAGCAAAAATGGAGCTTGCCAGGGCTGCCTGTGGCCCTCTCCAGCTCCATTTTCCCTGGCAGAGGCACCTGCGGGCTAGGTCTAATAGCAATAACAATAGCATTTAGATTTATATACCGCTTAGAAACATAGAAACATAGAAGACTGACGGCAGAAAAAGACCTCATGATCCATCTAGTCTGCCCTTATACTATTTTCTGTATTTTATCTTAGGATGGATATATGTTTATTCCAGGCATGTTTAAATTCAGTTACTGTGGATTGACCAATTCTGCTGGAAGTTTGTTCCAAGCATCTACTAGTCTTTCAGTAAAATAATATTTTCTTACGTTGCTTTTGATCTTTCCCCCAACTAACTTCAGATTGTGTCCCCTTGTTCTTGTGTTCACTTTCCTATTAAAAACACTTCCCTCCTGGACCTTATTTAACCCTTTGACATATTTAAATGTTTCGATCATGTCCCCCCTTTTCCTTCTGTCCTCCAGACTATGCAGATTGAATTCATTAAGTCTTTCCTGATACGTTTTATGCTTAAGACCTTCCACCATTCTTGTAGCCCATCTTTGGACCCATCCAATTTTGTCAATATCTTTTTGTAGGTGAGGTCTCCAGAACTGAACACAGTATTCCAAATGTGGTCTCACCAGCACTCTATATAGCGGGATCATAATCTCCCTCTTTCTGCTTGTTATACCTCTAGCTATGCAGTCAAGCATCCTACTTGCTTTCCCTACCGCCTGACTGCACTGTTCACCCATTTTGAGACTGTCAGACATCCCTACCCCTAAATCCTTCTGTTCTGAAGTTTTTGCTAACACAGAACTGCCAATACAATACTCAGATTGAGGATTCCTTTTCCCCAAGTGCATTATTTTACGTTTGGAAACATTAAACTGCAGTTTCCATTGCTTTGACCATTTATCTAGTAAAGCTAAATCATTTACCCTATTACAGACGCCTCCAGGAATATCAACCCTATTGCACACTTTAGAGTCATCGGCAAATAGGCAAACCTTCCCTACCAAACCTTCCCCTATGTCACTCACAAACATATTAACAAGAATAGGACCCAGAACAGACCCTTGTGGCACACCGCTTGTAACCTGTCTCTGCTCAGAATACTCGCCATTAATAACTCTCTGATGTCTACGCTTCAGCCAGCTGCAAATCCATTGAACTATCCAGGGATTAAGACCAATCTTCACTAATTTATCTATCAGCTCTTTATGTTGAACAGTATCAAAGGCTTTGCTGAAGTCCAGATAGGCAATATCCACACCACCACCTTGATAGTGCTTTTACAGCCCTAAGTGGTTTACAGAATTGGCATATTGTCCCCCAAAAACCTCATTTTACTCACCTCAGAAGAATGGAAGGCTGAGTCAACCTTGAGCCAGTGGTGACATCTGAACTGATGAACTACAGCAAGCAGTTAGCTGAAGTAGCCTGCAGTGCTCCACTCTAACCACTGCGCCACCACAGCTCTAAGCAACCTTTAGGCCAGATCTGACCCCCTGGGCCTTACGTTTGATACCCTTGCCTTGGGGATACCATGTACAGGTACTCCTACACTTACAACCTTTCGTTTAATGACTGTTCAAAGTTACAACAATACCAAAAAGTGGCTTTATGACTGTTTTTCATACTTACGATCCTTGAAACCATCAGCGTGGACACATGATCGAAATGTGGATATTTTGCAACTGGTACGTATTTATGATGGTTGCAACTTTTGTGACCTTCCGGGTGAGAAAGCTAGATTCACTTAACAACCATGTCACTAACTTAACAACGACAGGAAAGAAAGGTCATAAAATGAAGCAAAATCCCCTTAACAACGGTCTCACTTAGGAACAGAAATTTTGGGCTTAATTGTGGGTCCTATAGATAGTCCTTGACTCGTGACCACAAATAGGCCCAGAAAATATTATTGTTAAGAGGTATAGTCATTAAATGAAGCATCACGTGACTACACCTGATTTTACCATCTTTTTCAAGCACAGATAGTTAGTTAAATAAGATATTAAAAACTCCCAGTTTCACCACTGACTTGACTCTGGGGTACTACAACGATTATAAATATGAGTTGTGTGCCAAGCACTCAGATTGCAATCACAAGACTGCGAGGACAACACTGAAACACTATAAATACAACACTACAATGCTTGTGAGTCACCTTTTTCAGCGCCATCGTAACTTCAACTGGTCATAAATCAAAGAATACTTGTATAGTTTGTTCTGTATTTCCTGTTAATCCTACAACCAGGTTAATAGTATTTGGCACTTAGGTCTCTGTAGACCCCACCTTTTTGTCTGTTTATCTATGCCTATCACTTTTGTGTAGATATTAAACTGGAACTCTTGAGGATATCACTAGGAGGCTGATGGCTTCGGGCTTAACTAGCTTCAGCCATCAAATTCCAAGTCAGCAAGCAATTCTTTTTACTTGTCCCTAAAGTCAACAATGGGTTGATTGAACCACCTGAAATTAATTTTAAACCCAAAGTCTCCTTGATTAAAAAAAAGAGAGACTGGAGGATTGGGGTTTAGCCTGTTTGGATGAAAATGTACTCCATCTGATCCCACAGTTCGAAAGCCTCTGTGTCAGCGAACCAAATAGCACCTGTGAGTTCTAGTTTCACCTTGGGTATGAAAGCTGGTTAGTGACTTTGGTCTAATCATCGGGAGACTGTGAATTCCAGGAATGAAAACCAGCTGCATGACTTTGAGTTAGATGTTCTACCATCTTAGCCCATCACACCTCACAGGGCTATTGTGGTGGGGGAAATAAAGAGGGGGGAAGGAGTTTTGTGTGTGTTCACCATACAATATTTGAATTATTATACATTATTTATAATTGAATTAATTGCAAACTTCAATTTATAAATAGAGTCCGCAAAGAGCTGAACGGCCTACAAGTCGCATTAATAAATAAATTATAAATAAATAAAATTATTGAATTATTTATAAAACTAATAAAGGCAGTATAGAAATAAATACATAAATCTTTGTCACCACTGTGTTCAGGGTTTTCTTCTACCTAACATAACCTCCAGGATGCTAACATGAGGCCAAGAACACGTTATGTCTGCATAGAAAGATATGCAGTAGTTATCAACAGCTTCTGCACACAATCAATGACTTCCGTTTGATCATTTCAAACTAACATAATTTAGGACCTGATGATCTCATGGTCTACTCTACTTCAAGATCTGCGAGACCGCCTTCTGCTGCATGAATCCCAGCGACCGGTTAGGTCCCACAGAGTTGGCCTTCTCCGGGTCCCGTCGACTAAACAATGTCGTCTGGCAGGACCCAGGGGAAGAGCCTTCTCTGTGGCGGCCCCGACTCTATGGAACCAGCTCCTGCTGGAGATCAGGACTGCCCCCACCCTCCTTGCCTTTTGTAAACTTCTTAAAACCCACCTCTGCCGTCAGGCATGGGGGAACTGAGACATCTCCCCTTGCCTATGTAATTTTATGTATGGAATGTTTGTGTGTATCCTTTTATATAAGGTTTTTTTAGGTTTTTTAATGTAAAATTGTTATTTTAGATTTTAATATTAGATTTGTTATTGTACATTGTTTTTGTCACTGCTGTGAGCCACCCCGAGTCTGCGGAGAGGAGCGGCATACAAATCTAATTAATAATAATAATAATAATAATAATAATAATAATAATAATAATAATAATAAAGATGCTCAACTTTCTCCTTTTTCAAAAGGAGTCTAGATTTCCTTCTTTAGCCTAACCTTTTCAAGTGACAAGCATAATTGTATGCCAAGGCACCCAGAATGTTGTTAGACTTACTGCCAAAGTGGTACCTATTTATCTACTCACATTTGCATGCTTTCAAACCGCAACTATTTTTAACTATTTAGGTTTTCCATCAGCAGAACATAACGATGGACCACTACGTGAATGAAATGCAAAATATAAACCCAATCGATCAATAAAGGCAGAGGCTCAGACAGGTTTATGTAAACACTTTAAATCCTGTTGATCACTTTGTGCATGACTCCACCAGTGCAATAGCAATAGCATTTAGACTTATACACCGCTTCACTGTGCTTTAAGAGCCCTCTCTGTTTGTAAACAAATTGCCCCAAACAATCTGGGTTCTCATTTTACCGACCTTGGAAGGATGGAAGGCTGAGTCAACCTTGAGCCTACTGAGATTCAATCTGCCAAACTGCTGGCTTAAATTTCAACTGAGGCCACATGTATACCTATCATTTATTTTACAGCATTAACCTCAATCCATGAGCTCTAACGCAGATATTTTACTAGGTTGAACACCTTGTACATATATGTCCTGTACCTTAAAGCATTAGTGCACTCCACAGGGTTCTTTTTGAGAGCTGCTAGTAAAATGTCTTGGCACAAGTTTGACATGAAAATTAGACGACAGTGTCTTTTTAGCCAGCGTTTAAATGCTTTGGAATTAGCAGATTTCAAAAAGAAGTGTGGGGGTTTTTTTGCGTCTTCCATGGTGCTACTCAATTTGTCAAAATGGCAGACAAAACACAGCCCTTCACTTTAAAAAAAGAACAATGTCCTGTCTCTTGCACAAAGCTTGTTGTTGTATCCATGCCACTAGTGGTAATCACATATGGTTCCTTAACATTTTAATTTGGAGCAAGAGAACAGGAACAACTTTTGTTTGTCCACGTTTGCAAACTACTCCAGAAGGTTGGGCGTCATGTGATGTATCTATCGCGACTCCCCCCCCCCATTAAACCTGGGGTGGGCGTGGTCAGCGTGTGATGCATCCGGCCTGCGGGCCATAAGTTTGACAATCCTGTTTTGCTTATGTATTTATTTGCTTATTTAGTCAAGTACGTATTGGTAGCATACAAAGATATAACAATGTTTATATACGGGATATTGGTAAAGAGAAACATTAGGACAGGGGACGGAAGGCACGCTGGTGCACTTATGCACACCCCTTACTGACCTCTTAGGAATTGCGTGAGGTCAACAGTGGATAGTCTAAGGGTAAAGTTTTGAGGGTTAGGTGATGATACTACAGAGTCAGGTAATGAGTTCCACGCATTAACTACTCGCTAGCTAAAGTCATATTTCCTATTGTTGAGTTTGGAGCGGTTAACTTTGAGTTTGTATCTGTTGTGTGCCCGTGTATTGTTGTGATTGAAGCTGAAGTAGTCGTTCACAGGAAGGACGTAGCAGATGATTTTATGGGCTGTGCTTAGGTCATGTTTAAGGTGACGTACTTCTAAGCTTTCTAAGCCTAGGATTTCAAGTCTGGTGGTGTAGGGTATTCTGTTGCGCGTGGAGGAGTGGAGGGCTCTTCTTATGAAGTATTTCAGGACATTTTCTAATGTATTTATGTCCGAAATGTGGTATGGGTTCCAGACAGATGAGATGTATTCAAGGATTAGTCTGGCAAAAGTTTTGTCAGACTGTTCTGTCAGGCTCTCTGGTAGAATCCTCCCGAAAATTCAAAGGTACAAATTTCAGACAGACACACATTTGAAAATTCAAAACAATGTTCTTTATAACGAAAATTCAAATAAACTAAGCCCTCTTTTTGTATAGCAAAGAGCACTGGTCTCCAAACAACCTGGCAATTTGTACAAGTCCCTTATCAGTTCTGTGATACTTAGCTTGCAGCTGTCAGGCAATTCACAGTCCTTCTTCTTTCACAAAGTGAAACACACTTTGCTCTGGTTTAGTTTCAAAGTGGGGAAAAATCAACACACAAAAGTCAAAGTCAGCAAGACAGGCACGAAACACAACGATCAGATAATCCTCCACAATGGCCAAACTCACACGCTGCTATTTATAGCAGCCTCACTAATTACCACAGCCCCACCCAACCACAGGTGACCTCATTTTCTTTGATAATAATCTCTCAGTTGTTGCTGCCTATGCATCGCTCTCCGCATGCGTGGCTGTATAATTAACTCTTGTTCCGAATCCAAGGAGAAGATAGATAATTGATCTCCTTCTGAGCTGTCTGCCACACTCTCTTCCTCCCTGTCACTCATGTCTTCTTGGTCAGAGGAGCCTTCATCAGCAGATTCCACCGGGAGCAAAACAGGCTTGCAGCATGTGGATGTCTCCCCCACATCTATATTCCTTGGGGCAGGAGCTGGGCCAGAGCTAACCACAACAGTATGCTCTGGTTAGTAGTATGATATTACCGGAGAAGAAGCTACGTAGGAATAGGTTAACAGCTTAGAACCTCAAGCAGGAGCCTATTCATTTGGAAAGGGTGTCCTATTTTTGAGCCATATCAACAGACATCCATTAAAGGTTTTGACCCTAAGAGAGGCATAGATATCCTGGTGAAATTCAATGGAAAGACAAATGAGTCTGTTAATCCCTCTGGCTGTCTTTCGCACCATCCATCATCTTATTTTCCCTGATCAATGTCTCTGACATTCTGCAATAGAAAAAATGCATGGTAATATACAACGATTGGGTTTCCACGAACATACAGGACTGGAATCTTAACAGTGATGTTTTACACATATCAATTTTATGCCATTTACATTTGGTTCTCTATACTTGTACAAAGCTTCACAGGACAACTTAGCAACTGCTCGAACTTACAATGGCGCTGAAGAAAATGGAGATTGGTGACGGGTTCGCACACACAGGGAAACACTACAACTGTCATTAAGTGTGAAAAACAGTCACATGTCACTCTTTTTTCAGTGCCGTTGTAAAAACTCAGAACCGTCACTGTATGAAACTGTCGTTAAGTCGAGGACAAGCTGTCCCTGTGGACTAGAGTGCCTTCCGTCCCCATCCTATTGCTCTCCTATATCTCGTATACCTTTCTTCTATTCCTATATCTCTTCTTCTATTCCTTCATTGATATGTTCTATTCCTATATCTTCTCTTCTCTTCTTTCTTAGATATATTTTACTATGAGTATATCCTCGTCATCATGTATTTATTACCTCCGGAACCGCCTGCTACCGCACGAATCCCAGCGACCGATAAGGTCCCACAGAGTGGGCCTTCTCCGGGTCCCGTCGACTAAACAATGTCATTTGGCGGGGAAGAGCCTTCTCTGTGGCGGCCCCGGCCCTCTGGAACCAACTCCCCCCGGAGATTAGAACTGCCCCCACCCTCCCTGTCTTTCGTAAACTACTCAAGACTCATTTATACCGCCAGACATGGGGGAGTTGAGATAGCTCTTCCCCCTAGGCCATTACAAGTTATGCATGGTATGTTTGTGTGTATGTTTGGTTTTATAACAGGGGTTTTTAGTTGTTTTTTTATTATTGGATTGTACATGTTGTGTTTATTATTGTTGTTAGCCGCCCCGAGTCTACGGAGAGGGGTGGCATACAAATCCAATAAATAATAATAATAATAATAATAATAATAATAATAATAATAATAATAATTATTATTATTATTATTATTATTATTATTATTTAATTATTATTATTATTATTTTACTATGTCTATACCCACTAAAACCCTCATTGTGTATTGGACAAAATCAATAAATAAAATAAAATAAGATCTCATTTAGCCATAAATCAGAATGGTTGAATTCTCCTGATGCAAAATAGCCAAAGCAGCATCTGTTTCTTTTCTGGACTTGAAGACAAGGCTGGACTTTTTTGGCTGTCGTATTTTTTTTTTAACAGAAACATTGCAATCAGCTCTTTTTGAATCCTTAGGTATGCTTTCCCCTGCTAAATTTGGTCAAACCGTCTTTACAACCGTTGCAAGGCTGTGCCAGGAGTCATGTGAATCATCATTCATGAAGTCAGTGGCGGGCGGAAGAAAGAAGCCCTAGTCGAAAACGCCAGCAAGCAGAAGCCAGAATTGAAGCGGGATGAAATGTTTTGACAGCAAACTGCTGCCCCCCTCCCAAAACACACACACACACGCACACACAAAGTTTGGCAAAGCAAGTGAAGAGAGAAGAAACGATGTGGGACTTTCTCCAAGTGCGCTCGTGTTTTTGTTTTTTTTAAGCAGTTGAGTTTGGTTGAGTTACTTGGGGCAGCTTTCAGGGGCTTTTCCTGGTCCGTTTTCCCCCCCTCTCTTGCATTTGCAGTCATTTTAATTGGATTTGGAAAGCAAGGATGCCAATCATTAGGGATGCCCTGGACCATAAAATGGAAGACACAAAGAAATCACCTTTGGATTTGGCGGCAGTGGGAGAAAGAACAGGATCTGCACCGCTGTCATCTGGACCTCTATGACTGTCTGGGTTGGTTCTGCAACCCAACAAGACCTGATACAGAATTCAGAGGATAATCAGAACTGCAGAAAAAACAATTGCTGCAAACCTGCCTTCCATTGAGGACCTGTAATACTGCACGAGACACTACACTCACTACAGAGCACAACCAAGACAACTAGTCACAATGATGATGATGATAATAATAATAATTAGTAGTAGTAGTAGTAGTAGTAATGATAATATATATATTAATATATATTAATTATATATACTGTATATATAATCTAATAAATATATATTAATATATTCAACCGCAACAACACAAGAGCACGCAACAGATTCAAACTTAATATTAACCGCTACAAACTTGACTGTAAAAAATATGACTTTAACAATCGAGTTGGAATAAAGTACATGGATAGATAAAAAGAAGAATTAAAAATGCACAATAGTAGTATGGTTAGGATTTAATTCTTGTCTTTGTACTTTGCTTAGATATGAAGTTTATGGGTTTTTTTCATAATAAGGTAACATAAAATCTCTTCTTTTCACTTAAAGTAATAGGTTGACTTAACATATTAATAATGTATTCTTTTTTCTGTAATGCAATTTGACTTCTTGAACAAGCGGGATATTTGCAACCCCAATTTTATGTTAAATGTGTGTTTGTATGTTTGTCAATTTTAAGAAAATCAATAAAGTTTATTAAAAACAAACAATCGAGTTGTCAAAGCGTGGAACTCATTACCAGACTCAATAGTGTCAACCCCTAACCCCCAACATTTCTCCCTTAGACTCTCCACAATTGACCTCTCCATGTTCCTAAGAGGTCAGTAAGGGGCGTACATAAGTGCACCAGTGTGCCTTTCGTCCCTTGTCCAATTGTCTTTCCTTTATCTCATATATCATATATATTTTCTTCCTTTCATATATCTTCTCCTCTATTTTATATTTTTCTTTCTATATATATATTACCTCATGTCTATTGTCTTCTATATGTATTGTGTATTGGATGAAATAAACGAATAAAAATAAATAAAATAAATAGATTTGTATGCCGCCCCTCGAAGACTAAGGGCGGCTCACAACAACAATAAACAATGCAATGCAAATCTAATGATTAAAAACTATAGCTAAAAAATGATTGAACAGTTTCTTCCCAAACGCCATCACTCTGCTAAACAAATAATTCCCTCAACATTGTCAAACTATTTACTAAGTCTGCACTACTATTACTACTAGTTTTTTCTCATCATTCCTATCACATTTCTTCCCACATATGACTGTACGACTGTAACTTGTTGCTTTTATCCGTAAGATTTTTATTAATATTGATTGTTTCTTCGTTGCTTATTTGATCCCCGTGACAATTATTAAGTGTTGAACCCCATGATTCTTGACAAATGTATCTTTTTCTTTTCTGCACACTGAGAGCATCTGCACCAAAGACAAATTCATTGTGTGTTCAATCACACTTGGCCAATAAAGAATTCTATTCTATTCCCCCCATAGCAAGGGGTTTCCAACTTTTAAGTTGACTTAAGTTGAAGTCCACATGTCATAGAAGAGCCAACTTTGCCTACCCCGCTCTAGACCAGCGGTTCTCAACCTGGGGGTCGGGAGCCAGGAATAGGTTCCAGTTTACGCTAACTGGTGCGCCGTCCCAGTAGGGAAATCTGGGATGTGCACACAGCTGCATGTCCCCGGTGCATGGATGTGCACTCCGCATGAGATTTGGCTTCTGCACATGCGCAGCAAGCTAAGTTTTGTGTGAGGATGCAAAAATATTGGTGGAAATCGCTGAAATCTCATTGGCGCACGCATCCTCTCAAAATATTTCGCTTGCTGCACATGTGCAGAAGCCAAATCTCACGCCGACAGACGCCCACGATGGCCTCGGAGGGCACACCATTATCACCAAAGACAAGCAGCCCTTCACTGGTTGGGACCCCTTTGGGGGCCAAATGACCGTTTCACAGGGGTCGCCTAAGACCATGGAAAAAGACAAATTTCCCACCACGGAACATATTTTTATAATCCAACCAATCAGGCGTTTACAGTGGGTGTGTCCCTCTGACCTCCCTGCCAATCAGCTTAAAGCTCTGTTGGGAGAATGGGCGCTAGACTTATGGTTGGGGGCCACCACACCATGAGGAACTGTATTAAGGGGTCACGGCATTAGAAAGGTTGAGAACTACTGCTCTAGACTTAAAACCTGCAACCCCTGGATGCATCCCACGGCAGCTGCCATTATGCCGGCCCAAGACAACTGTTTTGCTTCAGACAACCTTTGTGGATAGTTTTATCTATCCGTCTGTGTGTCTGTCTGTCTGTCTGTCTATCTAGAATTATATGCCGCCAAATCCCATAGGAGTCACAACAATAAAGTTTAAGTTTAATTGGATTTGTATGCCGCCTCTCTCTGAGGACTCGGGGCGGCTCACAGCATATATAAAAGACATAACAATACAATAGATCCAATTAATACAATTAAAATCTTAAAAAATTCTAAAAACTAAAACAGTATAAGTCAATTAAAACATTAGTAACAGTAAAAAAAACCTTAATCTAAACAATACAGTCATACCATCATATACAGCAACCGAATGTTTCATCTCCCCATTCATTCATTCTTCTCTCTCTCTCTCTTTCTCTCTTTCTTTCTCTAAGTTGACTGAACCTCAAGACTAGACATCCAAAGAGAAAACTGTACTGTAGCTTTATTCAAGTCTGAGCCCCTTTAAGCCAGAATTTTACCCAGATCACTGCCATCTGGAAAGCTAGTTATTTTAGGAGGGGGTAGGAGAGAGAGAGAGATGCTCCCCCCTTTCTGATAGGGAATTTTATCCAAGTTGGAAAGGGATGGAAGTGGAGGTTTCTCTGGAGACTCTTTCTGCTAAAATCATTAACCGTAGGAAAGACTATACTGTACTATATAGGATATTTTACCTTGTGCCTACAACACCACGCAGTGCTGAAAGAGCAGGGAATCTGCAGAGCTTATGCAGCTCGGTCTGGTTTTCCCTGGCTCTCCGGCGGAGGGAATGGGTCTTTCTTACCCTCATCTTGGAGAGTTGATGATGGATATACTGTACATGTTATGTGACATTACTTGCCCGGTGCATGGTCATCCTTTTATAGATTTGACAAGTCTACTACATGCAGTATTGAGGGGCGCTCTGAGAGTGTGTTCACACAACACACTTGACTTGGTGAAGGAAGGAACAGCCAGCCTGTTGAGCTTGGAAATAAACCCAACCAAGGTGAGCCATGGAAGCCACATAAGCCCAACCACCCCAACCATGTGAACTCAACCAAGAACAATCCAAAGCACACAAGCTCAACCAAGAACAACCCAAATCACATAAGCACAACCAAGGAAGAACAACCCAAATCACATAAGCCCAACCAAGGACAACAACCCAAACCATGTAACCAAGGACAATAACCCAAACCACGGAAGCACAACCAAGGATAACAACCCAAACCAAGGAAGCTCAACCAAGAACAATCCAAATCACATAAGCATAACCAAGGAAGAACAACCCAAACCATGTAAGCCCAACCAAGGACAACAACCCAAACCACGTAAGCCCAACCAAGAACAACCCAACCCAAACCACAGAAACCCAACCAAGACCAACCCAAACCACAGAATCGCAACCAAGGACAACAACCCATTACCCTGTAAACCCAACCAAGGACAACAACTCAAACCACAGAAGCCCAACCAAGAACAACCCAAACTACGTAAGCTCAACCAAGGATAACCACCCAAACCAAAAGACAACTTAAGCGGGACCAAAGACAGCAACCCAAACAATGTAAGCCCAACCCAGGAAGAACAATCCAAACCAAGAAAGCCCAACCAAGGAACAACAACCAGAGCCACCTAAACCCAACCCAGATTTAACAACTCCCAGTCTTGCAGGTTGTGAGTTTTTTCTGTGCCACTTGAGTAAGAGGACCAGACCTATACCCTTTCCAGAGTCACGTTTACTTATAGTTAAAATACAAATACTGACCCCCAAGTGAAGAGATGGGGGGGGGGAATGAAAAGTCTGCCTAACTCCGCAGAAGCTGCATCTAAAAGCTTAAGAGAAGCCCCCTTGCGCTCTGCACCTGCTCAGGGACCCCGCGGTCTCCAAAGTTTGACATCCTCGGGTCTGGCAAGTCTTCCGTTTCAAATCAAAAGCCCCCATATCTCAACCTCGCCCTCCTCCTCCCATCCAAACCTCACCCCCCCGCCGACAGGACGGGAGACACCGGATCCTAATTATCAACGGTAGGGAAGGGAGTAAAAAAAGGAGGGGGGGATAATCTAAATTGTTAATTCAAGGGAGCTCCGGTTACAATCGCCTCTCCAAGCTTTTCTCTCCATCTCTCTCTCTCTCTCCGCGCGACTCCCGCGGGGAATTTTCCGGTAAATGAACATTGCTCTTCGCATCCCCGGCGGGAGCTGCAGCCCGTCTGAACTCTTCCGCAACCTCCGCATCCCCGGGGAAACCCCAACCGCCTACGCTCCCCCCACCCCCCGCCAAAAATAAAATCTCCCACCCCAGGCGCGCAAGGTAGCCAAGCCGCTCGCTCGCTCGCCAAGACAGCCAGCCTGCAGGGATTTGCCACCGTGGGAATCACGGCTATCTCTCTCCAGTCCGATCTCCACCAACCCCACCACCCAAAAAAAATTCGGCCGTGCAATTTATTTATTTATTTGCATGCTGGATTTATTCTCCACCTCCACCCCCGGGAAAATAAATAAAAAAGGACGACAGCGGGAAGGAAGAGATGCTCTTCCCTTCCTTGCAAAAGCCCCCAGCGCCCGGGGGCTGCCGCGTTTGGAGACCCCCGGCCAAGGCGAAAAATGCAAGCCGTGCGTAATCGGCTCCCTCTCCCCATTCCTTGCAGCTCTCCGCTCCTTACCCGGGATGGAAGTCAAAGCCCTTCCCAAGCTTCCAGGGCGCGCGCAATCCGCTTTGCACCTTGCAATGCAATGCAAAAAAAATATCTCCGGAGTTGGGTTGGGGTCTTTTTTTTTTTTGCAAAGAGCAGCGAGCAAAGGAAAAGCAGCCAGCCAGCTAACAACCTGCTTAGTAGTAGTAAGAACTACAGCGCTGCTTTATTGGGGACGGCCGGGTGGATTCGGGGAGGGGGGGGAAAGAGGGAAAGTGGGGGGGGGGAGAGAGAGAGGAGACGTCTTGGAAAAAAACCCCGCGAGAACTTTTCTTCCTCCGAGGAACCGCCGTTCTTACAAGTTGCAAAGGAAAAGCAGAAGTCCAAAAAAAAAAAAAAGACAAAAGCCCAGCAGCGCAGCTCGGTTCGGTCCGGTCCGGCTCCTAATCCTAGCCACCCATCACAATTTAAAACGCGGTGGACCAGGAGCTCCGACGCTTCCCACGCCTGCAGCGGGGGCTGGGGGGGGGTTTCCCCACCGACCCCAAAACAGCGTTAATGATGATGATGATGATGGTAATAATAATTATTAATATTAATATTATTATTATTATTATTATTATTATTATTAATAGCGCCGCCCAGTCCGTAGAGTTGGGTGGCCTATAAATAAATAAATAAATAAATCAAACAAATAAATAAATAAATAAGGTGGTGACATTTTCAATGTCCCGTCGACTGAGTTTCATGTTTAATGAATAAAAGTAATAATAATCATGATGGTGATATCTATGATGCATTTTTTCAATGTCCACTCGACTTGAGTTCCATGTTTAATGAATAAAAGAAGTAAAATGTTGATATTTAGGATGCATTTTTAAAAAAATGTCCAGTAGACTTCAGTTCCATGTTGAATGAATAAAAGGAATAAAATAATAATAGTGATGATGATGATGATGATGATATATGTGATGCATTTTTTAAAATGCCCAGTTGACTTGAGTTTCATATTGAATGAATAATAATAATAATAATAATAATAATAATAATAATAATAATAATAATAAACTCAAGAAAGCAAAAAAGGCAAACTTTGCAAAAAAACCCCAAAAAACTATCGGTCCCACCACGTCTCCCATCATCCACCGCCCGCCTTCCCCGCGCGCTTTCCGGGCCGGCTCCAAAAGAGAGAGAGATCCGCGGCGCGCGCGCCTTTTCCACCACCCCAACCGCCGAGGAGAAATCGCGCATTTCCCAAGCAAGGAAGCAAGCAAACATCCAAAGGCGAACACGCACCCTTTCTTTCTTTCCTTCTTTCCTTCCTTCCAAGCCGGTGGTTGGAATCAGCTCCGGAGCTGGGCAGCCGCTTCCCTGCTTACTAAGGTATCCATGGACCGAAAGGCGCCGGGAAGAGGAGGAAGAAAAAGCCGGGAGAGTCCAAGCGCCTCCGCCGGTGCTGTTGCAGCGGGAGCGGCGGCGGCGGCGGCTCTTCTCCTTCCCTTCGCCTTCCCGAGGCAACGCGGGACTGGAGCCGCGCGGAGTAGCGCCGGCGGTAGCAACTCCTGACTCAGGGGGCCTCCGAAGGGAGGAGGAGGAGGAGAAAGGGGGCGAAAAGGGGGGGGGGGAAAGGCGATTCCCAACCGGCGATGCTGAGCACAGCGCAGCCTACCGGGAGGCGGAGGCAGCCAAGCGCCGGCAGCAGCAGCAGTAGCAGCGAGGTTTCCCGAGCGGAGACTGAATGAAGCCCGCGTGGAGCTCGCGGCTGCCCGTCCCGATTTGCGCGCAAGAGCGCCACGACTCGAGGAAGCGCCCTTGGTCCGATTCCTCGGCTCTCCAGCCGCTGGAGAATGCAACCAGAGGGGGAATTCCTCCTTTGGTTGCCCAGGGCTGCTTTGCACGGAAAAGCCGCGTGTGTATAGGATTCACGCCGCCTGTAGTTCCGCTGGCCGGTCTGGTGCGGCGCAACGAGCTCCCGGTTCAACGGGGCGGGAGAAATGCGGTGGAGTGAGGCGCGGGGATATGGCGGGCTGAGTTGAGGTTCGGCCTGCGCGGCGTTTACGGTCGAGATTGATTGATTGATTTTATTTATTGGCTTGGGTTTATATGCCGCCCCTCTTCGAGGAGATGCGCGATGGGTAGTATGTATGTGTTTGTTTGTTTGTTTGTTTGTTTATTTACTTTTATTTGTTTGTTTTATATATTTTATTTTATTTATTTATCTACTTACTTGGAGACCAAGCTATAAATAATAAATTAGAATCACTTTATATGATTGTGATGTATGAGTGGTTCTTTAAATTGGGGTTTTTTAGAATATTTTTAATATTAGATTTGTTTACATTGTCTTTTCATTGTTGTTAGCTGCCCCGAGTCTTCGGAGAGGGGCGGCATACAAATCTAATAAATAAATAAATAAAATAAATATGTAAATAGATATACAGTATTGCTCTTGAGTCACCCAGCTGGCTTTCATATTTAAGATGGGACAATCTCCTGCTTTCTAGACTGGTGCCTCAACCACTGAACCAAACTGGCTCTCCTCTTATCAGATTCCGAATTGGTTAGCCCAGCAAAGCCAACAACAGCCTGACTACTTGAGCTTCAACCACAGCAATACAAGAGCACACAACGGATACAAACTCAAAGTAAACTGCTCCAGACTTGACTGTAGAAAATACGACTTTAGCAACCGAGGAGTTAATGCCTGGAACTGACTACCGGACTCTGTAGTATCATCACCTAACCCCCAAAACTTTACCCTGAGACTATCCACTGTTGACCTCACCTGATTCCTAAGGGGTCAGCAAGGGGTGTGCATAAGTGCACCAGCGTGCCTTCCATCCCCTGTCTTAATGTTTTCCTTTTATTAGAACCCATGTCATATATATAAGCAGTGTTATATCTATGTATACTACCAATACATACTTGACAAATAAAAATATATGAAATAAATGAGTTAAAATGGTATGTACAAAATATGCATTCATAATATACCAAAATATACATTCATAATGGGGGTGCCATTTTGGTGACCCCCATTATGAATGTTGTCGAGTGGTGGTGGGCACTTAAACACTAAGCACCTTGTTATATCTTGTGTGCTGTGTGGATGTTCAATATTATACAAATTAATTAAAATACTTTAAAATATTTATTTATTTACTTATTTGCTTACTTACATACTTATTTATTGTATTTGTCAAACAAGCATACAGTTATAGTTTGTATTAACATAACACAGTAGAAAGTAGTGATAAAAAGGATAGGGACAGTAGGCACAATAGTTGCGCTTATGCGCTATTATTTTACTGAAAGAGTAGTAGATGCTTGGAACAAACTTCCAGCAGACGTGGTTGGTAAATCCACAGGAACTGAATTTAAACCTGCCTGAGATAAACATATATCCATCCTAAGATAAAATACAGGAAAGAGTATAAGGGCAGATTAGATGGACCATGAGGTCTTTTTCTGCCATCAATCTTCTATGTTTCTATGCACGCCCCCTTACAGACCTCCTAGAAAAGGGGAGGGGTCAGCATATAATGTTAAAGATTTTGGAGTTTGGGGTAGAAACAATATACAGTATAATGACAAATCTAATAGTTAGAATCTGAAATAACAATAATACATTTAAAAAGTCTCAGTTTCAGTTCCCCCACGCTTGACGACAGAGGTGGTTTTTAAGGAGTTTAAAAAGGCAAGGAGGGTGGGGGCAGTTCTAATCTCTGGAGGGAGCTGATTCCAGAGGGTCGGAGCCGCCACAGAGAAGGCTCTTCCCCTGGGTCCCGCCAAACAACATTGTTTAGTTGACGGGACCCAGAGGAGACCAACTCTGGGGGACCTAACCGGTCGCTGGGATTCATGCAGCAGAAGGCAGTCTCTTAGATAAATACAAGACATATATAATGTCTTGCCTTTTCAACAACAACAACCCTGTGAGGTGTGTTGGGCTAAGAGAGAGGGATGGGCCCAAAGTCACCCAGCCACTATTCGTTCTAAGGGTGGACTGCAACTCCCATTGGCCAGTTTCCAGTTCAGCATCTTAAAGGCTATACCGCTCTCATCAAAAAAACCCACTTTTAATATACAAGTATTCCCCATTCAGGGACCAAAGTAGGCATGGTTCTGAACAAGGAGATATATAGCCATACTTCATCATTGTAGCCATCACAGCATTTCCATAGTCACATCAACATAAAATCCACATTGTGTTTTCCTTTGGCTGAAGTTTGGGGTGTACCATAAAGATATTAGAGCACTGCACACCAAGACAACTGGACACAAGAACAGTTTTTCCCAAACGCCATCTCTCTTCTAAGCAAATAATTTCCTCAACACTGACAAACTATTTACTACCGTAAGTCTGCACTACTATTACTTCTAGTTTTTTCTCATTGTTCCTATCACCCATCTCCTTCCACTTATGACTAACTTGTTGCTTGTATCCTTATGATTGTTATTAATATTGATTACTTGCCTGCCACAAGTAGAATAGCACTGTGGGAATTGGGGAGGGGTGGTTGCATGAGGGGGAAAGATACTATCAACAACAAATTCTTTCCTGAAGATTCAAGGTCATCCTTTGTTCAGCACCAGCCGGAAGTACAGGGGAGAACCGTGGACGTTCACAGCACCGGAGTGGTCCACATGATGAACTTGTGGGGGTGGGGGTGAAGGATGAACCTTAACCTGGATGTGGACTGTAGGAAAAGTTAGTATTGGTTTGACTACAGTTCGTATCCCACATGGCTCTGTTCATAAATTGGAAACCCAACTTGGGCGTCCTCCTCAATCCACAGTTCACATTAGAGAAACATCTTTCAGCTGTGGCGAGGGGGGCGTTTACCCAGGTTCGCCTGGTGCACCAGTTGTGGCCCTATCTGGACCAGGAGTCACTGCTCACAGTCACTCATGCCCTCATCACCTCAAGGTTTGACTACTGTAACGCTCTCTACATGGGGCTACCTTTGAAAAGTGTTCGGAAACTTCAGATCGTGCAGAATGCAGCTGCGAGAGCAATCATGGGCTTCCCCAGGTATGCCCATGTTACACCAACACTCCGCAGTCTGCATTGGTTGCCGATCAATTTCCGGTCACAATTCAAAGTATTGGTTATGACCTATAAAGCCCTTCATGGCATCGGACCAGAATATCTCCGGGACCGCCTTCTGCCGCACGAATCCCAGTGACCGGTTAGGTCCCACAGAGTTGGCCTTCTCCGGGTCCCATCGACTAAGCAATATCGTTTGGCGAGACCCATGAGAAGAGCCTTCTCTGTGGCTGCCCCGACCCTCTGGAACCAGCTCCCCCCAGATATCAGATTTGTCCCCACCCTCCTTGCCTTTCGGAAACTCCTTAAAACCCACCTCTGTCATCAGGAATGGGGGAATTGAGACTTTCCCTTCCCCCTAGGCTTATAGAATTTATACATGGTATGCTTGTATGTATGAGTGGTTCTTTAAATTGGGGTTTTTTAGATTATTTTTAATATTAGATTTGTTTACATTGTCCTTTCATTGTTGTTAGCCGCCCCGAGTCTTCGGAGAGGTGCGGCATATAAATCTAATAATAAATAAATAAATAAAATATAAATAAATAAATAAAATATAAATAAATAAATAAATAAATAAGGCTTGGATTCAGATTAATTTTTCGGATGCTTATTGGGACGTTGACAGTCATCTGCAGGGACTACAGGATTAGTCCTTCTACATTGCTGACTCCTCCTTCTAAAATAAACTTCCCTTAAATTCAAGTTGGTCCTAGACCTTTGGTATTTTTAGAAAAGCAATTAAACCCCTGAATTTGCCAGTAAGTCTTTACAGGTTGGTGAAAAAACAGAAATTACTTCTTCCTCCTCTAAGGGGCCAGGAATGGTCTAACCTAATTTCTATTTAGATTAGACCATTCCTGGCTCCTTAGAGGGTTGTTTTAAAAAATAACAATCATGTAGGTTTATTTTGATTTATGTGTTTGCTGCTCCAGATATTATTTATTTAACGTGTTTATATGGCTGCCCATCTACCAAGGGGCTCTGGGTGGTGTAAAGCAACGTCACAATCCATGACATTAGGCAAAAAAACCATAAGCAAAATAGCAATTGAGGTCTCTAAACATCTCTGTACTGATGTAGCAATTGTACCTGCACTCATATCACAGCTCCATTAACACCTTGGTCCCAGTGATTGGAGGCATAGCCAGATACCTTTATGACCTTGTGAAACACTAATGGGACCAGAGTCATCCATCCATACAGCTCTACAGAGGAATCATTGAGTCTGTCATCTGCTCCTCTATAACTGTCTGGTTTGGTTCTGCAACCCAACAAGACCAACACATACTTCAGAGGAGAATCAGAACTGCAGAAAAAGAACAATTGCTACCAACTTGCCTTCCTTTGAGGATCTGTATAATGCACGAGTCAAAAAGAGGGCCGTGAAAATATTGACTGACCCCTTGCATCCTGGACAGAACCTGCTTCAACTCCTATCTTCAAAATGACGCTATAGAGCACTGCACATCAAGACAACTAGACACAAGAACAGTTTGCCCCCGAATGCCATCACTCTGCTAAACAAATAATTCCCTTACCACTGTCAAACTATTCACTAAGGCTACATTACTATTAAATGTCTCATTGTTGCTATCACCTATCTCCTCCCTCTTGTGAGTCTTCGGAGAGGGGCGGCATACAAGTCCAATAAATTATTATTAATTATTATTATATGAATGTAACTTGTTGCTTGTATCCTTACGATTTATATTAATAACGATTGCTTCCTGATTTCTTATTTGTATCCTATGACAATCATTAAGTGTTGCACCTTATGATTCTTGATGAACGTATATTTACTTCTATGTACACTGAGAGCATATGCACCAAAGACAAATTCCTTGTGTGTCCAATCACACTTGGCCAATAAGGAATTCTATTCTATTCTACGCTACTCTACTGTAATTTATTGGAGGTTGAGGAGAGACTATTCCAGCAGTTCTTCACCAAATGGGACACCCTACCAGGTTTAATAGGATAAAGAGAAGCTATCAGAGGTGGGAGGCCCTACAAGTAACCTCACCCAGGGCCATGTTGGACAACTAGAATCTTGTAGTTGTTCCCGTCCATTAAGTCCACTCTAGAAACATAGAAGAATGACTGCAGAAAAAGACCTCATGATCCATCTAGTTTGCCCTTATACTGTTTTCTGTATTTTATCTTAGGATGGATATGTTTATCCCAGGCATGTTTAAATTCAGTTACTGTGGATTTACCAACCACGTCTGCTGGAAGTTTGTTCCAAGGTTCTACTACTCTTTCAGTAAAATAATATTTCTCATGTTGCTTTTGATCTTTCCCCCAACTAACTTCAGATTGTGTCCCCTTGTTCTTGTGTTCACTTTCCTATTAAAAACACTTCCCTCCTGGACCTTATTTAACCCTTGAACATATTTAAATGTTTCGATCATGTCCCCCTTTTTCCTTCTGTCTCCATACTATACAGATTGAGTTCATGAAGTCTTTCCTGATACGTTTTATGCTTAACACCTTCCACCATTCTTGTAGCCCGTCTTTGGACCCGTTCAATTTTATCAATATCTTTTTTGGAGGGTGAGGTCTCCAGAACTGAACACAGTTTTCCAAATGTGGTCTCACCAGCACTCTATATAGCGGGATCATAATCTCCCTCGTCCTGCTTGTTATACCTCTAGCTATGCAGCCAAGCATCCTACTTGCTTTCCCTACCGCTTGACTGCACTGTTCACCCATTTTGAGACTGTCAGAAATCACTACCCCTAAATCCTTTTCTTCTGAAGTTTTTGCTAACACGGAACTGCCAATACAATACTCAGATTGAGGATTCCTTTTCCCCAAATGCATTATTTTACATTTGGAAACATTAAACTGCAGTTTCCAAGTGTAAAATAATGCACTTAGGGAAAAGGAATTTCTGCTCTCTTGTCCACTCTGTGCTTGTCTGAAATGAAACTAACTGTTCTCTGCTGTTCCTAACTGCTTGAAGAAGAACTCTGCTAATGGTATTGTAAATTCATCTATTACTATGTTTATAAAGAAGTTTATGAATCCAGCTGAGTCAGTTTTCAGTGTGTGCTTCTGCCGTTGATTTTTGCAACAAACGCTAAAAGTGACTGGGCCAGTCACTCACTCTCAGCCCAACCCACCTCACAGGGTTGTTGTTAAGGGAGAAAATAGGAGGAGGAACATGTGTTAGATATGTTTGCCACCTTGAGTTATTTGTAAATAAATAATAAAGGTGAAATGATAGATAAATAAATAAACAAGCAAACAAACAAATAAATAAATGCTATGAAAATTATCCTGTGGTAAATTATCCTGTGGTAAAATGGGCAGCTGAGTTATCCTATAGTAAGAAATTTGTTTGTTTATAAATAAATAATTTGCCACTGAAAACTCAATAGGTGTAAGATGTTACAGAAATGCAACTCTTTTTCAAATTTGGGAGTTTTTTTTTTAAAAAAATCAGAGACATTTCTTCAGAGATTTTCTCTACTTACCCATTGTTCTTCTCTAATGCAGTCGGGACACCTGAAATAATCTTTAAATAAACAAAATATATAGCTCAAATGGGGAAATAAACCTGTTGAGACTATGACCTTTGCAGCAAATGATGAAAAATTTGGTGAATGTCGATACTCACTATTAATGGTTTTTAGGAGGTCCGTTTGGAAAATGTAACAATAACAAAATATGTCCCAAGGCTTATTTTTGATATCGAAGGCCAATGATGTGGAAAATGTCACTGGTAAATACTGACTCCAGGTATGGTATCTGAGCATTTATTGTTATTTTATAATTCACAATGGAATATTCTGACATTTCCTTCCATGTGTCTTCAAAACCTGTAAAGTCCTGTGAAACATCATAGAACCCAGGTTATGAGAAATGTTTAAAACAGCGCTGATTTCATTGAGCGGGTTGCAATTAAGAGGAAACACAATAGTGGTCTTCCAAAAACTCCAGAGACTGACCACACAAGAAATGGAACTCAGTTACTTTAATACCAGTCCAAGAAACACATATGGATGGAAATAACGAAGTACAGTGGTACCTCTACTTACGAACTTAATTCGTTCCCTGGCCAGGTTCTTAATTAGAAAAGTTTGTAAGAAGAAGCAATTTTTCCCATAGGAATCAATGTAAAAGCAAATAATGTGTGCGATTGGGGAAACCACTGGGAGGGTAGAGGCCCTGTTTCCTCCTAGGAGATTCCTAGAGAGGCCCCACGGAGGCTTCTCCCCACCTTTTCCAGCCTTGTTTCCTCCCAGGAGATTCCTAGAGACGCCCCACGGAGGCTTCTCCCTGCCTTTACCGGCCCTGTTTCCTCCCAGGAGATTTCTAGAGACACCCCACAGGTCTGGAACCCACACCGCATTTCGGACATAAACACTCTAGAAAATGTCCAGAGATACTTTACTAGAAGAGCCCTCCATTCCTCCACTCACAAATACCCTATGCAACTAGACTTACAATCCTAGGTTTAGAAAGCTTAGAACTATATCGTCTTAAACATGACCTAATCATAGCCCATAAAATCATCTGCTACAAAGTCCTTCCTGTCAACAATTACTTCAGCTTCAACCACAACAACACACAAGCACTGTAACTTTATATGTACTTCAGCTCAACCACAACAACACACAAGCACTGTAACTTTATATCAACAGATATAAAGTTAAAGTAAACCGCTCTAAACTTGACTGCACGAAATACGACTTTCGTAACCGAGTAGTTGATGCATGGAACTCAGTACCAGACTCTATAGTATCATCACCTAACCCCCAAAACTTTACCCTTAGACTATCCACTGTTGACCTCTCCCTATTCCTAAGAGGTCAGTATAAGGGGTGTGCATAAGTGCACCAGCATGCCTTCCATCCCCTGTCCTAATGTTTCTATTTTACTAGTATCATGTATATAAACATATCTTTTTATATCACCAATACGTACTTGACAAAAGAAATAAATAAAATAATAAATAATTAAAACAGTTTTAAAAAACATGCTGGTCAGATATCATTTTACTGGTCAGATATCACTCATTTTATTCCCTTTAAAGAAAAAGTCAATTTCTTTTTCTATATATTGTTGAATTTCTTTTTCTTTTTCCAATATTTCTTGATTTAAAGTCCATCTAATTCTTTTCTTTTGTCCTTGTGCTTTATCACATTGGTATCATCAAAGTTTGGAAATGTTTTTATAAAAGGGATTCTCTCTTTGGATTGCTGTCGTAAGGAAGGCAACTTAATCTCCATGCTGTTAAACGTTTGGCATTTTTAAAAAAATCCTGAGTTCCCTTTTTTTATTTTTGCATCTTGGATTCTTAAAATTAATGTCCAGTTGCTTTAAGATGGACAGATCTGGATAAATGGGGCTAAGCTTTAGTATACTTCGCCCTGGTTTTCTATTTTTATGTGATGTTAAGCTTTTTATGTTTATGTTGTTCTTATGGTTTGCTTCAAGATAGACTGTATCTCCAGGCTGTTTATACACCGTTTCAATCTGTCAAAAAAAGAGAGTAAGCAATGCAATATCCCTGTTTTAAGAGACAATATAGACAAGACTGGACAACTGGGAGTATTTGGCCAGTGACAGCTGGACTGTTTCTCCCGAAAGGAATATTTTCTTTGGAAAACGATGACAAAATGGTGAATGCTGTCTCTGCATCCCGAGTTCTTCCGTAAAAGTAATACATTGCAAAGAAACATTTGTTTGACTGTTGCGACATGATGTTGGGTTCCGTCCGATGTTTCATTCCACTGGCAAAATAAACTCTTCTCCCCTCCAAATCTGTTTCAAAGAATCAAGAGGCTGTCTGTCAGAGGTAGCTTTAATAAAAAATGCAAAGGATAGAAAAGGATTTCTTATCCTTGGCAAACTTCAAGATGTACAGTGGTACCTCTACCTACAAATGCCTCTACTTACAAACTTTTCTAGATAAGAACCGGGTGTTAAAGATTTTTTTGCCTCTTCTCAAGAACCATTTTTCCACTTACAAACCCAAGCGTCCGAAACTGTAACAGGAAAAGGCAGGGAGAAGCCTCCACGTGGCATCTCTAGGAATCTCCTGGGAGGAATCAGGGCCGGAAAAGGTGGGGAGAAGCCTCTGTGGGGCCTCTCTAGGAATACAAATCTAATAAATAATGATGATGATAATAATAATAATAATAATAATAATAATAATAATAATAATAATAATCTGGGAGGAAACGGGGCCACCACCCTCCCTGTGGTTTCCCCCATCGCACACATTATTTGCTTTTACATTAATTCCTATGGGAAAAATTGCTTCTTCTTACAAACTTTTCTACTTAAGAACCTGGTCACATCCTAGATCTGAATGAATGAAATACAGTGTTCCCTCGATTTTCACGGGGGATGCGTTCTGAGACTGCCCGCGAAAGTCGAATTTCCGCGAAGTAGAGATGCGGAAGTAAATACACTATTTTTTGGCTAGGAACAGTATCACAAGCCTTCCCTTAACACTTTAAACCCCTAAATTGCAATTTTCCATTCCCTTAGCAACCATTTAGATTATTACTCACCATGTTTATTTATTAAAGTTTATTTTAAAAAATATTTATTAAAGGTGGATGAAAGTTTGGTGATGACATATGACGTCATCGGGCGGGAAAAACCGTGGTATAGGGGGGAAACCTGCGAAATATTTTTTAATTAATATTTTTGAAAAACCGTGGTATAGAGATTTCGCGAAGTTCGAACCCGCAAAAATCGAGGGAACACTATATTATCATTGAATACTTTGTTCTGTACAAAGTTGAATGTGCACAACAGCATGTGAAATTGATTGTCAATCAGTGTTGCTTCCTAAGTGGACAGTTTGATTTCACAGACGTTTGATTTACTTGGCGTTCTATTGTGTTGTTTAAGTGTTCCCTTAATTTTTTTTTTGAGCAGTGTAGTTTCAACCCTATTTCACTTTAAAAAACAACAACAATAACAACAGGGGGTTTTATGTATAGCCACCTGTTGTGACACTACACAACCATATAGTTTTGCTGGCAACAAGGTGGAAGTCCCTGACTTCATCCTAGATGCTTTTCAGTTTTCAGGTCTAGCCTACAACCTAGCAATTCTGTGCAAGTCCTTAAGTACTCCCCAGCTTCCAAGTTTAAGTCACTTGTAGCTTGCTGAGACCACGATGGCTATAAATCGTGATTTTAAATCCTTGCTGTCATCTTCTTCCTGTGCCTCATTTTATAGCAGCTCCATAATTTATTCTGCCAGGTGGCATCACCTGTCTTCTCAAAATAATCCCCTTAAAAGCTGCTACCTATCCTGTCCCAATGATAAGTTACTAAGGATTCCTATCTAAAATCAAACAGAATTTACTGACTTGGAGTAGGCAGAGATCTGAAAATATCTCATAGGCTTACAGATTGTTGCTCCTGATCAAGATTGCTTGCTTTCTGCTGGAATAAGTTCAGAGAACAATTCAGAAAAAAAAAAACCCCTTACAGGGGCTTGACTAATGAGAAAAATGGAATTAATTACTCATACTAATCGCAATTACTCATTGTACATCTCTTAAGTACATTTAAAGCAAAGCTGAAATGGAGGGAGAAATACTTGTTTCAAAGGCCAGATTGGAATTTGGTACCTTCCAAATGTGTTAAGAATAACAATTTCCAGAATCCTTAGCCAACGTGGATTGGGAATTCTGGGAGTTGAAATATTTTGCACATTTAAAAGAGAACCTTCAGATTGCAGAAAAAACTCTTTGGAGTTGTTGGAAGAAATGTCCATCTGGCTTCAGTTCCCAGTGCAGTGGACACTGGAAACATAGTGGCTATTTGGAAATATGTTTTTTAATGGTGGACAGGACCACATGGTTTTAGGTCTGGGCAAAAAGACACATGGGAAGGAGGGAGAGAGAGAGGGTGTGGGAGAGAGAGAGAGAGACCCACCCTCTGTTGGGCTTTGAATTCGAGCTTGTATTCTTATTGGTTGCCAGGTAAATATGCAGGGGTAACATTATAGGTTGTCTTTTGAGTCCCAGGTTTGGTTGACTCTTACTGAGTGATGATGTAATGAAAGGACTTTGGGCAATTTTTACTATAGCTCTGCCTGAAGGAGGTAGATCTTTCTTATATAGAATAGCCTGGCCCAGGCCTTTTTTTAAAAATTTATTTTATTTTATTTTATTTTATTTTTGTTTGTTTATTTATTCATTCATTCATTCATTCATTCATTTATTTATTTGATTTGTATGCCGCCCCTCTCCGTAGACTCGGGGCGGCTAACAACAATAATAAAAACAGCATGTCAATCCAATACTACAACAACTAAAAAACCCTTATTTTAAAACCAATCATACCTACAAGCAAACATACCATGCATAAATTGTAAAGGCCTAGGGGGAAAGAGTATCTCAGTTCCCCCATGCCAGATGGCAGAGGTGGGTTTTAAGGAGCTTACGAAAGGCGAGGAGGGTGGGGGCAATTCTAATCTCCGGGAGGAGTTGGTTCCAGAGGTCCGGGGCCGCCACAGAAAAGACTCTTCCCCTGGGCCCCGCCAAACGACATTGTTTAGTTGACGAGACCCGGACAAGGCCAACTCTGTGGGACCTAACTGGTCGCTGGGATTCGTGCAGCAGAAGGCGGTCCCTGAGATAATCTGGTCCGGTGCCATGGAGGGCTTTATAGGTCATTGACAAAGGTGGAGGGCTGAGTTTCTACCTCCCTTTTAGAGGAAATATTCTGTTCTTTTAATATTTCCTAAAATATCTCATTTTCCTAGGAGAGGGGTGGGTGCTAACTTCCTATAGAGCTTTTTTCCCCCCTGAAGTGAAATCTTAAGATGTCCAAAATTATAGGATAGAATTAAATGGAAATGGTCCTCACCAAGCCATGATTCCGAAATAACTGAGCCTAAGGGAATGATGAAACAAATTGCAGAACTGCTGGGAAATATAGGCCGGATTGCTTAAAATTGCTTAGCAGCCTTGGTTTAAAGATATGCAACTGAGACTAGATGGCAGGGTTATTTTTAAAGAAGTAAATATTTAGTGGTTTATTTTCACAGCAACTGTGAATTCATCAGCAAAAGCAAAATTATTACTTGGTAATTGAGTACAATGGAACGTTGTCCTGGATAGTTACTTGGTCATAAGGTCAACATTCAGAAAGGTAACTTCCCTTGAAAATTGCTACCCTGAAATTCATTTCCCTCCAGGTTAAGCTTTCTATTAAGAAAAAGAGAAGTATCGTCAACCTTTTCCCTGTACACGAGAGACTACTAATATAGTAGAGTTAACATGTTGCACTAAGAAGGTTAAACAGTTTATTTAAGTCTAATAAAGATAACAAAGAATAACAAAGTTGGAAATGACCTTGGAAGTCTTCTAGTCCAACGCCCCTACACTACTTCAGACAAATGGTTACCCAACATCTTCTTAAAAACTTCCAGTGTTGGAGCATTTACAACTTTTGGAGGCAAGTCATTCCACTGATTAATTGTTCTCACTGTCAGGAAATTTGTATTTAGTTCTAAGTTGCTTCTCTCCTTGATTAGTTTCCACCCATTGCTACTTGTTGTACCCTCAAGTGCTTTGGAGAATAGCTTCACTCCCTCTTGTTTGTGGCAACCCCTGAGATATTGGAATATTGCTAGCCTTTCTTTTCATTAAACTAGACATATCTAGTTCCTGCAATCAATCTTCACATGTTTTAACCTCTGGTCCCCTAATCATCTTTGTTGCTCTTCTCTGTACTCTTTCTAGTCTCCACATCGTTTTTACATTATGGCAACTAAAATTGGATGCAGTATTCCAAGTGTGGCATCACCAAGGCCTTATAAAGTGGTATTAACACTTAACACTCATTCATGCCCTCATCACCTCGAGGCTCGACTACTGTAACGCTCTCTACATGGGGCTACCTTTGAAAAGTGTTCGGAAACTCCAGATCGTGCAGAATGCAGCTGCGAGAGCTATCATGGGCTTTCCTAAATATGCCCATGTTACTCCAACACTCTGCAGTCTGCACTGGTTGCCTATCGGTTTCCGGTCACAATTCAAAGTGTTGGTTATGACCTATAAAGCCCTTCATGGCATCGAACCAGAATATCTCCGGGACCACCTTCTGCCGCACGAATCCCAGTGACCAGTTAGGTCCCACAGAGTTGGCCTTCTCCGGGTCCCGTCGACTAAACAATGTCATTTGGCGGGACCCAGGGGAAGAGCCTTCTCTGTGGCAGCCCCGACCCTATGGAACCAACTCCCCCCAGTTATCAGAGTTGCCCCCACCCTCCTTGCCTTTCGTAAGCTCTTAAAAAAAAACCTCTGTCATCAGGCATGGGGGAATTGAAATATTCCCTTCCCCTAGGCGTATAAAATGTATGTATGGTATGACTGTATGTATGACTGACCTCTTAAATTGGGGTTTTTAGATTTTTTTAATATTAGATTTGTTTATGTTGTCTTTTTATTGTTGTTAGCCGCTCCAAGTCTGCGGAGAGGGGCGGCATACAAATCTAATAAATAAACAAACAAACAAACAAACAAACAAACAAACATGATCTTGATTTTATCCCTCTGTTAATTCAGCCTAGAACTTCGTTGGTTTCTTTGGCAGCTGCTGCACACTGCTGGCTCATATTTAAATGGTTGTCTACTAGGACTCCAAGATCCCTCTCACGGTTACTACTGTTGAGTGAAGTGCTACATAAACTGTACCTGTGCATTTTGTTTCTCTTCCCTAAATGTAGAACCTTACTTTCTTCCACATTGAATTTCATTTTGTTAGATAGCGCTCAATGTTCAAGTCTGTCAAAATCCTTCTGTATTTTGAGTCTACCTTCTGGAGCGTTGGCTATTCCTGCCAGTTTGGTATCATCTGCAAATTGGATGAGTTCCTTTCTCTACTTTCCATCAAGAAAATGTAACTGGCTGAATGAATCAGACAGCCGCTCAACCCAACCTACATCACAAGGCTGTGGGGATAAAATTAAAGTGCATTCCAGTAGTCTAAACCCAGAGGTCTCCAAAACTGACAGCTTTAAGTGTTGGTCATGACCTATAAAGCCCTTCATGGCATCGGGCCAGAATATCTCCGAGACCGCCTTCTGCCACACGAATCCCAGCGGCCGGTTAAGTCCCACAGAGTTGGCCTTCTCCGGGTCCTGTCGACTAAACAATGTCGTCTGGCGCGACCCAGGGGAAGAGTCTTCTCTGTGGCGGCCCCGACCCTCTGGAACCAGCTCCCCCCGGAGATTAGAATTGTCCCCACCCTCCTTGTCTTTCATAAACTTTTTAAAACCTACCTCTGCCGCCAGGCATGGGGGAACTGAGACATCTCCCCATGGCCTATACTGTACAGTTTATGCATGGTATGTTTGTGTGTATGTTTTCTTTTTAATAAGGGGTTTTTTGTGACTTTTAATTATTAGATTTGTTATATATTGTGTTATTATTGTTGTGAGCTGCCCGGAGTCTACGGAGAGGGGCGGCATACAAATCTAATAAATTGAATTGAATTTAAGACTTGTGAACTTCAACTCACAGAATTCCTTCAACTATGGGGAACATGTGCTGGCTGGTGAATTTTGGGAGTTGAAATCCACAGGTCTTAAAGTTGCCAAGTTTGGACATCTCTGATCTTATCCAATGGTCACAAGGACTTGAGTTAGGGCTGTACCCTAGATTGGGAAACTGACATACCGTTTCAATACTGGTGCCAAGAAAAATACGGTAATCCTCAGAAGTTGAGCTCAACTTGAACGCATAAAAAGTGGGGATGAGCTGTAATATTGCCATACGCTAATGTCAGATTAAGAGTAAACATCTGGAAACACTTAGCCAATATGTAACTCCAGAAATTAAAATGTGAGACAGAGAAGAGACTGTCAGACATTAAGGGGGAAAAAAATTGGTTGTCTTTGTTTCAGAGATGGTGGTGGTCAGACCTTCAGCTGAGCGTAGATCTTAGCAGGTTATCATTAATTATGAAGAACTGACCTTTCACGTTGAATTAATGCAAAGGCCTCTTTAAGGGATGCGGTGGGGCATGTGGCTTCCATGACAGGCCAAATGTTAGATACCCTGCTATTTTTCAAAACAGAGAAAAAGTATTTGCATAATGAAAATGATCTATTAATTCAAATCCTTCCTCTGGGAGCCACGTGCCAAAATGATGCTGCAAAGATAATTGGTTTCCCACAAATTGGCTTTGCATTTGATTCAAGAATGATAATAATTTGCCTACATTTTTTCTCCTATTAAGAGAGAGGGGGAGAGAGAGAGAGAGAAAGAGAGAGAGAGAGAGACGCATTATTTGGATATATAGAATAGGAGTAGAACGGGACAGAACAGAATAGAATAGAATTACAGAGTTGGAAGGTACCTTGGAGGTCTTCTAGTCCAGTGTTTTTCAACCAGTGTGCCGCGGTACACTAGTGTGCCGCGAGACATGGTCAGGTGTAGCCGCGAAGCTCAGAGAGAGAGAAAGCAAGAGAGAGAGAGAAAGCAAGAGAGAGAAAGAAAGCAAGAGAGATAAAGAGGGAGAGAGAGAGAGAGAAAGAGAACAAGAGAGAGAAAGAAAGCAAGCGAGAGAGAGAAGAACAAGAGAAAGAAAGAGAGAGAGAAAGAGAGACAAAGAAAGCAAGAGACGGAGGGAAGGAGGGAGAGAGAAAGACATAGGAGGGAGGGAGGGAGAGAGAGAGAGCAAAAAAGAGAGGAAAGGAAGAGAAAGAAAGAGGGATGGAGAGAGAGAGAAAGAAAGAGGAAGGAAGGGAGAGAAAGAGGGAGGGAGAAAGAAATAGAGCGAAGGGGGGGAAGAGAGAGAGAGAGAATTTTTTTGTCCAAACTTTTTTTTAGCAGCCCCCCCCCCCCCGCTCAATGTGCCCCAGGGTTTCGTAAATGTAAAAAATGTGCCGCGGCTCAAAAAAGGTTGAAAATCACTGTTCTAGTCCAACCCCCTGCAGGAAACTCTATACCATTTCAGACAAATGGTTATCCAATCTCTTCTTTAAAACTTCAAGTGTGTACTGTTCTGGTCACCTCACCTCAAGAAGGATATAATGGAAGTGGAAAAGGTTCAAGAAAGGGCAACAAGTATGATCAAGGAAATGGAGCACCTCTATTTCCATTTGCAACGACTTGGTCTCTTCAGCCTTGAAAAACGGCGTTTAAGGGGGTGACTTGATCGAAGTGTATAAAATCAGTCATGGGATAGAAAAGGTGGATAGAGAAAAATTATTTTCTCTATCACACAATACTAGGACGAGGGGGCACTCCCTAAAGCTCATAGGTAAGAAAGCGAGGACAAAATAAAGGGAAATAGTTCTTCACCCAGAGGGTCGTTGGTTTATGGAATTCACTTCCAGAAGAGGTTGTGACTAGTGATGGGCGAACCCAACGGAGTTTCAGTTTCGGCAAGTTCGGATGAACTTAACGCAAAATTCGGCCAATTCGAACTCCAAACGCTGCGTGATGTCAAAGCTTCCCCCCAGAATCCATCGTTTTTTAATTTTACGGATTTTTTATTTTTATTTATTTTTATTTTTAAGAAAAGGATGCCGCAGCGGCGCTGCAAGCAAAGGGAGGGTCCTTTCACATAAAAATAAACATGTTTATTTTTATTTGAAAGGACCGCCCTTTACTTGCAGCGACGCTGCAGCGTCCTTTTTCGTAAAAATAACAATGTTTATTTTTACGTGAAGACCTCCCTTTGAAGGAGCTAGGGAATCCCTCCCACGAAGAGGTTCTGGGGGTGGAGCTTTGACGTCACGTATACCGGCAGGTTGCTAAGGACGCCAAGGTGATCACTTCCTGGATTCCATGGAATCCAGGAAGTGATCACCTTGGCCTCCTTAGCAACCTGCCGGTGACATCAAAGCTGAACTTAAACATGCCGGTATAAAACATATATCCATCCTAAGATAAAATGCAGGAAATAGTATAAGGGCAGACTAGATGGACTATGAGGTCTTTTTTCTGCCGTTAATCTTTTATGTTTCTATATGTTGTGAGCCGGCCCAAGTCCTCGGAGAGGGGTGGTATACAAATCCAAATAAAAAAAAATAAAATAATAATAAAAGAAGTCATAAAATGGGGCAAAACTTCCTTAACCTGGAAACATAGAAGTCTGATGGCAGAAAAAGACCTCATGGTCCATCTAGTCTGCCCTTATACTATTTTGTGTATTTTATCTTAGGATGGATATATGTTTATCCCAGCATGTTTAAAATTCAGTTACTGTGGATTTATCTACCACGTCTGCTGGAAGTTTGTTCCAAGGATCTACTACTCTGTCAGTAAAATAATATTTTCTCACGTTGCTTTTTGATCTTTCCCCCAACTAACTTCAGATTGTGTCCCCTTGTTCTTGTGTTCACTTTCCTATTAAAAACACTTCCCCTCCTGGACTTTATTTAACCCTTTAACATATTTAAATGTTTTCGATCCTGTCCCCCCTTTTCCTTCTGTCCTCAGACTATACAGATTGAGTTCATTAAGTCTTTCCTGATACGTTTTTATGCTTAAGACCTTCCACCATTCTTGTAGCCCGTCTTTGGACCCGTTCAATTTTTGTCACTATCTTTTTGTAGGTGAGGTCTCCAGAACTGAACACAGTACAGTGTTCCCTCGATTTCCGCGGGGGATGTGTTCCGAGGACCACCCGCGAAAGTCGAATTTCTGCGAAGTAGAGATGCGGAAGTAAATACACCATTTTTGAGTATGGACAGTATCACAAGTCATCCCTTAACACTTTTAAACCCTTAAATTACCATTTCCCATTCCCTTAACAACCATTTACTCACCATTATTACTGGTACTCAGCATTGAATATGACACTTAGTGATCCTGATATTTATACACATAATTATTTATTAACAATAATTTTTTTAAATTATTTATTTGCGAAAATTATTAGTTTGGCGATGACGTATGATGTCATTGGGTGGGAAAAACCATGGTATAGGAAAAAAACCACAAAGTATTTTTTAATTAATATTTTTTGAAAAAACCGTGGTATAGGCTATTCGCGAAGTTTGAACCCGCGAAAATCGAGGGAACACTGTATTCCAAATGTGGTCTCACCAGCGCTCTATATAGCGGGATCACAATCTCCCTCTTCCTGCTTGTTATACCTCTAGCTATGCAGCCAAGCATCCTACCTGTGGCATGTGGATGTCTCCCCCACACCCATCTCTACATTCCTTGGGGCAGGAGCTGGACCAGAGCCAACCACAACAGTTAGCAACAGAAAGGTCTTGGTTAGCAACAGAAAAGTTCAGCTCAGTTGTGGTTATAACTGGAGGACAACCTGACATCAGGTTTTCGTAAAGCATTGCTTCCAATTTCGAAAGGTTTCAGAAACTGCAGCTATTCAGAATATCTTTCCCCCAAAATGCATATAAGTAATTTATTTCCAAATGGCAATGTTGGCATTCGCTTTGCAGCTGCCATCTCGGATCAGGACAAATATATCACAGCAAGGAGACTTAAGGAAGTCTCTCCTTGCCTTAGATTTTCTTCTTCAAAGAGAACAGAAATCTAGAATTGGATAATTTGCCGGAACTATTTTGACGCTGAATATATTTATTTCGGTTCTATTTCGAATCTTGCTCTCTTCGGAGTTTCTGTTTCTGAACAAGTGACAGTTTGGCAGCGAAAGATACATTATTTATTCATTCTTCACTCACCTCCATCTGGTTCCAGTTGTGTCATTTTAAGAACACCTTATGTGCATATGGTTGTGTCTATGTGACTGCATCTCCTTGTATTTGCACTGGGGGCGAGGGGGGGAATACAGGAAGAAGAGTGAATAATATAAAGTAGAGAACAGGACAAACCATGTTCAAAAAGGGGGGCTTGGAAATATTTACTGAACCTTTGTATCCTGGATATAAATTGTTTCAACTCCTACCCTCAAAACAATGCTATGGAGCACTGCACACCAAGACAACTAGACACATTTATTTATTTATTTATTTATTCATTCATTCATTCATTCATTCATTCATTCATTCATTCAGTTAGTTAGTCCAATACACAATGAGGGTTTTAGTGGGTATATATATATATATACAAATAGTAAAATACATGATGAAGGTTATAGAGGAGATACTCATAGTAAAATATATCTAAGAAAGAATAGAAAAGAAGATATAGGAATAGAACATATCAATGAAAGAATAGAAGAAGAGATATAGGAATAGAAGAAAGGTATAGGAGATATAGGAGAGCACTAGGACAGGGGACGGGAGGCACTCTAGTGCACTTGTACTCGCCCCTTGCTGACCTCTTAGGAATCTGGATAGGTCAACCGTAGATAATCTAAGGATAAGTTGTTGGCAGTTTGGGGATGACACTATGGAGTCCGGTAATGAGTTCCACGCTTCGACAACTCGGTTACTGAAGTCATATTTTTTACAGTCAAGTTTGGAGCGGTTAATATTAAGTTTAAATTTGTTGTGTGCTCTTGTGTTGTTGAGATTGAAGATGAAGTAGTCGCCGACAGGCAGGACGATGCAGCATATGATCTTGTGGGCAATACTTAGATCATGTTTAAGGCGTCTTAGTTCTAGGCTTTCTAGGCCCAGGATTGAAAGTCTAGTCTCGTAGGGTATTCTGTTTCGAGTGGAGGAGTGAAGGGCTCTTCTGGTGAAGTATCTTTGGACATTTTCAAGGGTGTTAATGTCTGAGATGCGATATGGGTTCCAAACAGATGGGCTGTATTTGAGGATGGGTCTGGCGAAAGTTTTGTAAGCTCTGGTAAACACAAGAAGTTTTTTCCCCCAACGCCATCCTTCTGCTAAACAAATCCACTCCTGCTGCAACCACTTTGCAGAACCGGGCCAAACCAGGAGAACCCACTGCTGCTGCCGACACATACAACCTTGTAGTTTATATAAAAATTATCTCTCAGGAGTGGAAGCATATAATTTGTAGTTAAACAAGGGTGGATTCACTCCACACAAAAAATAATAATTGGAGGGAGGATGAAAATAAAATGCATACTGCCCTTTAAGGAAAAGTTGTTACAAGACAAAGGGGATATATGAGTGGATCTACCTCTTTTGGAAAAGCAACCTGACAGTTTCAATTTTTGTTTCAAGAAAGTAGTGGCGGAACTATTTCCGATTGCTGTTTGTTTAGCAGGGTGTGATTTGATATGATTGCCAGCAAGAGAGAGAGAGAAGGGTGGGGAGGGAAACAGAGAAAAAAAGATTTTTTCTGATTACTGGTCCACTCTGATTAATATTTACAGCTCATTAAGAGCTTTTAATCTTCTGCAACTTTTCAAGAAGGGTTTATGACCGGCCCTTGCTAAAACTCAAGGTTGAAAACCGATAAATTTATAGTGGCACACAAATGGAAGCTGGAATATTTGCCTGGACATGTCAGTTAGCTTTTTAACTGTAGCTGCTCACATACCTGAACTCCGCAGCAGGCTGCTTCTAAAGTGTGTGTGTGTATGTGGAGGGAAAGGAAACAGGACAAACCGCCTTCTTTATTTAACAGCTAGCAAGGCACAAATTCACAAGGTTCTTCCTTGTAAATGTGCAAATATTTTCTTTCTGGTTGCTGTATTTGTCTCCGACCCATTGTTTATTTATTTGAAAAAGGCGTATCTTGGCCTTACTTGAGATAATGCTCATGATGGTTGGGTTGGCAAGAATACTCATTTCTGTCTTCCTTAGTAACAAATCTCCAGGGGACTGGAGGCTTAAACATACGAAGAACAGTTGCAGGAACTGGACATGGCTAGTTTAATGAAAAGAAGGACCAGGGGAAATATGACAGCAGTGTTCCAATATCTCAGGGATTGCCACAAAGAAGAGGGAGTCAACCTCTTCTCCAAAGCACCTGAGGGTAGAACCAGAAGCAATGGGTGGAAACTAAACAAGCCAAGAAGTAACTTAGAACTAAGGAGAAATTTCCTGACAGTCAGAATGGTTGATCAGTGGAACAGCTTTTATTTTATTTATTTTATTTATTTATTTGACAAACAATTATAGGGTGATGATTTGTACATATTAAACATTAGATAAGTAATGATAAAAAGTAGACAATAGGACAGGGACGTTATTATTATTATTATTATTATTATTATTATTATTATTATTATTATTAAGATTTGTATGCCGCCCCTCTCCATAGACCTGGGGCGGCTTACAGCAATGATAAAAACAATATATAATGACAAATCTAATAGTTAGACTCTAAAATAACAATAATACATTTAAAAAGTCTAAAAAACAAGAAACCCCAATATATAAAAAACATACATACAGTCATATCATACACAGAAAACTACATAGGCAGGGGGAGATGTTTCAGTTCCCCCACGCTTGATTACAGAGGTGGGTTTTAAGGAGTTTACGAAAGGCAAGGAGGGTGGGGGCAGTTCTAATCTCTGGAGGGAGCTGATTCCAGAGGGTCGGAGCCGCCACAGAGAAGGCTCTTCCTCTGGGTCCCGCCAAATGACATTGTTTAGTTGACGGGACCCGGAGGAGACCAACTCTGTGGGACCTAACCGGTCGCTGGGATTCGTGCGGCAGAAGGCGGTCTCGTAGATACTCTGGTCCGGTGCCATGAAGGGCTTTATAGGTGATGACCAACACTTTGAATTGTGACCGGAAACTGATCAGCAACCGATGCAGACTGCAGAGTGTTGGTGTAACATGGGCATACCTTGGGAAGCCCATGATTGCTCTCGCAGCTGCATTCTGCACGATCTGAAGTTTCCGAACACTCTTCAAAGGTAGCCCCATGTAGAGAGCATTACAGTAGTCGAGCCTCGAGGTGATGAGGGCATGAGTGACTGTGAGCAGTGACTTCCAGTCCAAATAGGGCCGCAACTGGTGCACCAGGCTAATAATAATAATAATAATAATAATAATAATGATTACAGACAAATTATAAACATAATTGTGAATACATAAGAGGTATAAGCATGGTTATGAGTACATGAGAGGTTTACAAATATATGAGGACATTAGGACAGGGATGGTAGGCACATCCCTTACAGACCTCTTAGGAATGGACGAGGTCAACAATAGACAGTCTAAGGTTAAGGTTTTTGTGAGTTTGGGGAAGAAACTACAGAGTCAGGTAGTGCCTTCCAGGCGTTGACCACCCTGTTGCTGAAGTCATATTTTTTGCAATCAACTTTAGTGCATTTAGTTTCAATGTACGAAGTGCAATTCAACTCAGTTTGTTTAGCAGGGTGGAAGCTGGTACAATTATCTGCTTTTCCGAGTTGTGGTGGTGGTGGTGGTTATTGATAGAATAGAATACAATAGAATTTTATTGGCCAAGTGTGATTGGACACACAAGGAATTTGTGATTGGTGCATATGCTCTTAGCGTACATAAAATAAAATATACATTTGTCAAGAATCGTGTGGTACGACACTTAATGATTGTCATAGGGGTCAAATAAGCCATGAAGAAGCAATATTAATAAAAATCTTAGGATACAAGCAACAAGTTACAATCATACAGTCAACATGGGAGGAAATGGGTGATAGGAATGATGAGAAAAATTAGTAGAATAGAAGTGCAGATTTACTAGAAAGTCTGACAGTGTTGATACAGCTGTCAGAAGCAAATATCCTTCCCCACCCCTTTGGCAGACCTACAAACCATCTTTCAGGTAGAAACGGAAGGTAGACCTTTACAAGCATCAGCATACTTCAGTGGTGCTGGCTGGACTTCAGAATCTGAATGTAAACAGGTACTCCCCATTAAACCCGAGCGTATATCATTTTCCCCCTTTTTCTAGAAGGCCAGTTTCTCAGAGCTAGTGGGTGGCTGAACAATTTAGCCAGATGTTCCTCTTATTCGCAACTTATCCCATGCCAGTGATCATACGCTGAACCAGAAAGAAATAACAGTTCCACATCTACTGCAGAGTGTTCTGTCTGGGTCACTCCAGAAGCCAATACCAACTGCAAAGGCAGTTTTATAAAATTCAAGAAAAACACAGGTAACAGAAAATGTCCTTACAAACAGGAAAATGCTGTATCTTCAGATATATTCACGAAGGCCAAAAGTCCATGCAGCAATACAGAATTCTTGCTGCCAAGCCAAGGCTGGAGATAGCAGACCTACACCTCCCACGGATCTTCCAAAGCTGCTGGGCCACAAGCCAGGAACAGAGACACCGAGAAACAAGACAGGATAACGCCACACCAAGCTGATAATACTCCACACGGCTGCAAGGGCTTGCCTGCCTTTTAAACCCTGCTGATGAGGACCACACCCAAACCCAGCTGTTTCTAATTCAATGGTGAAAATATCTCTTTAACTGCTCTTTTCGTTGCTCTGCATGTCGCTGTCTCATGTCAATGACAGCTTGTGCTTCATCCCCTAATGACTCCAAGTTACTGGCTGGGGAGAGGCCCCCCGGGCTCTCATGCTGTTCTCCTTCATCCCATTCCTGGCTTTCCTCTCCCCCGTCCGACTGTTCAGCCCCCTCCTCTGCGCTGTCATCCTCCTCCGGGCATGGAGCCAGCAGAGACACAGCTGGTCCCTGAGCAGCCTCAGGCTGAATCACAACACAGAGGAGCAAAGCAGGCAGGAGCTGGAACAAAGAAGAGGGAGTCGAGCTATACTCCAAAGCACCTGAAGGCAAGACAAGAAGCAATGGGTGGAAACTAATCAAGGAGAGAAGCAACCTAGAACTAAGGAGGAATTTCCTGACAGTGAGAACAATTAATCAGTGGAACAACTTTCCTCAAGATGTTATGAATGCTGCAACACACTGGAAATTTTTAAGAAGATGTTGGGTAACCATTTGTCTGAAGTGTTGTAGGGTTTCCTGCCTAAGCAAAGGATTGGGCTAGAAGACCTCCAAGGTCCCTTCCAACTCTGTTGTTCTGTTCTGTTCTGTTCCACTCCATTCCGTTCCATTCTATTCATTATTTCTATTTTTCTTCTCATTTTATTTATTTATTTATTTATTCATTCATTCATTCATTCATTCATTCATTCATTTATTTATTTATTTGGGTTTTTTATGATGCTCTTCTCCTTAGACTCAGGGAGACTTGCAACATGTTAGCAATAATACTTTTTAACAGAGCCAGTATATTGCCCCCACAATCTGGGTCCTCAATTTACCCACCTCGGAAGGGTGAGTCAACTTTGAGCCGGTGATGAGATTTGAACTGCTGACCTGCAGATCTAGCAATCAGCTTTAGCGACCTGCAGTACTGCACTCTACCCGCTGCGCCACCTCATCTCATCTAATCTCTTCTACTCTACTTTACTCCTTACTCTACTCAACTCTACTCTACACTCTATTCTACTCTACTCTTTTCTTCTCTACTCTTTTCTACTCTACTCTACACTCTGCTCTGCTCCGCTCCGCTCCGCTCCACTCCACTCCACTCCACTAAACTCCACTCCACTCTACTGTACTCTTTTCTTCTCTATTCTTTTCTACTCTACTCTACTCTACACTCTGCTCCGCTCCACTCCACTCCATTCTACTCTACTCTACACTCTGCTCCGCTTCGCTCCACTCCACTCCACTAAACTCCACTCCGCTCCGCTCCACTAAACTCCACTCCACTCCACTCTACTCTACACTCTGCTCCGCTTCGCTCCACTCCACTCCACTAAACTCCACTCCACTCCTCTACTCTACACTCTGCTCTGCTTCGCTCCACTCCACTAAACTCCACTAAACTCCACTCCACTCCACTCCACTCCACTCTACTGTACTCTTTTCTTCTCTACTCTTTTCTACTCTACTCTACTCTACACTCTGTTCCGCTCCGCTCCACTCCACTGCACTCCACTCTACTCTACTCTACACTCTGCTCCGCTTCGCTCCACTCCACTAAACTCCACTCCACTAAACTCCACTCCGCTCCACTAAACTCCACTCCACTCTACTCTACACTCTGCTCCGCTTCGCTCCACTCCACTCCACTCCACTAAACTCCACTCCACTCCTCTACTCTACACTCTGCTCTGCTTTGCTCCACTCCATTAAACTCCACTAAACTCCACTCCACTCCACTAAACTCCACTCCACTAAACTCAACTCAACTCACTCCACTCCACTAAACTCCACTCCGCTCCACTCCACTCCACTAAACTCCACTAAACTCCACTCCGCTCCACTCCACTCCACTAAACTCCACTAAACTCCACTCCACTAAACTCCACTCCACTCCACTAAACTCCACTCCACTAAACTCAACTCAACTCACTCCACTCCACTAAACTCCACTCCGCTCCACTCCACTCTACTCTACTCTATTCTATTCTTCTACTTATCACTAAATGTCAGATAGCCAGGGCTAGTTTTATGAAAGGAGCAGAGTCATCTAACACAGCCCCCCCCCCCAATCCCTGGTGCACTGATCCATTGGCATGCTACCAACTGGGCCATACACACAAGCAAAGCCCCATCTGTGGGATGCAGGCAGCATGCAAAACCACACTCCCCCCCTGTCCTTGGAAAAACCCTTCTCCATGGAACTAGTCCCTGGTGGTCCAAAGGTTGAAGGCCCCCTGACCTACAGTAACAGATCTGCAGGGAACTTTCCTGTGAGTGAAAAATGTGTCTTCCACTCCTTAGAATAACCCTTTGTAGCTCAAGTAGGAAGCTTTTTACAACCTCAGCTCAGGTCTGATTTATTTACAGAAACCTCTACCTGGTAATTCCATTAATTATATGCCAGTAAAACCGGAAAGGCAAATAATTTCAGCAGGAAGATACTATGAAGGAGGAACGGCTGGAATATTTTCCGTTATAAAGTTCACTTGGTCAAGCGGTTCATATATCTGGCTTTATTTTATTGGTTTCCTCTTCATATTTGTTTTATCTCTTGCCAGGTCCGGTTGCAGTTCTTTTGAATTTCTAGGGGAGAAAAATGGTAAAGGGCTTGTAATTAAAAATGTAGGAAGAGCAACCAAAGTGCCCCAAACGCAGCTTGTTAAACGGGTTTTTCATCTGCCCCTTGCAAAATTTTATTTGTTCTTTCATTTTTTTCCCCCTTTCTAAAGTGCCTCTTGGACTCCAAGGCAGCTTGCAATTTAAAAGCTTGCGTTTGCCCAGGTTCGCCTGGTGCACTAGTTGCGGCCCTATTTGGACCGGAAGTCACTGCTCACAGTCACTCATGCCCTCATCACCTCGAGGCTCAATTACTGTAACGCTCTCTACATGGGGCTACCTTTGAAAAGTGTTCGGAAACTTCAGATCGTGCAGAATGCAGCTGCGAGAGCTATCATGGGCTTCCTTAAATAAGCCCATGTCACACCAACACTCCGCAGTCTGCATTGGTTGCCGATCAGTCTCCAGTCACAATTCAAAGTATTGGTTATGACCTATAAAGCCCTTCATCGCACCGGACCAGAATATCTCCGGGACCGCCTTCTGCCACACGAATCCCAGCGACCAGTTAGGTCCCACAGAGTTGGCCTTCTCCGGGTCCCGTCAACTAAACAATGTCGTTTGGCGGGACCCAGGGAAAGAGCCTTCTCTGTGGTGGCCCCGACCCTTTGGAACCAGCTCCCCCCAGATATCATAGTTGCCCCCACCCTCCTTGCCTTTCGTAAGCTCCTTAAAACCCACCTCTGTCATCAGGCATGGGAGAATTGAGACTTTCCCTCCCCCTAGGCTTATACAATTTATGCATGGTATGTTAGTATGTATGATTGGTTTTTAAATTGGGGTTTTGAATTAAGTTAAATATTAGATTTGTTTACATTGTATTATTATTGCTGTGAGCCGCCCCGAGTCTGCGGAGAGGGGCGGCATGCAAATCTGATTAATAAATAAATAAATAATAAAAAGTGTAAGCACCTTCCAAAAACATTAAAGCAATAGCAGAACAAAACAAATTGAGAATCTTGGGAGAATATTCTTTTTGGGGGTTTTTTAAAAGAGAGATTGAGAGAGAAAACCAGCCCTACAATATAATCATTCAAAAGTGAGGCTTTTCAGACACTGCCTTCATTCTGGGTGTCTGAACTTCTTAAGGAAAGAGTTATGCAACTGAAGTGGAACTCATATTCATTATCCTTTTCCTTTAAGCCCCCTTGCTAATGGACCATCCAGAAAAAAAGTTATGAATCACATTTCAAAGTAAAAGAAGACTTATCTCCAAGGGTTGTATATAAAGTTCTAAATTTTTAAAAGCTTTCAGAATCAATACTTAAACTTGGCTTGAAATCCTCTACATTTTGGAGAACATTTAAACTTTTCTAAGCATAGTATCAGAAGTGGGTTCATACCGGTTCGCTTGAACTGGTAGCAACCCGTTGGTGACATCACAATGATGTCACAGAACCAGTTCAGTCGGTGCTGGTCTGTGGATGCTGCCATCTTTTATTTATTTATTTATTTATTTATTTTTTAAAAATTATTTGGGGGGGATTTTTTTCCAGGTTTTTTTTCTTCTGAGCATGCGCAGAAGCTGAATTTTCAGGTAACGGTTGCCAGGAAGAAGGGCTGTTTAGATCCTAAACACTTCCTCAACTATTCCTCAGGATTTCATAGAGCAACCTCTGTCATCTGCGCCTCTGTAACTGTCTGGTTTGGTTCTGCAACCCAACAAGACCGATACAGACTTCAGAGGATAATCAGAACTGCAGAAAAAAACAATTGCTACCAACCTGCCTTCCATGGAGGACCTGTAAACTGCACAAGTCAAAAAGAGGGCTGTGAAAATATTGACTGACCCCTCACATCCTGGACATAAACTGTTTCAACTCCTTCCTTCAAAACAATGCTATAGAGCACTGCACCTCAAGACAACCAGACACAAGAACAGCTTTTTCCCCCAAATGCCATCACTCTGCTAAACAAATAATTCCCTCAGCACTGTCAAACTATTAACTCAGTCTGCGCTACTATTAATATTCTCATCGTTCCCATCACCCATCTCCTCCTACAAATGACTATAATTTTGTTGCTTGTATCCTTACGATGTATATTGACTGGTTCCTAATATGATTGGATTGTGTATTTGTACCCGGACTACCATTAAGTATTGTACCTTATGATTCTTTCTTTCTTTCTTTCTTTCTTTCTTTCTTTCTTTCTTTCTTTCTTTCTTTCTTATTTATTTATTTATTAGATTTGTATGCCGCCACTCTCTGTAGACTCGGGGTGGCTCACAACAATAACAAGAACAATGTAAGAACAAATCTAATAATTTAAAAAACACTAAAAACTCCATTATTAAAAGCAAACATACACACAAACATACCATGTATAAACTGTATCAGTTCCCCCATGACTGACGGCAGAGATGGGTCTTAAGAACTTTACGAAAGGCAAGGAGGGTGGGGGCAGTTCTAATCTCTGGGGGGAGCTGGTTCCAGAGGGTCGGGGCCGCCACAGAGAAGGCTCTTCTCCTGGGTCCCGCCAAACAACATTGTTTAGTCGACGGGACCAGGAGAAGGCCAACTTAGCTTTTCTTTTATGTACACTGAGAGCATATGCACCAAGACAAATTCCTTGTGTGTCAAATCACACTTGGCCAATAAAATTCTATTCTATTTCTTGGGGTGATTATTAAGGAGTTTCAGTTAGATACCATGCTCATATCTTTTCACCTTAAAATCCCAAGCTCTCCATAATCTAATTGCTATTCTGATCTTGGATCAAAAAAAAAAAAAAGGCTGTAAATTTGATGCTCATATGAATAAGGCAGCAATGTGCAGAGAACATCATTAGCTTCTTTTGATGGACCATCTAAAGCTTATTGATTACTGGGTCCTTGGAGGAAATGCTGCCTTAAGTAAATCTCAAAAATACTTCAGCAATATAATTTCCAGCTCCTGTAACTTTAAGTAGCAGAAGGATCTCAAGATCATTTAAGAGCAGTGGGAATGACAAATAGGGGCTCTTGATTCGCTATGTTAAAGGACAAGTGGATTCAGCACTCAGAATGTTGCAGGTAGAATATTTAGCATAGAATAATACAGTTGGAAAGCACTTTGGAGGTACAGTAGTATCTCCACCTAAGAACGCCTCTAGATAAGAACCAGGTGTTCAAGATTTTTTTTGCCTCTTCTCAAGAACCATTTTCCACTTACAAACCCGAGCCTCCAAAACTGTAACCAGAAAAGGCGTGGGGCCTCTCTAGGAATCTCCTGGGAGGAAACAGGGCCGGAAAAGGCAGGGAGAAGCTTCTGTGGGGCCTCTCTAGGAATCTCCTTGGAGGAAACAGGGCTGGAAAAGGCAGGGAGAAGCCTCTGTGGGCCCTCTCTAGAAATCTCCTGGGAGGAAACAGAGTCAGAAAAGGCAGGGAGAAGCCTCCATGGGGCCTCTCTAGGAATTTCCTGGGAGGAAACGGACTCCACCCTCCCTGTGGTTTCCCCAACCTCACACATTATTTGCTTTTACATTGATTCTTATGGGGAAAATTGCTTCTTACAAACTTTTCTACATAAGGACCTGGTCTTGGAATGAATTAAGTTCGTACGTAGAGGTACCACTGTATTCTAATCCAATCCTCTGTTAGGGCAGGAAACACTACACAATTTCAAACAAATGGTTATGCAATCTCTTCCAGTGTTGGAGCTGTTACAACTTCTGCAGGCAAGTTGTTCCACTGATTAATTGCTCTTACTGTCAGAAAATTTCTCCTTAGTTCTAAGTTGTTTCTCTCCTTGATTAGTTTCCACCCATTGCTTCTTGTTCTACCCTCAGGTTCTTTAGGGAATAGCTTGACTCCCTCTTCTTTGGGCAACCCCTGAGATATGGGAACACTGCTATCATGTCTCCCCTAGTCCGTCTTTTCATCATGTTTTAGCTTCCAGTCCCCTAATCATGTTTGTTGCACTTATCTGTATTCTTTCCAGAGTGTCAGCATCTTTTTTTACATCGTGGTGACCGAAGCTGGATGAATTTTTCCAAGTGTGGCCTTAACAAGGCCTTATAAAATGTTATTAACATTTCGTGTGATCTTGATTCTATCCCTCTGTTAATGCAGCCTAGAACTGTGTTGGCTTTTTTGGCAGCTGCTGCACACGGCTAGCTCAAATGATTTCAGGCGGTAGGGAAAGCAAGTAGGATGCTTGGCTGCATAGCTAGAGGTATAACAAGCAGGAAGAGGGAGATTATGATCCCGCTATATAGAATGCTGGTGAGACCACATTTGGAATACTGTGTTCAGTTCTGGAGACCTCACCTACAAAAAGATATTGACAAAATTGAACGGGTCCAAAGACGGGCTACAAGAATGGTGGAAGGTCTTAAGCATAAAACGTATCAGGAAAGACTTAATGAACTCAATCCGTATAGTCTGGAGGACAGAAGGAAAAGGGGGGACATGATCGAAACATTTAAATATATTAAAGGATTAAATAAGGTCCAGGAGGGAAGTGTTTTTAATAGTAAAGTGAACACAAGAACAAGGGGACACAATCTGAAGTTAGTTGGGGGAAAGATCAAAAGCAACATGAGAAAATATTATTTTACTGAAAGAGTAGTAGATCCTTGGAACAAACTTCCAGCAGACGTGGTAGATAAATCCACAGTAACTGAATTTAAACATGCCTGGGATAAACATATATCCATCCTAAGATAAAATACAGAAAATAGTATAAGGGCAGACTAGATGGACCATGAGGTCTTTTTCTGCCGTCAGACTTCTATGTTTCTATGTTTAGGTTTCATTTAACACAGTATATTAAGGTCCACCACTCTTTCTTCTAGGGATTTTTTTCTCTTTTTAACTAATATGTGATACATCTGAAAACTTGGGGTTTCCAAGCTTTGTGTCACATCTCCTTCATGTATATAATTGGGCAATGTCCCTTGAAGTTTGAACATTAGAAAGGGAGGGAAGGATGTTAGTGAACTTTACAGATAAGAAGAGTGTACAAAAAGAATTAGGCCACCCCAGGAAAAGACCACACTGGAAAGCATTTATTTATACACAGAGTTCAATCTGAGTTCATGATGGGTCATCAGCGAAAAAGAAAAAAGGAATTCCTTGTATGTTTTTGTAAGTGAGAACTAATATAGTTGAGGTTTGGTCCAGTATAGTCGGATGGAATTCTTTTTCTGTGACATAGCATGAAGTCATTTTCACATATTTAGCCACAATTTTGGTTCTTGGTGTGGAATCCCACATAGGACATTATTTCAAGGACAACATCTATGACAGCTAAGTACCGTTTGAAGCATCCCGCACATAGAAATGCTGCCTGGATAGCAAAGTCCACCTTGATTTTGGTGCCCATGTGCAAAACAACATTATTCTGGGAATATACATAGATTCTGCTTGCTCCAGGAAAAAAAATCACAAATGCAATGTGGTTACTTGTTTATTTATCCTTAGCAGTAAGCCACAGTGGTACCTCTACTTACGAACTTTTCATGATAAAACCAGGTGTTCAATATTATTTTTGCCTCTTCGCAAGAACCATTTTCCACTTACAAACCACTCCCACCCAGTCACATGACCTTTAAGCAACCCCCCCGGTCACATGGTTGTCAAGCCACTCCCACCTGGTCACATGTCCGACAAGCCACTCCTACCCAGTCACATGACCATCAAGCCATAGGCACAAAATAAGCCACGCGCCCACAGTGCGGCAGTAAAAAAAATTGGCAGCCCATCACTGATAGAAAGGAATGTTGGAAGGATAAAATGGAGTGTTGGGGAAATTAAGTAGAATGTTGGAAGAATAGAATGGAATGTTGCAGAAACATAATGGAATCTTTAAAATGGCTGCTTTACAGATCCGCTAATGCTAGACTGAAAATGGCTAGCCCGTTTGCTTTTTATTGAATTTTTTTATTATCGCAAGAGCCACCTTTTCATCAGGAAGTGCTCCTCATCAGATTCCGAAACCAAAGGAGAATGAACCGTTGACCTCCAATAGAAGAAAGAGTTCAGATTTTCATCATCTCTCTACACTGTACAAGTTCTGGGAGGAAAAAAAAGAACACATCACTCAATTGAAGAAGGGAACGGAGGATGGTGTTAGAATTTCAAATAGCTGGTGACAGAGTGAAAAAATAGGTTAAAACCTTCTGTTCCAGAATAAGTCAGGCCATCGAGACATCTTCTTGCCCAACAGATTCTCCAAGTGCCAAACGCGAGGCAGCTTGCTTTGTGCTTTCTCTCATTAGGGTGGCTTGTCAGAGAAGAACATGATGTTGACACTTGACCCAGAAGAAAAGAAAATGGATATCGTTATATGCTATACGAGGACAAAGGCAGTGCCATCGTCTTTTAGGTTCGCTCAAAAAGAGAAGGACAGGCTTGTTTTCCAAAGCAGCCAAAGGCCAGACAAGGGACTATGGATGGAAAGTGATCAAGGAGAGATTCAACCTGAAAATAAGGAGAAACTTTTTGACAGGGAGAACAATAAACCAATGCAGGGGTAGGCAAAGTTGGCTCTTCTATGACATGTGGACTTCAACCCCCAGAATTCCTGAGCTAGCATGATTGGCTCAGGAATTCTGGGAGTTGAAGTCCACAAGTCATAGAAGAGCCAACTTTGCCAACCCCTGAACCAATGGAACAGCTTTGCCTTCAGAAGCTTTTGCCCTCCCAGTTTTTGCCCTCCCAGGCCCTAGGAAAGACTCTGGAGCCTGGGGAGGGTGAAAAACAGGCCTACTGGGTCCACTGGAAGTCAGAAAATGGCCCATTTCCACCCTCTGGAGGCCCTCCAGGGGCAAAAGCTAGTTTTTGCCCTCTCAGGCCCCAGGAAAGCCTCTGGAGCCTGGGGAGGGTGAAAAATGGGCCTACTGGGTCCACCAGAAGTTGGGAAATGGGGGAACATGGGGTCTGCGTGCATGCATAGGGGCAGAACAGCACTGGGATGGGGTCACACATGCATGAGCAGGGGTGTGGGGTGGCATTGAATTATAGGTGTGGCCCGTGCATGATAGTTTATTTATTTATTTTATTTATTTTATTTATTTTATTTATTTTGTCCAATACATAATACACATTGAAGAGAATAGATATGTAATAATATAAATAAAGAAAAGAATAGAAGAAAAGATACAAAAGTATAGGTGAACATATTTGAAAGGAAGAAAAGATAAATGAGATAAGGAGAGACAATTGGACAGGGGACGGAAGGCACACTGGTGCACTTATGCACACCCCATACTGACCTCTAAGGAACCTGGAGAGGTCAATCGTGGATAGTCTAAGGGAAAAATGTTGGGGGTTTAGGGGTTGACACTATGGAGTCCGGTAATGAGTTCCATGCTTCGACAACTCGGTTGCTGAAGTCATATTTTTTACAGTCAAGTTTGGAGCGGTTAATATTAAGTTTGAATCTGTTGCGTGCTCTTGTGTTGCTGCGGTTGAAGCTGAAGAAGTCATTGACAGGCAGGACGTTGCAGCATATGATCTTGTGGGCAATGCTTAGATCATGTTTTAGGCGTCGTAGTTCTAAGCTTTCTAGACCTAGGATTGATAGTCTGCTTTCGTAGGGTATTCTGTTTCGAGTGGAGGAGTGAAGGGCTCTTCTGGTGAAGTATCTTTGGACATTTTCAAGGGTGTTGATGTCCGAGATGTGGTATGGGTTCCAGACAGATGATAGTGTGTGTGATAGCACACGTGATAGTGAATGCACATGCATTTTTGGTACCGAAGGGGGGGGGGAAAGTACACCATCACTGATGTAGGGTCTCCTTTTGGGACGGGGGTAGGACTAGATGACTTACAAGGTCCCTTCCAACTCTGTTATTCTGTATTCTTTTTTGAGTAAAATGGGCAACATCATAACTACTTAAGCATGGCAGGAACTAGCAACCACCAATGTTGATGTTCTAATGTGCTTCTTAGTACAATAAATAAAAACGTTGCCAAAAATGTTTTAGCAGAAATTGAAAAGGGAGGCAAACACCTCTCTCTCACACACACACACTCTCTCTCTTCTCCCTTAAAAATGAATAGTAAAATACGTGGCACTTATGCAGCCTAGATATTTATAGACCAGGCTTTGGAATTAATCCCAATATCAGAGTGTTAAGTGTGTAGGTGTGGGCCACATGCGCAGCCCTTTGAATGCCAATAGTGTAATGCGCAGACACATAATTCAGACAATAGATGTAGTGCATAGCCCTGAGTGGGAAACGTGTTTAATCAATCTGCTGCTGGCATTGTACAATGAGTCTGATCAATTAGCTATCGAAACCCAAGGAACATTTTAACTCAGAACCGGGTCCTTGCAGACTGAAAAATCTTACTGCTCAATCTGGATAAGAAAGGCTGCAAATTTAATTGGTCGGGTGGACAAAGAACAGTCTTAATTACAAGTGTGGTAGATGCCCCAGCTGAAGCATACTGGAGAGAGGACCTGTTATGAAACACTATTTCTTTTTTTCTGAGCTGTTAAATTTGCATGTACAATCTCTTGTTTTTTGTATGTGTGCTTTGGTTCGATTAAGAATGGCCTTCCCCGCAGTGCTGGGAGACGTCTCATCATAAATGTTAATCACACTTGTTTAGGAAGAAATAGCTTCGTTGGTGGTCAGGAGGTTGCTCTTAGCTTGGTATTTTTGCCACATACCTCCCAGAGACCAATAAGAGTCCACAGAGTTTGCTTCCTCCTTCCTTCTCTGTGGCGGCCCCGGCTCTATGGAAGCAACTACTGCCTGATGTCTGTCCTGCTCCCACCCTGCTGGCCTTTCCTATGACCACGAAGACCTGGCTCTGTCGGCAGGCCTGGTGGCAATAAATTTACTTCCAACTCTTGATGGCCAACTCTATGAATGGGGCGCACGTGTATGACTGTGATTGCCTCTTTTTAAAGCAACTTTTTATGGGGTTTTACAGGTCATAACCAACACTTTGAATTGTGACATTAAAAAGCCAAAAAAACCCAGTATAAAAAAGCATACACACAAACATATCATATATACAGCTACATAGGCAAGGGGGATTGTCTCATTTCCCCCATGCCTGACAGCAGAGGTGGGTTTTAAGAGGTTTACGAAAGGCAAGGAGGGTGGGGGCAGTCCTGATCCCTGGGCAATTCTGATCTCTGGGGGGAGTTGGTTCCAGAGGGTCGGGCCCACCACAGAGAAGGCTCTTCCCCTGGCTCCCGCCAGACGACATTGTTTAGTCAACGGGACCCGGAGAAGGCCAACTCTGTGGGACCTAATCGGTTGCTGGGATTTGTGTGATCCCGGAGGTATTCTGGTCTGATGCCATGTAGGGCTTTACAGGTCATAACCAACACTTTGAATTGTGACCGGAAACTGATTGGCAGCCAGTGCAGGCTGCGGAGTGTTGACAAAACATGGGCATATCTGGGAAAGCCCATGATTGCTCTCGCAGCTGCATTTTGGATGATCTGAAGTTTCTGAACACTTTTCAAAGGAAGCCCCAGAGAGCATTGCAGTAGTCGAACCTAGAGGTGATGAGGGCATGAGCTTGGTTATCTTGCCTTTTCTTAAAGTGAGAAACCATGTTGTTATTTTTTGGGGTAGTGGGGAATATGAACTACTATCCCCGTGATCCTTTGGTTGTATCCTTTACTTCCCTTTGCCTCATCTGTTTTTCTGGCTTAACAGAAATCTGAGAAAACCATCAATTCCTTCCTACCCAAAAAGCTTATATCAGACAACCTTTATTCTTCATTTCTGGGGATGGGGGAAATAATTTCATTAAACAATGTAATTAACAAACAGAAAGGGCTATTTGTATAATGAAAAGTACAACTCTCAGTCCTTTAGAAGGAGAATTATTTCCCTCTAGAAAATAATTGTTCCACACCACAAATGCTAAATTTGATTAATCGCATCTATTAGGTATTGATGGAAAAATAATTACATATTAGTCCTTCATTCTGATTACCGATGAAAGGTTCCACTTCTAATATAATTAAGAGCAGCTCCGTAAGAATGGGTAGCTAGATGGCTAAGGGAATATATAATGCTCCCCGATGCTAGAAGATGAGATATGAAAGGAAAAGGCTAACACTTGATTATTTTGGAGTCTAGATCTGTACTACTTTTGAACTCAAAATTGGTTATTATTGGTTTAACTCCATTGCTCGTATCTTCCCATCAACATTTCTTCCATGACCCTGAAAGACCCTGAATGACTGGACACCAAAACCTTCTGCATTTAGTCAGAGCTGAGGGATTCTTGCATTTATCCTTCCTAACTTTACTTCTTTAAACTCTTTAATTTCACAACATATGGACAGACTTAACTATATACAGTACTTTAAATTGGGAAACTGTGACCATCCTAGACTAAGCCAGTTCTAATACTAAGCCAATTCTAAAACTAATAACAAAAGATTTAAGTGCCAAAGCCCACTGCAACAACATAGCCAAGAAGGCTTCAAGAGTTGTAAACCTAATCCTACGTAGCTTCTGCTCTGGCAATCTCACACTACTTACCAGAGCTTACAAAACTTTTGCCAGACCCATCCTCGAATACAGCTCATCTGTTTGGAACCCATATCGCATCTCAGGCATTAACACCCTTGAAAATGTCCAAAGATACTTCACCAGAAGAGCCCTTCACTCCTCCACTCAAAGTAGAATACCCTATGAGACTAGACTTTCAATCCTGGGCCTAGAAAGTTTAGAACTAAGACGCCTTAAACAAGATCTAAGTATTGCCCACAAGATCATATGCTGCAATGTCCTGCCTGTTGGCGACTACTTCAGCTTCAACCACAACAACACAAGAGCACACAACAGATTTAAACTTAATATTAACTGCTCCAAACTTGACTGTAAAAAATATGACTTCAGTAACCGAGTTGTCGAAGCGTGGAACTCATTACCGGACTCCATAGTGTCATCCCGAAACCCCCAACACTTTACCTGTAGATTATCTAGGGTTGACCTATCCAGATTCCTAAGAGGTCAGTAAGGGGCGAGTACAAGTGCACTAGAGTGCCTTCCGTCCCCTGTCCTATTGCTCTCCTACATCTCCTATACCTTTCTTCTATTCCTATATCTCTTCTTCTATTCTTTCATTGATATGTTCTATTCCTATATCTTCTTTTCTATTATTTCACAGATATATTTTGCCATGAGTATCTCCTCTATAACCTTCATCATGTATTTTACTATGTGTATATAGATATATACCCACTAAAACCCTCATTGTATATTGGACAAAATAAATAAATAAAAATAAATAAAAAATAACCCACCCACCCACCCCAATTTAGAGAATTCCTAGACTGTCAAGGAGTTCCTAGAATTCATTGACTGTAAAAAATATGACTTCAGCAACCGAGTTGTCGAAGCGTGGAACTCATTGCCGGACTCAATTGTGTCAACCCCTAACCCCCAACATTTTTCCCTTAGACTATCCACGATTGACCTCTCCAGGTTCCTTAGAGGTCAGTACGGGGCGTGCATAACTGCACCAGTGTGCCTTCCGTCCCCTGTCCAATTGTCTCCTTATCTCATTTATCTTTTCTTCCTTTCAAATATGTTCACCTATACTTTTATATCTTTTCTTCTATTCTTTTCTTTATTTATATTATTACATATCTATTCTCTTCAATGTGTATTATGTATTGGACAAAATAAAAAAATAAAAAATAAAAATAAAATAAGCCCGGCCCTTTGACATTAGCCATCCTTAGATACATAGATGTAAACAATATCTACATAGGGTAAAGTTTTGGGGATTTGGTAACAAAACCACAGAGTCAGGTAGTGAGTTCCGGGCATTAGCCACATCCGGTCTTGAATTATGACCGAAAAGGTCTGTGAAAAATGAGCAGGCCTGTGAGATGAAAATATATATATATATATGAAATGTCAAAACCATGAGCCAAGACAAACTTGTTAGAGCTGAAATGTCAAGACCAACTTTGACATTCTGGAAATTACCACGTTGGAATGGGTTGGAATGGGTCACTTCATATCAGAGAAGCATCGGAACTCCTGCTATGGACAAGGAAATTGCAGAAGAAATGTGATAGCCGTCATTATTAACAAAAGGGTATGAAAGTAGAACTTATCTAAGTTTGCATCCAAGGCAAGCCTACAATCGTTCCAATCTATTCTCCAAGCACAAATGCAGAGGAAGTAAGAGTTGGACACATGAACAGTGCCATGCAGCCTTTCTCAGCAAAAGATACAGGAGATTAAAATCTAAAGTTTGAAGTAAAATAGAATTTGGAATAATGGAAAAATGGCCTTGATGAAGCAGGAAACAGATTAATATAGGGTTCTGCCAAGAAAAGTATATGTTTAGAGCAAACACTTTATTTTGACAGCATAAAAGATGTTGTGCACGCGGACATCTCCAGTTAGACCACACCAAAATGAAACTGTTTATACAGTCTGCAAAGGAAGATGGAGAATTTCTATTTATTTAGTGAAAACAAAGAATCGGCGACTCTAGAGTACAGCAGAGCAGGACAGAACATGGAAAGAAAATAGAACAGAATAGAATAGAACAGAATATTTTATTTTATTTTATTTTATTTGACATATCAACATACAAACACCATTAAACATTTACAATTCCCTATATGCATTAAAAAAATAATCTTTTACAATTCTATTTACTATACATTTTTCTCCCACACTTTGTAGTAGTCCTTGTTTTGTTGATTTTGTATTTCATACGTTAATTTGCTTAATTTGGCGCAGTCTAACATTTTTTTGATCACCATTTCTTCGTTTGGAGTCTTTTCTTGCTTCCATACTTGTGCAAATGCCAATCTTGCTAATGTAAGTATACGATTTATTAAATAATAGTTTTCTTTACTGTGTTGGCCTCTAATTATTTTATTCTGAACAGAATAAAATAGAATGGGATATTTCTGAATTGCTTGTCTGCTAACCACAAGATGGATTATGATTAGATATACAGTGTTCCCTCGATTTTCGCGGGGGATGCGTTCCGAGACCGCCCGCGAAAGTCGAATTTCCGCGAAGTAGAGATGTGGAAGTAAATACACTATTTTTGGCTATGAACAGTATCCCAAGCCTTCCCTTAACACTTTAAACCCCTAAATTTACAATTTCCCATTCCCTTAGCAACCATTTAGATTATTACTCACCATGTTTATTTATTAAAGTTTATTTTAAAAAATGTTTTTTAAATGCAGATGAAAGTTTGGCAATGACATCATCGGGCAGGGAAAAACTGTGGTATGGGGGGGGGGGGGAACCGTGAAGTATTTTTTAATTAATATTTTTGAAAAACTGTGGTATAGACGTTCCGCGAAGTTCGAACCCGCGAAAATCGAGGGAACACTGTACTCAGGGAAGGATAAGAGAGAGGAAGATGAGGTAGAAAGGAAGGGGAGAGAGAGAGAGGAAGAAAGTAGGAAAGAGGTAGAAGGGGAAAAGAAGAGGGGAGTGGTATGAAATATCAAAAGAAATCAAACAGGAGATAAAAGTATAAAAGGAGCAAATTAAAGATACAGTGGTACCTCATCTTACGAACGCCTCTTCTAACGAACTTTTCAAGATATGAACCCGGTGTTTAAGATTTTTTTGCCTCTTCTTCCGAACTATTTTCACCTTACGAACCCAAGCAGCTGCTGCTGGGATGAAGGGGTTTCTTTTTCCCCCCTTTTTTGAAGAAAGAAAAGGGAGGGGCAGCTTGGAGGAGTAAAGATTTTGCATGCTTGCAAAAGCACTGAAACGGTGTCTTTTTAAGAAAGAAAAGGGAGGGGCAGCTTGGAGGAGTAAAGATTTTGCATGCTTGCAAAAGCACTGAAACGGTGTCTTTTTAAGAAAGAAAAGGGAGGGGTAGCTTGGAGGAGTAAAGATTTTGCATGCTTGCAAAAGCACTGAAACGGTGTCTTTTTAAGAAAGAAAAGGGAGGGGCAGCTTGGAGGAGTAAAGATTTTGCATGCTTGCAAAAGCACTGAAACGGTGTCTTTTTAAGAAAGAAAAGGGAGGGGCAGCTTGGAGGAGTAAAGATTTTGCATGCTTGCAAAGGCACTGAAACGGTGTCTTTTGAAAAAAAGAAAAAGGAGGGGCGCCCCCCTTGCCTTTCTTCCTTCCCACTCACCCTTTAGCCTAGCCTTGCTTCTTCCACCCGCCCCCTTTAGCTGCTCCTCCCTGCCCTCTGTTCACCTCCCTTCTAAAGTTTGGGATTTTCCTGAAGGATTTGCACGCATTATATGCTTTTACATTGATTGCTATGGGAAACATTGTTTCATCTTACGAACTTTTCACCTTACAAACCTCCTCCTGGAACCAATTAAGTTCGTATGATGAGGTACCACTGTATATGTTTATGGCATTTGGATAGAAATGTATAATTACGGATGTTTTAATATTATGGTATATGTATGGATGTAAGTTTGGCGAAAAAGTTTTTTTTTTAAAGAATTGTTTGCAAAAGTACAACTTACCCTAAGGAGAAGAAATACCAATTTATTTATTATTTCACTGATTCATCACATTTATGTAGCTGTCCATCTCTGGCTTCTGGGTGGCATGCAACAATCAAATAAAACCCCAAATATTGCAAAAACAGAAAAATTCCTCATTAAAAAAATAATCAGGCCAAAAAGATATTATCTCAGAGGTGCTCCATTTGATTTTCTGGTTAAGATGAAGAATGCATTTACTGCAGTGGTGGGTTGCTCCTGAATCGGGCTGGTTCTTTGAGCATGTAGCGGGGGCACACCTGGGAGACTTCTGTGCATGCGCAGAATTGTTGCATGCATGCTCAAATCGGTAGCAATGGGTTTTGGAACACACTGCTGATTTATTAGATTAATGGACTGCAATTAGTGATATAACTACAATGATCCCTCGTTTATCACAAGTGTTACGTTCCAGAACCATCCACGATAAACAAAAATCCACGAAGTGTTCTGCCGGCGTGTCCCAACTGCCCATAATTACAGGGTAATTAGTCCAGAAAGACACACACCACATGATAGAAGGAAAACCCAAAAGTCTTTATCAACAGAAAAACAGAAACAGCTCCCTTTTAAAATGTCAAATGGATTTTCTGGTACACACAAGGCACAGGTTAAATGCAATCCAATTGCTCACTCAATAACTGGGAAATTGAGTCCAATTCTAAAGTCCAGAAAGTCCACACACAGTCTTGAACAGCAAAAACCACGATCTTGATGAAACTAGGAATCAGATAAACTGCCATGAGGCTAAAACAGCAGGCTGCTCTTTTATCTGTAGCACTAATTACAGCAGCCCCACCCAACCACAGGTGGCCTCACTTATCTCCTGTAATAATCCTTCAGTTGTTCTCTCCTATGCATCACTCTATGCATGCGTGAATATGTCATAAGTTCTTGTTCAGAATCCAGGGATGATAAGGATGATTGATCTCCTCCTGGGCTGTCTGCCAAACTCCCCTCTTCCAAGTCTCCCCCACCTTCTTCTTCCTTCACTACCTGACTCTGTCAGCCATAAAACAGGCCTATGACATGTTGATGTTTCCCCTGCATCCACCTCCACATTCCTTGGGGCAGGAGCTGGGCCAGAGCCAACCACAACACGAAGTAGGATTTATACACTATTTTAAGGCTTTATAAACCTTCCCCCACACTTTAACGCTACATAAACCGTTCCCATTCCCTTAATAACCATTCCCACACTGTTATGTGCATGTATTATACCTTTACACTTACTGTAAAATGCTTTGAATTCCTAAACCTACACGATGAAACAATGCTCCATGTAAAATGGCCGAGTGTAGGAGCAGACTCAGAGATGGGGAAGCTGTGCAGAGATGAAACGTAAACAACGCCCTACTGTACTGAACCAATCAGGCTCTAGGATACAAAGCAGCATTCTCTGATTGGTCACTTCTCCATCAATCAACCAATCGTGTGTTGTTTACAATCTTATGTAAGCAAATAGCGTCTCAGATCGAGTTCCTTAGAAAACCGGTGAAGTAGCGAAAATCCGTGATATATTCTGTTGTGGTTAGCTCTGGCCCAGCTCCTGCCCCAAGGACTGTGGATGTGGGGGAGACATCCACATGCTGCAGGCCTGTTTTGCCCCCGGTGGAATCTGATGATGAAGGCTCCTCTGACCAAGAAGACATGAGTGACAGGGAGGAGGAGAGTGGGGCAGACAGCTCAGAAGGAGATCAATTATCTAGCTCCTCCTTGCATTCAGAACAAGAGTTAATGATACAGCCACGCATGCGGAGAGCGATGCATAGGCAGCAACAACTGAGAGATTATTATCAAAGAAAATGAGGCCACCTGTGGTTGGGTGGGGCTGTGGTAATTAGTGAGGCTGCTATAAATAGCAGCCTGTGGGTTTGGCCATTGTGGAGGATTATCTGATCGTTCGTTGTGTTTCATGACTGCTTTACTGACTTTGACTTTTTGTGTGCTGATTTTTCCCTGCTTTGAAACTAAACCAGAGCAAAGTGTGTTTCACTTTGTGAAAGAAGAAGGACTGTGAATTGCCTCACAGCTGCAAGCTAAGTATCACAGGACTGATAAGGGACTTGTACAAATTACCAGTTTGGTTGGAAACGAGTGCTCTTGGCTATACCAAAAAAGGGCTTAGTTTAAGTGAATTTTCATTATAAAGAACATTGTTTTGAATTTTCAAACGCGTGTGTGTCTGAAATTTGTACCTCTGAATTTTTGGGAGGATTCTACCAGAGAGCCCGACAGAACATATTCTTTCCATTAATATCTTATAAAAACCCACGATGCACCGAGTCCGCGAAAGGTGAACCGCGAAGTGGTGAGGGATAAAAGCAAAGAAACTCATTCCATAATTTTAAAAGCCAAACCAGGTGAAGTGACTAGCTGAAGAAAGGCAGAAATTGAGAGCAAAAGACAGAAATATTTGCACAATGAAATGCCGTGTTTCAGAGAAGAACATGAGGAGACGAGTAGTTACATCTAAATAAGCAATGGACCTAAATTAAACATTACAATCCATTGGGGAGAGAACATAAGATGTAAGAAAAGTACAGGAATCAGGACAAACATTGAGATATACACAACAAAAGAGAAAGAAGAACATAAAATGGAGAATTAATTGTGAAGAATAGATGGTGTAAAGAGGCTATACAACCGTACCGAAATGTTCCAAAATTGATGATACCTATAAAAGGTTGAGCGATGAACTAGAGAGAGACATTTTCAGAAAGTGAAGTTTAATGAGCCTTAGAAAATATTACTAACAACAAAGCTATGGGAGTTGATGAATTACTGGCCAAACTTTTTTAAAAATACTTGGACAATATATTAGTGATGAACAACTACGTGTGGTTTGTAAACAGGTGTGAAAAGCACAACAGTGGCCAAGGACTGGAAAATATCTTACTGAACTGTTGAATTTACGTTTACTGACCTAGCCACACCCCTTTGGGATTCAAACCTGGGCTACTTGTATATTGTATATTACCGTAGGTAGATTTATTAACCTCTAAGTCAGCAATGGTGAACCATTTGGAAATAGTCCTTTTCAATTTTACAGCCAGAGAATTCCTTCATGCCACCTGTAAAGTTAGTTTGTTCTTCTTTTTAAAAATCTTTGCATTCTATTTTTATAATGGCTTTGTTTACAGTGGACATTTTAACTGACATTGTTAATTTCTGGAGTGATTCTACATTTGGCAGTATCCTTCGTCAATAAATCATTGAATAAATTAGTGAACAGCAGTAAGTTGCTGTGCTCAGGAAACTCTGAAAGTATTGATTTTGAATCCTTTTCAAAGCATACATAGATCTACATTCATTAAATTATTGATTCTAGTGTCATACATCATGAAATATTTAGTACCAGGAAAGATAATTTGAATTTACAAATCTACAATTTCTGTATTTATGCGATGATGATTTTTTAATATCTCCATCGGGGTGGGTTCTAACTTACCTCGCTACCAGTTCGCTTCCTCCCGTGCCACGTGGGTAGTTGTGATGTCATCATGACATCATCAGCAGGTTGTTACAGGTTTGGGCAAACCAGTGCAAACTTGGAGGAAGTCACCTCTGATCTCCATCTATCTATGATGAAAGTATATATTCAATATTTTTTTATTTTTTTATTTTTTTATTTATCTATCTATCTATCTATCTATCTATCAATTATCTATCTATCTATCTATCTATCTATCATCTATCTATCTATCTATCTATCTATCTATCTATCTATCATCTATCTATTAGATTTGTATGCCGCCCCTCTCCGTAGACTCGGGGCGGCTCACAATACAATAAAAACAGTTCCTGACAAATCTAATAATTTACAATTTAAAATTTAAAATAGTTAAAAAAACCCTTTTTAAGCAGGCATACCTACAAACATACCATACATAAATTATATAGGCCCAGGGGAGATATCTCAGTTCCCCCATGCCTGACGACAAAGGTGGGTTTTAAGGAGTTTGCGAAAGGCAAGGAGGGTAGGGGCAGTTCTAATCTCTGGGGGGAGCTGGTTCCAGAGAGTCGGGGCCGCCACAGAGAAGACTCTTCCCCTGGGGCCCGCCAACTGACATTGTTTAGTTGACGGGACCCGGAGAAGGCCCACTCTGTGGGACCTAATCGGTCGCTGGGATTCAATCTATCGTAACATGAGATATGAATGCATAAATGGCGAGGCACAGGGGTGAGTAAAGAGACATGGCAAAGTGAAGTTAAAGGCAGGTGAAAGAATTTTTTTTTCTTTTTTGTAAGTAAATGACATGATTGTGAAAGCTGCATGGCATAGAGCTTTCATGGCAAACAGAGCAGGCATATTTGGCAGTTAATGTTCAAAATAATTTGAGGGAATCTGAGGCAAAAAGAGAGAGGAAAACAAGTAAGTTAGTTACTGCTAAACAAGGACAGCTGGACCATTGCAAATAGTATATAAAGAATCAAGATTATACATACATACATACATACATACATACATACATACATGTCACACGTTTTTGCTGAATTTGAAAATTAAGGGAGACTAGGATAGATCTATTTTGGCCTTGTTCTGGCTTCATCAGCTAGTCATACCCTCTTACTGGGATTTGAACTTACAGCCTTTGCCTTGTAAGGCAGAGAATTAACCTCTAGGCTACAGTATCTAATCCCTTCAGCTTTGTACCAGGGAAGGGTTATATGTTGAATCACTCTGATATATTGAAGGAGCATCACAGCTTCCTTTTGCCTCTCAGCCCAAACCAGGGCCATTTAGTTAATTTATTCATAGCCGACAAACTATATTCTGTATGTGTCACATGTTTTTGCTGAATTTGAAAACTAAGGGAGACTATGATAGATCTATTTCGGCCTTGTTCTGGCCTTATCAGCTAGCCATGCCCTCTCAGTGGGATTTGAACTTGTTCAAATATATATTATTCCCTTTTTGCAGACTGAGCACCAACCATGTGCTGAGTGAACAGATTGCAGTGCCAAATTATTGCAATATAATCTCTAATTGTTTGTGCAAATGTCTTTTAAGCATGCCAGTTTTGAGCAGGTAAATATCCAGCTGTTCAGAGTACTAATGTGTTTAACTTCGAAATCTTCCTTCCTTCCTTCCTTCCTTCCTTCCTTCCTTCCTTCCTTCCTTCCTTCCTTCCTTCCTTCTTTCTTTCTTTCTTTCTCCACTCCTCTATCTGTCTCCAGGCGGGTCCACCCACATGCAAATAGACTACTGCAAAAAAATAAATAAAGAATAGCTGTAGCATGGGAACTTCTGAACATGCTCAGAAGCCAAATTTTCAGCATTGCGCATGTATCACCATCTTGTTTTCTGCTGCTTTTATTTTTTGCAATTTTTGAAAAAAATTAAGCAATGCCCATGAGGCGCAGCCACACAGCGCAGAAGAAAGCGAACCAGCAGCAAAGTAAGTTAAAACCCACCCCTGAACTTCCTAATAATTTTATTATTTTATGGTTGGGGGTCACCACAACATGGGGAACTGTATCTGCCGCACGAATCCCAGCGACCGATTAGGTCCCATGGAGTTGGCCTTCTCCGGGTCCCGTCGACTAAACAATGTCGTTTGGCGGGCCCCAGGGGAAGAGCCTTCTCTGTGGCGGCCCCGACTCTCTGTAACCAGCTCCCCCCAGAGATTGGAACTGCCCCCACCCTCCTTGCCTTTCGTAAACTCCTTAAAACCCACCTTTGCTGCCAGGCATCGGGGAATTGAGACATCTCCCCTGGGCCTATACAATTTATGTATGGTATGTTTGTGTGTATGTCTGCTTAATAACGGGGTTTTAAAAATGTTTTTAAATTATTAGATTTGTCATGAATTGTTTTATTGCTGTTGTGAGCCGCCCCGAGTCTACGGAGAGGGGCGACATATAAATAAATAAATAAATAAATACATAAATACATAAATGAATAAATGAATGAATGAATAAATGAATGAATGAATAAATAATATAAAATAAAAAATAAAAAATATAAAATATAAAATATAAAAAGTATAAAATAAAAAATATAAAATATAAAATATAAAAATAATAAATAATAATAATAATAATAAATAAATAAATAAATAAATAAACAAATAAACAAACAAACAAACAAACAAACAAATAAATAAATAAATGGTTCGTGGCATTAGGAAGGTTGTCTAAGAACCACTGTTCTAAAGGAACTCTGCCCACTATTTTCTGATCTTCTCATTAAGGAATCCCTGCTAAGCTTCCCAAGATTTTTCTGGAACTTCCCAAGATTTTTCTGGAGCACAGCTTGAATATGAACGCTGTGTCACACGTCCTAGGGTTCCAGCTGAGTTGGGTTTACACCCTCCCCCACACATAATCCCAGTGGACAGATTGTGCGAAGAAAAATCTTGGGTTTCGTTTGAGAGAATGCACTCAAAGGAATCGCTTGCCTGACATAAAAGGCTGAACACTCCATGTGAAAAGTTGGACAGTGATGCTGAGGCTGGTGGGGGTGGAGATATTGCAAAAATCCTGTTAGCGTTATTATTCACATTAATAAGGCAGCATTTTTAGTTTTGTGTGTGTGTGTCTATTAGGAAAACAGATTTTTTTAATAAAAAAAACAACACTACAACATTTCCCAAGCATTTCATTGACAACATCTAATAATGTCATTATTATTATTATTATTATTATTATTATTATTATTATTATTATTATTATTTAGATTTGTATGCCGCCCCTCTCCCAGTATAATGACAAATCTAATAGTTAGAATCTAAAATAACAATAATACATTTAAAAAGTCTAAAAAACAAGAAACCCCAATATATATATAAACAAAAAACAAAAAAAGCATACATACAGTATAGTATCATTAATATTCATACTGGTAATATAAGGGAGGTGAGTGGTTAAGAAACATGACAAATGATAGATAGATAGATTGAGAGACAGACAGACAGACAGACAGACAGACAGACAGACCTAGACAGACAGACAGACAGATGATGAATGGATGGATGGATGGATGGATGGATGGATGGATGGATGGATGGATGGATGGATAGATAGATAGATAGATAGATGATAGATAGATAGATAGATAGATAGATGATAGACAGACAGACAGACAGATAGACTTAGACAGACATATAGACAGACAGATGATGGATGGATGGATGGATGGATAGACAGACAGACAGACAGACAGACTTAGACAGACATACAGACAGACAGATGATGGATGGATGGATGGATGGGTGGATGGATGGATAGATAGATAGATAGATAGATAGATAGATGATAGATAGATAGATAGATAGATAGATATAGATAGATAGATATAGATAGATAGATAGATAGAAAGATAGATAGATAGATATAGATAGATAGATAGATAGATAGATAGATGATAGATAGATAGATAGAGATAGATAGATAGATGAGAGAGAGAGAGAGAGAGAGAGAGAGAGAGATAGGGAATGGGGATTTTGCAGTATGATTCCCTTGCCATGCCCACCAAGCTATGCCCATAGAACTGGTAGGAAAATTTTGAATTTCACCCCTCGTCGTAACTGTGAAAAATGTGCACACATTGCTTTTTTTCAGCACCACTGTATCCGGTCACTAAACAAACTGTTTTAAGTCCAGGACTACCTGTACAATCCACATAATTATGCACTACAGAGCAAAATCATCGCTATGATGTCACATTTAATGTTTTTGAAATGAAATTAGGGGGAAACCTCAGCATTGCCAAATACAGAAATTAGACATATTTCTGCAGCTAGTTTCTTTTTTAAAAAAACATCTCACACTTTTTAAATTTGCTTGCTTTCTATTCCTTACTCCTCCCTCCCCCATTTTTCATCACACTGCTTACCCCATACATAAGAGGATATCATAACCCATGTTTGGCTATGTAAACCGTAACTTGAAAGAGCTAAAAGTTGGCAAAAACCCTTTGAGTTTTCATTGGCATCGTTATTATTACTCACACGACGTTTGTCGTGTGCTTAGGTTTGCATGGCTGCCAATCTTTATAGGAGAGAGAAATGATTGAAAATAGTTCCATCAGGAAGTTAGAGGTTTTAAATCAGCGGTATCTTTTCAACCTCATTTATTGAATTAATGGCTGTAAATCCCAATCAGTTGGGTTATCTCAGCCATAAAACTTTAATCTTCTGAACTTTCTAGAGACTTTTGGCAGCTAAAGATTGTACGGCTCATGAATTTGAGAACGTGACCTCAGGGATGGATCAATGTGGGGTTTGATCAGCACCAAATATTTCTGTTGATAGTTTTCTATTATTATTATTATTATTATTATTATTATTATTATTATTATTATTATTATTATTATTATTATGTCAGTACAACACAGCAAACGAGATCACTATGCTGGATTTTGTATTTCATCACCAGTCAGGCGCTTCCCAAGCACCTAGGACTGCGTGATGTAGCGGCGAATTATGTTTGCCAATCCCAGTAAAGCGGCCTTTTGCAATTGACAGATGGAGATTTTGTCAATTCTGAAGGTTTTCAAATGTCCGCCGAGATCCTTTGGTACTGCGCCCAGTGTGCCAAGTACCACTGGGACCACTTTCATTGGCTTATGCCAGAGTTGTTGCAGCTCGATTTTTAGATCTTCGTATTTCACTAATTTCTCTAGCTGCTTCTCCTCAATTCTGCTGTCTCCTGGGATTGCAATGTCGATGATCCATACTTTCTTTTTCTTTTTGTCCACGATCACAATGTCTGGTGTGTTATGCTTCAGAATTCGGTCAGTCTGAAGTCGGAAGTCCCACAGTAGTTTTGCTTGCTCATTTTCGACCACTTTTTCAGGCTTATGATCCCACCAGTTCTTTGCCACTGGTAAATGGTAGTTCCGGCACAAGTTCCAGTGGATCATCTGTGCCACAGCATCATGTCTATGCTTGTAGTCAGTCTGTGTGATCTTTTTGCAGCAGCTGAGTATGTGATCGATTGTTTCATCTGTTTCTTTACAGAGTCTGCACTTTGGATCATCTGTTGATTTTTCAATTCTATTATTATTATTATTATTATTATTATTATTATTATTATTATTATTATTATTATTTAGATTTCTATGCCGCCACCTCTCTCTCAGAGATGGATTCCTCTTGGATCGGACTGGTTCTATAGAAACATAGAAGATCTCATGGTCCATCTAGTCTGCCCTTATACTATTTCCTGTGTTTTATCTTAGGATGGATATATGTTTATCCCAGGCATGTTTAAATTCAGTTACTGTGGATTTACCAATCACGTCTGCTGGAAGTTTGTTCCAAGGATCTACTACTCTTTCAGTCAAATAATATTTTCTCATGTTGCTTTTGATCTTTCCCCCAACTAACTTCAGATTGTGTCCCCTTGTTCTTGTGTTCACTTTCCTATTAAAACACTTCCCTCCTGAACCTTATTTAACCCTTTAACATATTTAAATGTTTCAATCATGTCCCCCTTTCCCTTCTGTCCTTTGGACTATACAGATTGAGTTCATTAAGTCTTTCCCGATAAGTTTTATGCTTAAGACCTTCCACCATTTTTGGACCCGTTCAATAGAACCAGTAGTAACATGGTGGCCTGGGTTGCTGGAACCGGAAGCGACCCAAGCCTGCCACACCTTCAAGCCGGTTCTCTCACCAGTTCCATTGGCGCTGCCATCTTCTATTTTGCTTCTGTGCCAGAGATGGGTTTCTCCCGGTGTGGTCCAGTGTGGTGGCTCCTGTAGTAGCCCACCAATGATATACGCTCCTTAATTACCTCTTTCCTAAGAGGTCAGTAAGGGGTGTACATAAGCGCACTAGAGTGCCTTCCATCCCCTGTCCTATAGTCTCTCCTATATCTCCTATATCTTCCCTACTATATCCTATACTGATATACTGATACAAAGAAACTTGGATTGGTTTAGTATCTGCTAGAAACCTGGATTGGTTTTGTATCTACTTGTAACCTGGATTGATTGAATATCTATTTGTAAGTAAGCTGAATATAGCTGGTGTAAAGTTTCTGTAAATAGAAGACTGAAGATATTTTTCACTGAAGAGTAAATACTGTTTTATACAAACATCTCTTCGTCATTTGTCTGATTCGTTAATTGCCACAGTATATTCTGATATCTTATCACACTTGGAGTACTGTGGAGTACTGTGTACAGTTCTGGTCACCGCACCTCAAGAAGGATATAATGGAACTGGAAAAGGTGCAAAAAAGGGCAACAAGAATGATAAAGGAAATGGAGCCCCTCCCTTATGATACCAGGTTGCAACGTCTTCGTCTCTTCAGCCTTGAAAGACGGCGTTTAAGGGGTGACTTGATTGAAGTGTATAAAATCATGCATGGGATAGAAAAGGTGGATAGAGAAAAATTATTTTCTCTATCACACAATACTGGGACAAGGGGGCACTCCCTAATGCTCCTAGGTAAGAAAGTGAGGACAAACCAAGGGAAATATTTCTTCACCAAGAGGGTCATTGGTTTATGGAATTCACTTCCAGAAGAGGTCGTGACAGCTGTCAGCCTGGATAGCTTCTGTTCTGCTGGGCTCTATGGTATGACTCTCCCGAAAATTCAAGGGTACAAATTTCAGACACACACACGCTTGAAAGTTCAAAAACAATGTTGTTTATCACAAAAATTCAAAAGAAACAAAGCACCCTTTTTGTATTGCAAAGAGCACTCGTCCCAAAACAACCTGGTAGTCTGTACAATCCCCTTAATCAGTCCTTAAGTACTTAGCTAGCAGCTGTGAAGGAACGTCACAGCCCTCCTTCTTTCATGAAGTGAGACACACACACTTTGCTCTGCTTTGGTTTCAAAGTTGTGAAAAATCGACAAACAAAGTCCAGAAACAGCAAGGCACGGTCCTGAAGAACAATGATCAGATAATATTCCACAATGGCCAAGCCAGCATGCTGCTATTTATATCAGCAGCTCTAATTACTGGAGCCCCACAAAAACACAGGTGGCCTCTCTTATCTCCTGTAATATTTCTTCAATTGGTCTCTTCTATGCATAATTCTGCGCATGCGTGGGTCTAATACTTCCTCATCCGAATCAACCGAAGATAATGGAGATTGGCTTCCTGGGCTGTGTGCCAAGCCCCCCTCTTCCAAGTCACCCCCACCTTCTTCTTCATCCGAGGAAACTGCACTACCTGCCTCTGTCAGCAATAAAACAGGCCTATGACATGTTGATGTTTCCCCTGCATCCACCTCCACATTCCTTGGGGCAGGAGCTGGGCCAGAGCCAACCACAACAGCTTCAAGGCAGGATTAGACAGATTCATGGATGCTAAGTGTATCGGTGGTTATTGAAAAAGATGTCCATGTGCCACCTCTATGTAGGTTGAGGCAGGCAGGATTCCCTTGGGTACCATTTGTTGGGGGTCAAGGGAAAGGGAGGGTTTTGCCTTCTCTTTCTGCTCAAGATCCCCATGGACAATTGATGGGCCACTGTGTTACACAGAATGCTGGACTCGATGGGCTTTGGCCTGATTCAGCATGGCTCTTCTTATGTTTTTATATTCTTAGTCCTCCTGCGGTACTCTGCTTATATATATCCAGACATGCGCCTGTGCAGAAGGCTTTGCAAATGTGCAGAGGGCTAAAAAAAAGGCAACATCTGGGCAGGTGGGTGGAGCCTTGTGTCTGACGCTACCGTTTCTCCAAACCACCAACAGACGCCACTACCGGTACACCCAAACCGGGCAGAGCAGTAGTATTTAACCCCTGATTGAAACTCACTGCCTCCCAGTTTAGCCTGGCACCTTATATCACTACACCAACCTGGCTCTCGTCCTTAATGGATGGCACAGTGGTTAGAGTGCAGTACGGAATACCCCTAGCCAATTGCTCACAGCCTCATAGATAACAGCCAATGTGATTCCTCCCCAAATTACAGTGGTACCTCATCTTACGAACGCCTCTTCTAACGAACTTTTCAAGATACGAACCCGGTGTTTAAGATTTTTTTGCCTCTTCTTCCGAACTATTTTCACCTTACGAACCCAAGCAGCTGCTGCTGGGATGAAGGGGTTTCTTTTTTTCCCCTTTTTTGAAGAAAGAAAAGGGAGGGGCAGCTTGGAGGAGTAAAGATTTTGCATGCTTGCAAAAGCACTAAAACGGTGTCTTTTTAAGAAAGAAAAGGGAGGGGCAGCTTGGAGGAGTAAAGATTTTGCATGCTTGCAAAGGCACTGAAACGGTGTCTTTTGAAGAAAGAAAAGGGAGGGGCGCCCCCTTGCCTTTCTTCCTTCCCACTCACCCTTTAGCCTAGCCTTGCTTCTTCCACCCACCCCCTTTAGCTGCTCCTCCCTGCCCTCTGTTCGCCTCCCTTCTAAAGTTTGGGATTTTCCTGAAGGATTTGCAGGCATTATTTGCTTTTACATTGATTCCTATGGGAAACATTGTTTCATCTTACGAAGTTTTCACCTTAAGAACCTCCTCCTGGAACCAATTAAGTTCGTATGATGAGGTACCACTGTATTTGGATGTTTATGGATTTCTGTTGCTTGTTTAATAATTCTGGAGAAACCCTTTTAGATCAGATCAGAATGCCGATGGTCTATTTTGTTATCTTGGCCTTGTAATTAGTGTTCAACCAGTGATGTCTGTCTGGACATTTTTTCAGTTTCAGTTCAGCTTAGAAGAAACTTGCATCAAAACATCCACACATATTCATAGTTTCACCAAGCATCTCCTAGAGGTCTGGTTGATGTGAAAATCTACATTTTTTCAATTCCAAGCTTCATTGGTATGGATATTAAAAGTTTTGGCAGAATGCATTTGGACTGGCCACTGGATATATTTTATGGGTTGGATTAAAAATATGGATTTAATAATCAAGGGGAAATTTATGTGGGGGACTATCCAGAGTGAGAGATTGAAAGTAACTGATATAACAGTTTTTATTTTTACCTTTTTACATGTTTACATTTCTTTACTATTCTTATAACTACCATTCCTTATGCTAAATATACATTTAGTACAATTGTTAACTACTTTACGATATCCCTATACAGTGATACCTCGTCTTACGAACTTAATTGGTTCCAGGATGAGGTTTGTAAGGTGAAAATTTTGTAAGACGAAACAATGTTTCCCATAGGAATCAATGGAAAAGCGATTAATGCGTGCAAGCCCAAAACTCACCCCTTTTGCCAGCTGAAGCACCAGTTTTTGCACTGCTGAGGCTCCCCTCCATGGGAAACCCCACCTCTGGACTTCCGTGTTTTTGTGATGCTGCAGGGGAATCCCAGCAGGAGAATCGCAGCAGTGCAAAAATGGGTGCTTCGCTGGCAACGGAAGTCCCGAGGTGGGGTTTCCCAGTGAGGGGAGCCTCAGTGAAATTGCAGCATCGCAAAAACATGGAAGTCCTTGAAACCCCACCTCCAGACTTTCGTGTTTTTGTGATGCTGCGAGTTTGCTGAGGCTCCCCTCGCTGGGAAACCTCACCTCTGGACTTCCATTGCCAGTGAAGCGCCCGTTTTTGTGCTGCTGGGATTCCCCTGCTGGGATTCCCCTGCAGCATCGCATGGAAGTCCACAGGTGGTGTTTCCCATGGAGGGGAGCCTCAGGGGAATCCCAGTAGTGCAAAAATGGGCACTTCACTGGCAACAGAAGTCCAGAGGCGGGGCATCCCAGTGGCGGCGGCTTGGGTTTGTAAGGTGAAAATTGTTTGGAAGAAGAGGCAAAAAAATCTTAAACCCCGGGTTTGTATCTCGAAACGTTTGTATGATAAGGGGTTTGTAAGATGGGGTATCACTGTAATTGAGTTTCCTTTGCCATTTCTTTCTTCTAACCATTTATAAAGTTTATCCCAAATTTTATAATACTCAGAGTCCTACTGCCTTTTCAACCTCATTGCCAGCATATCCATTTTTGGGACCAGTGGGAGCAGCAACCCCCATCTGAGTGGAACCCATCCCTGGTTGAGATGTATATAAGCATAATGACTAAACAGAATAACAGAGTCGGAAGGGAAACCCCTACTCAAACAGGAAACCCATACCATTTTAGACAAAGATTTGTCCAATCTCTTCTTCAAAACCTTCAGTGGTGGAGCATCCAGAATTTCTGGAGGCAAGTCATTATTAGTTGTTCTAACTCTCAGGAAATTTCTCCTTAGTTCTACGTTGCTTTTCTCCTTGATTAGTTTCCATCCATTACTTCTTGTCTTACCTTCAGGTGCTTTGCACAATAGGTTGTGTTCTGCCTGGCTCTATGGTAAGAGTCTCCCGAAAATTCAAGGGTACAAATTTGAGACACACACGCTTGAAAGTTCAAAAACAATGTCCTTTATCACAAAAATTCAAAAGAAACAAAGCACCCTTTTTGTATTGCAAAGAGCACTCGTTCCAAAACAACCTGGTAGTCTGTACAATCCCTTTAATCAGTCTTTAAGTACTTAGCTAGCAGCTGTGAAGGAACGTCACAGCCCTTCTTCTTCCACGAAGTGAAACACACACACACTTTGCTCTGCTTTGGTTTCAAAGTCGTGAAAAACCAACAAACAAAGTCCGGAAACAGCAAGGCACAGTCCTGAAGAACAACGATCAGATAATCTTCCACAACGGCCAAACCAACATGCTGCTATTTATATCAGCAGCTCTAATTACTGGAGCCCCACCCAAACACAGGTGGCCTCTCTTATCTCTTGTAATATTTCTGCAATTGGTCTCTTCTATGCATAATTCTGTGCATGCGTGGGTCTAATACTTCCTCATCCGAAACAACCAAAGATAATGGAGATTGGCTTCCTGGGCTGTGTGCCAAGCCCCCCTCTTCCAAGTCATCCCCACCTTCTTCTTCGTCCGAGGAAACTGCACTACCTGCCTCTGTCGGCAATAAAACAGGCCTATGACATGTTGATGTTTCCCCTGCATCCACCTCCACATTCCTTGGGGCAGGAGCTGGGCCAGAGCCAACCACAACACTTATACTTTCTCCTCATAAAATAATCTTTCTCAATGTAAGAGAATAAGAGAAAACAAAAGCAGAGAAGAACGTCAAATCTTCAATGTAAACACTCCTAATTCTGTGCATGCGTGGGTCTAATACTTCCTCATCCGAAACAACCAAAGATAATGGAGATTGGCTTCCTGGGCTATGTGCCAAGCCCCCCTCTTCCAAGTCACCCCCACCTTCTTCTTCATCCGAGGAAACTGCGCTACCTGCCTCTGTCGACAATAAAACAGGCCTATGACATGTTGATGTTTCCCCTGCATCCACCTCCACATTCCTTGGGGCAGGAGCTGGGCCAGAGCCAACCACAACCGGTTGACCCCCTCAAATATTGGAACACTGCTCTCATATCACCCTTAGTGAAGAACATGGGTTCTCCTCAAATTAATGAATAACATTTGAACTGAGGACTTTCCTGGTCCCTGCACTGACTTACCCAAAGAACTGAGTGTGCTATATTTTTTCGTGAGATATTCACACAGTATATTTGTGCCAATAGATGTTTAACAGGCCTCTTCAAATCTGCTCTGACTACCAGTTTAGACTGCCAAGTTAATTTGATCCAAGCTGCTGCTTAATTTTTTTTTTAAAAAAAATATTGATTAAAAATCAAATTCTTATGACAGGAGGAGCATATGAATGCTGTAATAGGTATAAATAAATAATCGATCTGGTTCAATTCAAATCCTAAAAGACCAGCGGGCAGCGCATCTGAGAATCTAATCAGGTTAGAAATTAGATTAGACTCTCTAATCTTCGGTTTCTAATAAGAGATTGGACAACCGTTTGTCTAAAATTGGTGTATGGTTTCCTGCTTGAGAAGTGGGTTGGACGAGCGGACCTCCGGGGTCCCTTTCAAAATGTCTGTCTCCAGTTGATCACCAGAATCAAAATCCTGCATTAGTCAAAGGTAATCAGTCTTGGATAGAACCTCCTGCTTGAATGTTTGCAGAGTCCTATTCTTTAACCTTTGACCCTTAAACCCTGCTGTTTACCTGCACTGTCAACTCCTCTAGCAACCAAACCTTTCCCATGGAAACTGTTCAAGGAGAGATTCCACCCAGAAATAAGGAGAGATCTTCAGACGGTGAGAACAATCAACCGATGGAACAGAGTTTGCCTTCAGAAATTGTGGGGTCTTTAACTCTGGAAGCTTTCAGGAAAAGACTAGGTTGGCATCTGTCAGAAATGGTGTGTAGGGTCTCCTGCTTGGCCAGAGGGATTGGACTAGATGTCCCTTCCAACTCCTCCCCTCCATCCCATCCCATTCCATTCTTTAATATCTCGGTTGAAGCCTGGCTTGAAAATCCCAGTGGGAAACGACCTGTGCAAGAATTGTCAGAAGGCATCTGGTGAGCCGCTGGCAGGCAAAACCCTCTCAGATCTTTCCGAGCCAATGCATGCTTGTTCAGATTGCAGGATAGGGAACAAACAAACAAAAAAGTAGGAATCTTCATACAGCTTAGAGAAGGAAAACACACACACACCCTTTCTCCCCACTCCCTTCAAAGTCAGGGCAAACTCGACATCTTGTACTCGGATCCAGTTAACAAATGGTGTGCTAAAAGTGGAAAGCGCAGAACAGAAGGCAGCCAGTTTGATAAAGAGAGAGAAAGGAGGGGGAGGAAAAAAATATTTGTTTCTTCAAGAAGAAGAATGGTGGCAGGCTGGGAAGGGAAGGGATGCTTTGAAAAATCAAGAGCCGAACAGAGTACCTCATTAAAGTAAACAAAAATTCATAAGGGGGAGCAGGAAAGATAAACGCCATCGGGGTTATTCTTAGCCCACGCCGGCGCTGAGAACAGCAGGGACCCACAAGCACTTCAGATAGGGAGTGAGCATTTCAAGGGCTTTGAGTGGAATTCCTTGCACATGTGGCGCAGGAGATACGTGGAATGTGGCGTGGCAGGAGGAGAGAGTATCAGGCTCGGTAGCCCGCCGAGTAAATTGGAGGTGAAATGTGTCTCACTACCTTCAATTCAGTCCCCGGTGTGTTTGTGCAGAAGCTGGTTCTGCCGCTTTCGGGACAACTCCAAAAAGCACCGGAGATTACAAAAGTAAAAATTGTTTTTTTTTTAAAAAAAAACATTCATAGAAACATAGAAGTCTGACGGCAGAAAAAGACCTCATGGTCCATCTAGTCTGCCCTTATACTGTTTTTTGTATTTTATCTTAGGATGGATATTCATGGCACTGGACCAGATTATCTCAGGGACCACCTTCTGCTGCACGAATCCCAGCGACCAGTTCTCCGGGTCCTGTCAACTAAACAATGTTGCTTGGCGGGACCCTGGAACTAACTCCCCCCAGAGATTAAAATTGCCCCCACCCTCCTTGCCTTTCGTAAGCTTCTTAAAACCCACCTCTGCCATCAGGCATGAGGGAACTGAGATATTCTTTCCCCCTAGGCCTTTACAATTTATGTATGGTATGTCTGTATGTATGTTTGGTTTTATAATAAGGGTTTTTAAGTGTTTTAATATTGGATTAATATTTAATACTGTTTTTATTACTGTTGTTAGCCGCCCCGAGTCTACGGAAAGGGGCGGCATACAAATCCAATAAATAAATAAATAAAATATGTTTATCCCAGGCATGTTTAAATTCAGTTACTGTGGATTGACCAACCACATCTGCTGGAAGTTTGTTCCAAGGGTCTTTCAAGGCTGAAGAGATCAAGGCGTTGCAACCTGGTTTCATAAGGGAGCGGCTCCATTTCCTTAATCATTCTTGTTGCCCCTTTTTGCACCTTTTCCAGTTCCATTATATCCTTCTTGAGGTGCGGTGACCAGAACTGTACACAGTACTTTTTTTATTATTATTATTATTATTATTATTATTATTATTATTATTATTATTATTTAGATTTGTATGCCGTCCCTCTCCGCAGACTTGGGGCGGCTCACAGCAATGATAAAAACAATATACAGTAACAAATCTAATATTAAAGTTTAAAATAACAATTTTACATTAAAAAGCCTAAAAACCCCAGTATATAAAAAAGCATACACACAAACATATCATACATACAGCTACATAGGCAAGGGGGGATGTCTCAGTTCCCCCATGCCTGACGGCAGAGGTGGGTTTTAAGAAGTTTACGAAAGGCAAGGAGGGTGGGGGCAGTCCTGATCCCTGGGGGGAGCTGGTTCCAGAGGGTCGGGGCCACCACCAGAGAAGGCTCTTCCCCTGAGTCCCACCAGACGACATTGTTTAGTCGACGGGACCCGGAGAAGGCCAACTCTGTGGGACCTAACCGGCCACTGGGATTCGTGCGGCAGAAGGTGGTCTCGCAGATTTTTTTATTTTTTTATTGGATTTGTATGCCCCCCCCTCTCCGGTGCCATGAAGGGCTTTATAGGTCCTAACCAACACTTTGAATTGTGACCGGAAACTGATCGGCAACCAATGCAGACTGCGGAGTGTTGGAGTAATATGGGCATACTTAGAGAAGCCCATAATTGCTCTCGCAGCTGCATTCTGCACGATCTGAAGTTTCCAAACACTCTTCAAAGGTAGCCCCATGTAGAGAGCATTACAGTAGTCGAACCTCGAGGTGATGAGGACATGAGTGACTGTGAGCAGTGACTCCCGGTCCAAGTAGGGCCGCAACTGGTGTGGTCTCACCATCAATTTGTACAGAGAGAATACAACACTTGCTGACCTATGTACGATTCCCTTCCTAATCATGCTAAGTATGGAATTTGCTTTTTTAATTTTTATTTATTTATTATTTTATTTATTTATTTTGTCCAATACACAATGAGGGTGGGCACTCTAGTGCACTTGTACTCGCCCCTTACTGACCTCTTAGGAATCTGGATAGGTCAACCGCAGATAATCTAAGGGTAAAGTGTTGGGGGTTTGGGGATGACACTATGGAGTCCGGTAATGAGTTCCACGCTTCGACAACTCGGTTACTGAAGTCATATTTTTTACAGCCAAGTTTGGAGCGGTTAATATTAAGTTTAAATCTGTTGTGTGCTCTTGTGTTGTTGTGGTTGAAGCTGAAGTAGTCGCCGACAGGCAGGATGTTGCAGCATATGATCTTGTGGGCAACACTTAGATCTTGTTTAAGGCGTCTTAGTTCTAAACTTTCTAGGCCCAGGATTGAAAGCCTAGTCTGCTGCTGCCCATTGGGTTGACATCTTCACTGAGCTGTTGATCAAGGACTACCTACAAATGATATAATTCATTTATATATTGTGTATATGTGCAAGACAATGTGTGTTGCATCAGTGCTGAAATTTTGTTCTGCAATATTTCAAAAGTTCCCCTTTATCTCAGGGAAAAAAGTTCAAAACATTATTAGAATTTTTATTGGAATTCTTTTAGTACATAATAGATTTTTTAAAGGGGGGACATGATCGAAACATTTAAATATATTAAAGGGTTAAATAAGGTTCAGGAGGGAAGTGTTTTTAATAGGAAAGTGAACACAAGAACAAGGGGACACAATCTGAAGTTAGTTGGGGGAAAGATCAAAAGCAACATGAGAAAATATTATTTTACCGAAAGAGTAGTAGATCCTTGGAACAAACTTCCAGCAGACGTGGTAGATAAATCCACAGTAACTGAATTTAAACATGCCTGGGATAAACATATATCCATCCTAAGATAAAATACAGAAAATAGTATAAGGGCAGACTAGATGGACCATGAGGTCTTTTTCTGCCGTCAGACTTCTATGTTTCTATGTTTCTAGATACGGGGGGAAAAATAGAAATCATGCTTTTTAAAAAAAAATACAATAAGAGAAGGAAAAGAAATACAGTACTTAAAAGAAGCAACCTTTGATCTTCTTTACAGCAGTTAAAACATACTTATTTCATTTTTCTTCCATCAAGGTTATATCACATAATTCACATCACCCCATATTTAACTGTTTTCAATTAGTAAATCAAGTCATTTTTATCCATTTTCAGTAAAGAAGTTCACGAAGGGCTTTAAAAAAATAAAACTACAGTACTTATTGTTCTGTCCCTGATCAAATTGTTCAGTTTTGACATTTCTACTAATTCGGTCATCTTCACTGCCTACACCTCCATTATATTTTCCCATCTTTGAGCATATTGTATAATATGACTGTAGTAACCATGTAGAGAACGAGTCTTAAACATTTCAAAACAACTGAAGGTTCCAGAAAACTTTTAGAAGAGATAAAACTTGCACACTGATTAAAATAATTAGTTTTACTTAAATGTTTAAGTGGGTGGAGGAAAAACCCCCCAGATAAACCAAATTCTGGAGAGCTAGACTGTATTACTGTTGATCCATCTGATTTTTTTAAAGATACAATATTGATTTTTTTTTTTTTAAGCAATCACTTCTTATAACAGGTACACCCTTGGCCGTGTCATCCAAATATTTTGTTTAGCCCAGTGATGGCGAACATTTTTTTCCTTGTGTGCTGAAAGAGCATAGGCGAACGCCCACACCCATAATTCAATAATTGGCCAGGTTCGCCTGGTGCACCAGTTGCGGCCCTATTTGGACAGGGAGTCACTGCTCACAGTCACTCATGCCTTCATCACCTCGAGGCTCGACTACTGTAATGCTCTCTACATGGGCTACCTTTGAAGAGTGTTCGGAAACTTCAGATCGTGCAGAATGCAGCTGCGAGAGCAATCATGGGCTTTCCCCAAAATGCCCATGTCACACCAACACTCCGCAGTCTGCATTGGTTGCTGATCAGTTTCCGGTCACAATTCAAAGTGTTGGTTATGACCTATAAAGCCCTTCATGGCACTGGACTAGATTATCTCAGGGACCGCCTTCTGCTGCACGAATCCCAGTGACCAGTTAGGTCCCACAGAGTTGGCCTTCTCCGGGTCCTGTCAGCTAAACAATGTCGTTTGGTGGGTCCCAGGGGAAGAGCCTTCTCCGTGGTGGCCCCGGCCCTCTGGAACCAACTCCACCTGGAGATTAGAATTGCCCCCACCCTCCTCGCCTTTCGTAAGCTCCTTAAAACCCACCTCTGCCGTCCGGCATGGGGGAACTGAGATATTCTTTCCCCCTAGGCCTTTACAATTTATGCATGGTATGTTTGTTTGTATGTATATTTGGTTTTACAATAAGGGTTTTTTAGTTATTGTAGTATTGGATTTACATGCTGTTTTTTATTACTGTTGTTAGCTGCCCCAAGTCTACGGAGAGGGGCGGCATACAAATCCAATAAATAAGTAAGTAAGTAAGTAAGTAAGTAAGTAAGTAAGTAAGTAAGTAAGTAAGTAAGTAAGTAAGTAAGTAAATACCTACCTACCTACCTACCTACCTACCTACCTACCTCGGGAGGGCAAAAACAGCTTCCCTGCCTCCTAGAGGTCTTCTCGAGGCCAAAAATGGCCTGTTTGTTTCCCAACTTCTGGTAGGCCCAGTAGGCTCGTGTTTTGCACTCCCCAGGCTCCAAAGGCTTCCCTAGAGCTGGGGGAGGGTAAAAACGCCCTCCTCTATCTCTCCGGAGGCTCTCTGAAAGCAAAAAACGCCCTTCCAGAGCCTCTGTTCAAGCCAAAAACCAACTGGCTGGCACACACATACACGTTGGAGCTGAGCTAGGCCAATGGCTATCTGTGCTATAGGTTCCCCATCACTGATCTAGGATTCTGATTTCATTTGATTTAATTGGATTTGTATGCCGTCCCTCTCCGAGGATTCGGGGCGGCTCACAGCATGTACAGAAAAACAAGAAACAATAATAGCCATCCAATTAATACATTAAAAAAAATCTTAAAATTTTAAATTCTGTTATTTTTAAACTATCGTTTTTTTTTTTACAGAAATTTAAGGAAATTGGTTATAACCTTCTAGAAATGGCAAATCTCTCCGACTTTCAAAGAGGCCAAATTGTTGGTGCTCGAATGGCAGGCGCTAGTGTAACCGAAAGTGCCAGAATGTTTGGCGTTTCAAGAGGTCATGTTTCAAAAGTCATGACTGCTTTTGAAAGAGAAGGGAAAACGTCCTTAGCCAAACACACGTCGGGTTGAAAGTCGAAGTTGTCTGAGAGAGACCGTTGGACTCTAAAGTGAATTGTTAGAGCAGATCGCAAGACCACGGCTCCTAAAATCACTGCAGAGCTCAATAGATACCTACAGAACCCAGTTTCCACAAAAACTGTTCGAAGGGAGCTTCACAAATCTGGATTCCACGGAAGAGCTGCAAGGTGTTTCCATTTTTGTGTCCACCCCCTGTACATACATACATTGTCTGGAAAAAGCTAAATGGCTGGAGCCATTTTAGTCCTCTTTCTGGCAGCTAGACTTTCCAAGCTCTGCTGCCTCTTTGTCCTCTAGAAAGCAGCCCCTCCCTCCTGGGAATCCAGGCTACATTCCACCACACCATCCTATCAAGAATTAAATAGAGACAAAATATCTTATCTATTTCTTTGGATGAAAAAGAGGAGATCATACCAGTGGCTCTGTCTGTCCTAACCTATTGCTTTCATCAAGCAACAAGCCATCACTTTCAGATAATTTGCAAGTCAAGTTCAATATTCAGTCTGTGTTGAGGTATAAGGTATCAATGAATCCGGCATTGTTGAGTGGAAAAAAACAAAACAAAACAGCAGTAAGGATTTCCAAGAGGCAAAAGTACCACAGCAGCAGGATCTGGAGAGAAAGGAAGAGACATAATCAGAACAAAGCAGAAATGTTCCAACAGTGAAATGCAGCTTTAATTGAGTCACGTGGAAATAGGAAGTATTGATTCAGCACCTAAGTTGGCCTTGGATAATGCTTTATCGCATAGCTTTGATGCCTCCACTACAATAGAACACAAATAAAATGATTGGAGCTTACCAACCCTAGTTATAGATCCTGATATTCTGTGCCTCCACCACAATAGATCCTGATATTCCGTGCCTCTTCCGCAATAGAGCACAAATAAAGTGATTGGAGCTTATCAATCCTTGTTATAAATCAGGGGTAGGTTCCACTTACCTTGGCCATCGATTCGCATCGCGACAATTGTCCGTCTGTCCGTCTGTCCATCCATCCATCCATCCACCCACCTACCTACCTACCTACCTACCTACCTACTGTTGTGGTTGGTTCTGGCCCAGCTCCTGCCCCAAGGAATGTGGAGGTGCATGTGGGGGAAACAGGCCTGTTTTGCTCCCAATAGAATATCCTGATGAAGTCTCCTCTGATGAAAGAAGCGTGAGTGGCAGGGAATAGGGGAGTTTGGCAGACAGCCCAGGAGGAGATCAATCCTCCTTATCATCCCTGGCTTCTGAACAAGAACTTATGACGGACCCACACATGCGTAGAATGATGCATAGGAGAGAACAATTGAAGGATTATTACAGGAGATAAGTGAGGCCACCTGTGGTTGGGTGGGGCTGCTGTAGTTAGTGCTATAGATAAAAAGAGCAGCGTGCTGGTTTAGCCTCATGGAAGTTTATCTGATTCATAGATTCATCAAGATCGTGGTTTTGCTGTTTCCCTGTTCAAGACTGTGTGTGGACTTTGGAATTGGACTCAATTTACCAGTTACTGGGTGAGAAATTGGATTGCATTTGACCTGTGCCTTGTGTGTATCAGAAAATCCCTTTGACATTTTAAAAGGACGTTTTTTCTGCTTTTCTATTGATAAAGACTTTTGGTTTTCCTTCTATCGTGTGGTGTGTGTCTTTTTGGACTAATTACCCTGTAATTACGGGCGGTTGGGACCCACCGGCAGAACACCTACCTATCTACCTATCTACCTATCTACCTATCTACCTATCTACCTATCTACCTATCTACCTATCTACCTATCTACCTATCTACCTATCTACCTATCTACCTATCTACCTATCTACCTATCTACCTATCTACCTATCTACCTATCTACCTATCTACCTATCTACCTATCTACCTATCTACCTATCTACCTATCTACCTATCTACCTATCTACCTATCTACCTATCTACCTATCTACCTATCTACCTATCTACCTATCTACCTATCTACCTATCTACCTACCTACCTACCTACCTACCTACCTACCTATCTATCTATCTATCTATCTATCTATCTATCTGAATCTATGTATCTTGATTTGAGATTGTGCAATTGTTGATCTACTGCATATTTTTGTGAAATTTGGAAATGACAATACAGGGATGACTCCTGAAAACTCCTAGGGAGTGAAAAGACAGCCCATCAGTAAAACTGAAAAGAATAAAATAGATCCTGATGACTACTCCTGTGAATAGCTCAGTGCCCATTGAAGTTTAACTCTGCTACAAATGCCAGCTAAAAAATCCATTTTGTGGAGCGCTATCTACCAGCTGTTGCACATATCTCACAAAGAAAGGCAAGGCGATCTCAGTTGATATTTAGTGGAATTTTAATGGTCAGGGCTCATTTCTCAAGACAGCCCCTTCTACACCTGTGGCTGAATGTCATGCTGCCAAGGACATTGCCAACTGTTTTCTCTTTTTATTGCCACGGGTTATTATTAAGTCTCCAGCCCTCATGGCTGTAGAGAAAACTATGAAGATGTAAGAATTGTTCCTGCTGTGGCCATACAGCCCAAAGACTTCCTACAGCTGATATATAATACTGTTATTCTTTACTTATATAATCTCTTCATTTTGTTCTCTGTGCCCTCCCGTTATAATCTCTTTGACTCCTACTATGCTTCTGTAAGTGTCCTTCTGTTACTAATTGACCCCCCAAAAGGGGAAGGAGAATGAGGTAAGAGAACTGAAAGACTAAACTATCAAGTGGTACCATTTAGAATTTAAAAATGGAATCAAAATAAAACATGGGTCTAGTAAACAAGCTTTCTCCTAGAAAAAAGAAGTGGTGTAAAAGGAAGGAAGGAAGGATGAAAGAGAGAGAGAGAGAGAAAGAAAGAGGAAAGAAAGAAAAAAGACAAGAAAGAAAGAAAAAAGAAAGAAAGGATGGAGGGAGGGAGGGAAGGAAGAGAGGGAGGGAGTGTGGAAGGAAGAAAGAAAGAAAGAAAGAAGGAAGAAAAGGGAAGAAAGAAAGAAATGAAACAAGAAAGAAAAGAAAGAAAGAAAAAAGAAGGAAGGAAGGGAAGGGAAGGAAGGAAAGAAGGAAAGAAGGAAAGAAGAAAGAAAAACAGGAAGGAAAGAAAGGGAAGGAAAGAATGAAAGAAGAGAGAAAGAAAGAAAGAGGAAAGAAAGAAAAAAGGATAAGAAAGAAAGAAAAAAGAAAGAAAGAATGGAGGGAAGGAAGGGAGGGAGGGGTGGAAGGAAGAAACAAAGAAAGAGGGAAAGGGAAGAAAGAAAGAAATGAAAGAAGAAAGAAAAGAAAGAAAGAAAGAAAAAGGAAGGAAGAAACGGGAAGGAAGGAAAGAAGAAAGAAAAACAAAGGAAGGAAAGAAAGGGAAGGAAAGAATGAAAGAAGAGAGAAAGAAAGAAAGAGACAAAAAAGAGGAAGGAAAGGGAAGGAAGCAAAGGAGTGAGATTTGAACACTGTGAAAACCTCTGAGTCCAACATAGATACAATAACTTGTGTATGGTGTGTGTGTGTGTTTGTGTGTGTGTGGAGTGGAGTGGAGGTTGATTGTTTGCTTGCAGATGTTTCATTACCCAGACTAGGTAACATTATCAGTGCTAACACGAATCACTGCACTCTAACCACTGAGCCACCATGGCTCTTTAATAAGGCTGCTTTAACAATAGCAATAGCAGTTAGTGGATTATTATTACTATTATTTACCTCTTTGCAGCTTGATGTCACTTCCAGTCAGTATAAAAGCAAAGGATTTGGGGTAATTGGGTATGGAGTTTCAACGCCGTTCATGGGAGAGGTGTTAGAGTGTGTGGGGGTGGTGGTCCTGAAAAAGGTCCCGAAACATTATTCCTGCCTTTCTAAAAGACATTCTCTGCCAGAATATGTTTGCCTTAGATTACGGTGAGCTGTTTTATTCTCTTGTACAATCAATTTTCCCCTCCTTTCGCAAAGGAATGTCATTAGGCTGAAGCTGGCGTTCTTCCTGGAACCTTATCTGATGTTTCCCTCAGAGACAAAATATTCCCTGGCATTTTTCTGCAGACTGTTTTTGCTTTATGCTGGATTCTCCTAATAAAGAGTGTGATTTTAACAGGAATTAGTGGGTTTTGAGTTGGTGGTTTCGCTCCGTGAATAGAACACCTACCAAACATACAAAACTTTTGCCAGACCCATCCTAGAGTACAGCTCATCTGTTTGGAACCCATACCGCATCTCAGACATTAACACCCTCGAAAATGTCCAGAGATACTTCACCAGAAGAGCCCTGCATTCCTCCTCCCGTAACAGAAGAGCAACCAAAATGATCAGGGGTCTAGAAACCAAGACTTTTATTTATTTATTTATTTATTTATTTATTACTTAGATTTGTATGCCGCCCCTCTCCGAAGACTCGGGGCGGCTCACAACATGTAAAAACAAATCATAAGCAATCAGGCAAATTTAAAATATTTAAATATTTAAAAAACCCCATATGCTAACAGTCACACACACAGACATACCATGCATAAATTAAACGTGCCCAGGGGGAGATGTTTCAGTTCCCCCGTGCCTGACGGCAAAGGTGGGTTTTAAGGAGTTTACGGAAGGCAGGAAGAGTAGGGGCAGTTCTAATCTCCGGGGGGAGTTGGTTCCAGAGGGCCGGGGCCGCCACAGAGAAGGCTCTTCCCCTGGGGCCCGCCAACCGACATTGTTTAGTTGACGGGACCCGGAGAAGGCCCACTCTGTGGGACCTAATCGGTCGCTGGGATTCGTGCGGCAGGAGGCGGTCTCGGAGATATTCTGGTCCGATGCCATGAAGGGCTTTAAAGGTCATAACCAACACTTTGAATTGTGACCGGAAATTGATCGGCAACCAATGCAGACTGCGGAGTGATGGTGAAACATGGGCATACCTAGGTAGGCCCATGACTGCTCTCGCAGCTGCATTTTGCACGATCTGAAGTTTCCGAACACTTTTCAAAGGTAGCCCCATGTAGAGAGCTTACGAAGAGAGACTGCGGGAACTGGGCATGGATAGCCTAGAGAAAAGGAGGGCCAGAGCGGACATGATAGCAGTCTACAAGTATACGAGGGGTTGCCACAGAGAGGAGGGGATCACTTTATTCTCCAGGGCACCGGAGGGCTGGACGAGGAACAATGGCTGGAAGCTGACCTAGGAGAGATTCAACATGGAAATAAGGAAGAACTTCCTGACGGTCAGAACGATCAACCAATGGAACAACCTACCAGCGGACGTTGTGAACTCCAATACTCTGGACATTTTAAAGAGGAAATTGGACTGCCATTTGGCTGGGATGCTATAGGGTTTCTGCTTAGGCAGGGGGTTGGACTTGATGACCCGCATGGTCCCATCCAATTCTAACAATAAATAAGTAAGTAAGTAAGTAAGTAAGTAAGTAAGTAAGTAAGTAAGTAAGTAAGTAAGTAAGTAAGGAAAGAAAGAAAGAAAGAAAGAAGAAAGAAAGAAGGAAGGAAGGAAGGAAGGAAGAAAGAAAGAAAGAAAGAAAGAAAGAAAGAAAGAAAGAAAGAAAGAAAGAAAGAAAGAAAGAAAGAAAGAATACCATACAAAACTAGACTTACAATCCTGGGCCTAGAAAGCTTAGAACTAAGACGCCTTAAACAAGATCTAAGTATTGCCCACAAGATCATATGCTGCAACGTCCTGCCTGTTGGTGACTACTTCAGCTTCAACCACAACAACACAAGAGCACGCAACAGATTCAAACTTAATATTAACCGCTCCAAACTTGACTGTAAAAAATATGACTTTAGCAATCGAGTTGTCGAAGCGTGGAACTCATTACCGGATTCAGTAGTGTCAACCCCTAACCCCCAACATTTCTCCCTTAGACTCTCCACGATAGACCTCTCCGGGTTCCTAAGAGGTCAGTAAGGGGTGTGCATAAGTGCACTAGAGTGACTTTCGTCCCCTGTCCAATTGTCTCTCCTTTATATCATATATCTTTTCTTCCTTTCATATATCTTCTCCTCTATTTTTATATCTTTTCTTCTATCCTTTTCTTTATATATAATACTACATGTCTATTCTTTTCAATATGTATTGTGTATTGGACAAAATAAATAAATAAACCACACCCTCATTCCTAATACAGAGGAAGCTTTTAAAAAACCTGGGCATTTGGGAACTGAAACAAAAATGAAAGATGGCTTTGAACTGAGCAAAATTTAATCTGGCTGCGTGATATTGTGTGATGATTCGTAGATCATGTTGAAACTGCGATGTTAGTGTTTTTCTTATTATCGGTTAGGGCTGAATATGGCTACATAAATTTGACAAATGCAGATGTATGATATATACTGCATGCTTTGCAGTAAGCTGCTTAGCGTCACATGATTGAAGAAGCAAAGGAGCATTTATAATACATAGATGACTTTAACCCAGCAATAGCATATGCCAATTCCACTGTCTGGTTTAGTACAGTAGCCAAACAAGACAGGTAAAGACTCCAAAGGATAATTAGGACTGCAAAAAGAACAATTGCAGCCAGCCTGCTTTTTATAGAAGATCTTTACCTATTATAATACAATATAATATGAAATATGGTATAATATAATTTATATCATATTAATTATATTATATCCTATCCTTTCCTATCCTATCCTATCCTTTCCTATCCTATCCTATCCTATCCTATCCTATCCTATCCTTTCCTATCCTATCCTATCCTATATTATTCAGAAGAGAAGGATTTAGGGGTAGTGATTTCTGGCAGTCTCAAAGTGGGTGAACAGTGCTGTCAGGCGATAGGGAAAGCAAGTAGAATGCTTGGCTGCATAGCTAGAGGTATAACAAGCAGGAAGAGGGAGATTGTGATCCCACTGTATAGAGAGCTGGTGAGACCACATTTGGAATACTGTGTTCAGTTCTGGGGACCTCACCGACAAAAAGATATTGATAAAATTGAACAGGTCCAAAGACGGGCTACAAGAATGTGGGAAGGTCTTGAGCATAAAACGTATCAGGAAAGACTTAATGAACTCAATCTGTATAGTCTGGAGGACAGAAGGAAAAGGGGGGAGATGATCGAAACATTTAAATATGTTAAAGGGTTAAATAAGGTTCAGGAGGGAAGTGTTTTTAATAGGAAAGTGAACACAAGAACAAGGGGACACAATCTGAAGTTAGTTGGGGGAAAGATCAAAAGCAACATGAGAAAATATAATTTTACTGAAAGAGTAGTAGATGCTTGGAACAAACTTCCAGCAGACGTGGTAGATAAATCCACAGTAACTGAATTTAAACATGCCTGGGATAAACATATATCCATCCTAAGATAAAATACAGAAAATAGTATAAGGGCAGACTAGATGGACCATGAGGTCTTTTTCTGCCGTCAGTCTTCTATATTTCTATGTTTCTATCTTTTAAAATTCAGTAGATTTCCCCTCCTCCCCTTCCATGGTATGCCAATTCCATGATTGTAATAAGGACCAAACACTGAAGAAATATTGGGATGAACAATTGATTAAGCTGATGCTAATGTTGATGCTAGCATTGATTTCCCCGATGCTGGAATCTATTTTTCCTGTTCAATGAAGACTGAATTTACAATATGCATGCATCCACAGTTCTGAAACACTGGTCAGCATGAATCATCCAGCTTCGGAAACGTATTCATTTTAGCTTACTTCTCAAAATGTAGCCCAAGATGAGAGAATCACTCTAAAGTGGTTGCTGTGTTATTATTATTTTAAATATCGCGGAGATAATGGCATATGGAGAAATTCCCGAGGTGGCATGGAAGACAAACCAAAATGAACAAGGATTAAAATAGGATCATGATCTGTTAGGATTGGGTTGTTTAAATCAGTGATTTTCAACCTTTTTTGAGCTGCGGCACATTTTTTACATTTACGAAACCCTGGGGCACATTGAGCGGGTGGGTGGTGGTGGCTAAAAAAAGTTTGGACAAAAAAAATTATCTCTCTCTCTTCCTCCCTTTCGCTCTATTTCTCTGTCCCTCCCTCTTTCTCTCCCTTCCTCTTTCTCTCTCTCTCTTTCCATCCCTCTTTCATTCTCTTTCTTCCTTCCTCTCTTTTTTGTTCTCTTTCTCTCTCCCTCCCTACCTCCCTCTATGTCTTTCTCTCTCTCTCCTTCCCTCTCTCTTTCTCTCTCTCTCTCTCTTGCTTTCTTTTTCTTGTTCTCTTTCTCTCTTGCTTTCTTTCTCTCTCTCTTGTTCTCTTTCTCTCTCTCTCGCGCTCTTTCTCTCTCTTGCTTTCTTTCTTTTCTTTCTCTCTCTCTCTCTTCCTTTCTTTCTCTCTCTCTTCCTTTCTTTCTCTCTCTCTTCCTTCCTTTCTCTCTCTGAGCTTCGCGGCACACCTGACCATGTCTTACGGCACACTAGTGTGCCGCGGCACACTGGTTGAAAAACACTGGTTTAAATCAATGGACCGAGGGCAAGACCTAGAGCAGACAGGGATAATAAATGAAAATTCAGTTACAATATGGATTTTTTTTAAAAAAAAAACAAACATACCTGTGGGCTTGTTTGGAGAAGATGGGTTTGGGCTTCAATGAAATAAAAATGGACAAATTTGCCTATTGCTAATCACTTTCCAATTGTGCCTCGCTTGGCTTGATGAGTAAATCAAAATGGACAATTTTTAAGGAGAGAAAGAAAGATGTAAGAATTGAAATTGTTTGAGAGTAGGGAATGCCTGTCATTACACAATAAATTCCATCCATGGTTTGTCTATCCTGCTTTGTCACAGGGGATTGAGAAGTAGATGGGACAGTCGTTTTGAGATTTGGAAGGGGTGCTCTTGTTGGAGATAGTTGGTAGATTAACAAGAAAGATCCCATTGCTAAATCAATCTCATTTTTTTGTTCTTATCTTTGCACCTATTGTTCTTAATGTTTTCCAATACTAATTATTTTTGTTAAAATTGCCAACAGCTGCTTTGCAAAGTGAAATGGGTGGCATGTGAAAGGAAAGAAAGAAAGAAATTAAAAGAAAAAGAAAGAAAGAAAAAGGAAAGAACAAAAGGAAAAAGGAAAAGAGGAAGAGGAAGAATAGAATAGAATTGAATTGAATTTGTCTTGGTGCATATGGTCTCAGTGTACATAAAAAAGATACATTCATTAAGAATCATAAGGTGCAATATTTAATGATAATTCAAGTACAAATAAGCAATCAAATCATATTAGGAACAATATGAATTGTTGTGGTTAGCTCTGGCCCAGCTCCTGCCCCAAGGACTGTGGATGTGGGGGAGACATCCACATGCTGCAGGCCTGTTTTGCTTCCGGTGGAATCTGCTGATGAAGGCTCCTCTGACCAAGAAGACAGAGACGAGGAAAGTGTGGTAGACAGCTCAGAAGGAGATCAATTATCTAGCTCCTCCTTGGATTCGGCACAAGAGTTAATGATACAGCCACGCATGCGGAGAGCGAGGCATAGACAGCAACATCTGAGAGATTATTATTAAAGAAAATGAGGCCACCTGTGGTTGGGTGGGGCTGTGATAATTAGTGAGGCTGCTATAAATAGCAGCCTGTGGGTTTGGCCATTGTGGAGGATTATCTGATCGTTGTGTTTCGTGCCTGCCTTGCTGACTTCGACCATTGTGTGCTGCTTTTTCCCGCTTTGAAACTAAACCAGAGCAAAGTGTGTTTCACTTTGTGAAAGAAGAAGGACTGTGAATTGCCTCACAGCTGCAAGCTAAGTATCTCAGGACTGATAAGGGACTTGTACAAATTACCAGTTTGTTTGGAGACGAGTGCTCTTTACTATACAAAAAGAGTGCTTAGTTTAATTGAATTTATGCTATAAAGAACATTGTTTTGAATTTTCAAACATGTGTGTGTCTGAAATTTGTATCTGTGAATTTTCGGGAGGATTCTACCAGAGAGCTCGACCGAAGATGAATCAATATAAATCGTAAAGATACATGCAACAAAGTCATACAGTCATTAGTGGGAGAAAATGGGTGATGGGAACAATGAGGAGATTAATTGTAGTGCAGATTTAGTAAATAGTTTGCCAGTGTTGAGGGAACTATTTGTTTAGCAGAGTGATGGCGTTCTGGGAAAAAACTGTTCTTGTGTCTAGTTGTCTTGGTGTGCAGTGCTCTATAGCATCGTTTTCAGGGTAGGAGTTGAAACAGTTTGTGTCCAGGATGTGAGGGGTCTGTAAATATTTTTGCAGCCATTTTTTTGGACTTGTGCAATATACAGGTCCTCAATGGAAGGCAGGTTGGCAACAATTGTTTTTTCTGCAATTCTGATTGTCCTCTGAAGTCTGTGTCGGTCCTGTTGGATTGCAGAACCAAACTAGACAGTTAAAGAGGTGCAGATGACAGACTCAATGATTCCTTGGGCAGTTTGAGCTTCCTGAGCTGGCGCAGAAAGAACATTCTTTGTTGTGCTTGTTTGATGACATTTTTGATGTTATGTGTCCATTTTAGATCTTTGGTATAATGTGATATTTTATTTATTTATTTATTTATTTATTTATTTATTTATTTATTTATTTATTTATTTACTTACTTACTTACTTACTTACTTACTTACTTACTTATTCATTCATTCATTATTTTATTTTATTTTATTTTGTTTTGTTTTGTTTTGTTTTATTTTATTTTATTTTATTTTATTTTATTTTATTTTATTTTATTTTATTTTATTTTATTTATTAGATTTGTACGCCGCCCATCTCTGCAGACTCGGGGCGGCTCACAGCAGTGATAAAACAGTATACAATGACAAATCTAATATTAAGTCTAAAATAACAGTTTTACATTAAAAACCTAAAAAAACCCTTATATAAAAACATACACACAAACATTCCATACATAAAACTACACAGGCAAGGGGAGATGTCTCAGTTCCCCCATACCTGACGGCAGAGGTGGCCGGTGCCATGAAGGGCTTTATAGGTCATAACCAACCCTTTGAATTGTGACCGGAATTCGATCGGCAACCAATGCAGACTGCGGAGTGTTGGTGTGACATGGGCATACCTGGGGAAGCCCATGATTGCTCTTGCAGCTGCATTCTGCACAATCTGAAGTTTCTGAACACTCTTCAAAGGTAGAGAGCATTACAGTAGTCGAACCTCGAGGTGATGAGGGCTTGAGTGACTGTGAGCAGTGACTCCCGGTCCAAATAGGGCCGCAACTGGTGCACCAGGTGAACCTGGGCAAACGCCCCCCTCGCCACAGCTGAAAGATGTTTCTCTAATGTGAGCTGTGGATCGAGGAGGACGCCCAAGTTGCAGACCCTCTCTGATGGGGTCAATAATTCCCCCCCCCCAGGCTGATGGACGGACAGATAGAATTGTCCTTGGGAGGTAAAACTCACAGCCACTCCTTCTTATCAGGGTTGAGTTTGAGTCTGATATGGTAGAACATAGAAATTTGAAGGTCTTTACTGGTACTGTGTTGTCTAGTATTGTAAGATGTGGAAGTATGGGAGGGTTTCTCCTAAAGTCTACCATCCTTTCTATGGTTTTGAGTGTGTTCAGTTCCAGATTGTTCCAGTCGCACCACAAGGTTAGCTGTTCAACCTCCGATCTGTGTGCAGATTCATCATTGTCTCGAATGAGACCGATCACTCTGGTGTCATCTGCGAATTTAGTAGTTTAACAGATGGATCGTTAAAGATGCAGTCATTGGTATATACACACATATATAGAAAAGTGGTGAGAGCACACAGCCTAATTGTGCTAATTGTACAGGTATGTAATGTGATTCTGCTTAGCTTCACTTGCTGCTTCCTGTTTGTTAGGAAGCTTATGATTCACTTACAAATGTGCTCGGGTACCGCTAGCTGGGTTAGTTTTGTTAGAAGAGTGTCTGGAATGATGGTATTGAATGCTGAACTAAAGTCTACAAAGAGGACCGTTGCATAGTTATTTGGAGATTCAAGATGTTGCAGGATGTAGTGCAGAGCCATAATAACAGCATCAACTGTTGATCTGTTTTCCCAGTGTGCAAAACGCAGGGGGTTTAATGGATCCATGATGGTTTTCAAGAGGGGAACAGCACTAGTCTTTCAAAGATTTTCATAACTACAGAGGTTAGAGCAACTGGTCTGTAGTCGTTCTTCACCCTTGGCAAATAGCTATGCTGGCCACATGACCATGGAAAATGTCTTTTGGACAATACTGACTCTCTTAGTCAAGAAACTGAAGTCAGACAAGGAGAAGGAGCAGGAGAAGAAGGAGGAGGAAGATGAGGAGGTGGAAGAAGAAAAAGAAGAAGGAGAAGAAGAAGAAGAAAAGAAGAAGAAGAAAAGAAGAAGGAGGAAAAGAAGAAGAAAAGAAGAAGAAAAGAAGGAGAAGGAGAAGAAGAAGAAGAAAAGAAGAAGGAGGAGAAGAAGAAAAGAGGAAGAAAAGGAGAAGGAGGAGAAGGAGGAGGAGAAGGAGGAGAAGGAGAAGAAGAAGAAAAGAAGGAGAAGGAGAAGAAGAAAAAGAAAAGAAGAAGGAGGAGAAGAAAAAAAGAGGAAGAAAAGGAGAAGGAGGAGGAGAAGGAGAAGAAGAAGAAGAAAAGAAGAAGAAGAAAAGAAGAAGGAGGAGAAGAAGAAAAGAAGGAGAAGAAAAGAAGGAGAAGAAGAAGAAAAGAAGAAGGAGGAGGAGAAGAAGAAAAGAGGAAGAAAAGGAGAAGGAGGAGATGGAGGAGGAGAAGGAGAAGAAGAAGAAGAAGAAGAAAAGAAGAAGGAGGAGGAGAAGAAGAAAAGAAGAAGAAGAAGAAAAGAAGGAGAAGGAGAAGAAGAAGAAGAAAAGAAGAAGAAGGAGGAGAAGAAGAAAAGAGGAAGAAAAGGAGAAGGAGGAGAAGGAGAAGGAGAAGAAGAAGAAGAAGAAGAAAAGAAGAAGAAAAGAAGGAGAAGGAGAAAAAGAAGAAGAAGAAAAAGAAGAAGAAGAATAAAAGAAGGAGAAAAGAAGGAGGAGGAGAAGAGGAGGAGGAGGAAGAAGAAGAAGAAGAAGAAGAAGAAGAAGAAGAAGAAGAAGAAGAAGAAGAAGAAGAAGAAGAAGAAGAAGAAGAAACAGCATGGAAAGATGACCCATATTTTTTATCTTATTTTTCTCTAATCAGACTGCAAACCACACTCCAAATTTATCTAATTTGGGTTTTTTGCTAGCTAACCCCCAAATCTCCCTGCATCCATCTGGATTTGTGGCTCTGCAAAGCTGGCAATCATGTTCCACACCCAAAAGAAGAAAAATGGGAGGTGGGGGAAGGATAAGAAGCCATTCTTATTTTTGTGGTACATTTCCTATGGTCAGCTGGATATACTGCCCTGGCTGATAAACCTTTCCCCCCCTCCATCTTCAGGGCCATTTGCCTTGATGCTCTTGATGGATGATTTATAGCTTCTGTCTCTCCTGTGACTTCGGTGGGGGCGCTGAGGGGGGGAGGACGACACTGGAGGTTAGGAGATTTCATTGTTCGCAACTGGCTTCACCTCGGTAGGTGCACCAGAATTTTAAATGCGAGCGCAATTAAATCGGAAAGGGAATGCCAGGCACCAGCAGGGATCTCCCAGTAATGAAAGGGGTGAGTGGAAGCATCTGCAGTATTGATCTGATGAGGTTTCAGGATGAGGGTGCTTCAAAGTGTATTTCTGTATAATAGCATAGGGTGGTGGGCTGCATGCACCCCCCTGCTGCAAACATCAAAACACACACACATATTTGCTGTGGCTGGTGAAACACTTTGCAAAAATGCACCTCTATGGCAGTAATTAGATCAGGTGAACACCAGACGCCAAAGATCAACATTTCCTTGCTTGTTGGTTAAACTTTGCAGAATACCTTCCTTCTTGCCTCTTTGATAGATTCTGCTGATTCTTATTAGATATCAAAGGATTTATTCTTTGATGGATTTTGCTTGGAGCTCACAAAGGGCAGCCTCTTAAAAACAATGAAGAATTTAGAGGGCTTGGAGAGAGAAAGAGAGTTGAATATCCTACGAAAATAGACAAACAATCCTGGGTCTAGATAGCCTAGAACTACGGCACCTAAAACCACGATTTAAGTATTGCCCACAAGATCATATGCTGCAACGTCCTACTGGTCAATGACTACTTCAGCTTCAACCGCAACAACACAAGAGCACGCAACTGATTCAAACTTAATACGAACTGTTGCAAACTTGACTGTAAAAAATATGACTTTAACAATTGAGTTGTCGAAGCGTGGAACTCATTACCGGACTCAATAGTGTCAACCCCTAACCCCCAACATTTCTCCCTTAGACTCTCCACGATTGACCTCTCCAGGTTCCTAAGAGGTCAGTAAGGGGCGTACATAAGTGCACTAGTGTGCCTTTCGTCCCCTGTCCAATTGTCTTTCCTTTATCTCATATATCATATATATTTTCTTCCTTTCATATATCTACTCCTCTATTTTTACATATTATCTTTATATATATTACTTCATGTCTATTCTCTTCCATATGTATTGTGAATTGGACAAATGAATAAAAAAAAATAAAAAAAAATATCAAAGGATTTATTCTTTGATGGATTTTGCTCGGAGCTGGAAGGGCAGCCTCTTAAAAACAAGGAAGAATTTAGAAGGCTTGGAGAGAGAAAGAGAGTTGAATTAAGACCCGTAATATATCCTGCTCAAAAAAATAAATAAAGGGAAAACTCAAATAACACATCCTAGATCTGAATGAATGAAATATTCTCATTGAATACTTTGTTCTGTACATAGTTGAATGTGCCAGCATGTGAAATTGATTGTCCATCAGTGTTGCTTCCTAACTGGACAGTTTGATTTACTTGGAGTTATATTATACCGATAAGATCCCACAGAGTTGGCCTTCTCCGGGTCCCGTCGACTAAACAATGTCATTTGGCGGGCCCCAGGGGAAGAGCCTTCTCTGTGGCGGCCCCGGCCCTCTGGAACCAACTCCCCCCAGAGATTAGAACTGCCCCCACCCTTCCTGTCTTTCGTAAACTACTCAAGACTCATGGGGGAGTTGAGATATTACTTCCCCCTAGGCCATTACAAGTTATGTATGGTGTGTTTGTGTGTATGTTTGGTTTTATAATAAGGGTTTTTAGTTGTTTTTATTATTGGATTGTTACATGTTGTTTTTATTATTGTTGTTAGCCGCCCCGAGTCTACGGAGAGGGGCGGCATACAAATCCAATAAATTATTATTATAAATTATATTGTGTTGTTTAAGTGTTTTTATTTTTTTGAGCAGTGTATAAGTTTTTATTTTTTTTAAATGATTTTTAAAAAGACAGAGAGATAAGGTTTCTGGCTAAGAATTCTGCTGGCTGAGCAGCGCCATTCCTAGTTCGGTTGTCTATCTAAAGGCACACACACGGTTTGCAATATTACAAGTTGCAACATTTGCGAGATTTATTGTGAAGCGTTCGGCGAAACTGATGAAGCAGGGAATATAACACACACCTAGTCAGCATAAATCACAGCTGGGGACGTGAGACGCTGCACTCGCGTGTTATTATACAGCTAATATTCCAGATTGCTTTTAATTATTTCATTCTGGGCCTTCGAGAAGCAGGTAGATGGAAATGCTGCATCCTATATTTAAAAAAATAAACAAAAACGGTGAGCTTCATCCATCTGCCTGTTTCTGTCGGAGAAGCTGAAACAAATTCAACTGATCCATAAACAAATGGAGTCTTGACAAGGCCTGTAGAATTGTGGCAATTTGCTACCTTTTGCAAAGATTGTGCTGTGTGCTGTTTCTGCATTCTGATGATTCTGTGACATCAGAACAGAATTGCCATGAAAATGCAAGTTTGGGAGAATATTAGCAAAAGACGAAGAGATAACTACATCCCTCTTGTTTTGAAAATGGTATCACCTGGTCACGGATCGAATTAAGTTCATAAGTAGAGGTACCACAGTATATGTAAGTCTAAGTGCTGTTGCTGTTGCTATTTGTTCTTCTTTCCTCCTGATGTGCAGCTTGTGGTGATTCTTCAACATTGCCTTAGTTTAAAGAAACCCTGAAAGAATCTGAAAGTTCTGTGGAATGTGGTTTGAGCTATAACCTCTTGGATCATGTAGCAAATAACCAAAGCCTGCCTCTTTCATGCCTTTGGAATTTGGGAATAGCTACATGTCTGGGTCAAAGGATAAGAGTTTCGGTTGGGCCTAAGTCTTAGCTTCTGTCATATCATAAACAAGACAGTTTGCAGGCCTCGATCTCCGGCCTGCTTCAATGGCACGATGCGTCTCATAAACGGGGCCCGTCTGAGGCAATTATCTCTGAACCCTGCTTCGATTTTGCAGCAAGACTGTAATTTGAACAAGAACATGTTTTGATAGAGCCAACGCTTGTTTGTATAGCAATGCGCCTAATTAAGAAGAAATGTCACCGCATTTGTATAGCTGTGCATCAGTTTCAGGGGCATGAATTCTAAAGGTCTTTGCTCACAAGAAGCAAACTGATTTGAAGGTTGCCAGAAAGGTCTTTGAAGGGCATTGCTCCAAGAAAATACTCAGGAATCTTGGAAAAGGTGATCTCTTGGAGCAGCTGATGGATTCTCCTGGCGTTCCTGGAAAAGGTCTTTACTCATGTTTAGAACATGAAACAAAACAGATACAGTGGTACCTCTACCTAAGAATGCCTCTACTTAAGAACTTTTCTAGATAAGAACCGTGTGTTCTTATAAAAAAAAAATTCTACTTAAGAACCCAAGCCCGGAAAAATTTCCATTTTCTACTTAAGATTTAGCTTTACTAGATAAATGGTCAAAGCAATGGAAACTGCAGTTTAATGTTTCCAAATGTAAAATAATGCACTTGGGGAAAAGGAATCCTCAATCTAAGTATTGTATTGGCAGTTCTGTGTTAGCAAAAACTTCAGAAGAAAAGGATTTAGGGGTAGTGATTTCTGACCGTCTCAAAATGGGTGAACAGTGCAGTCAGGTGGTAGGGAAAGCAAGTAGGATGCTTGGCTGCAAAGCTAGAGGTATAACAAGCAGGAAGAGGGAGATTGTGATCCCCTTATTTAGAGCGCTGGTGAGACCACATTTGGAATACTGTGTTCAGTTTTGGAGACCTCATCTACAAAAAGATATTGACAAAATTGAACGGGTCCAAAGACGGGCTACAAGAATGGTGGAAGGTCTTAAGCATAAAACATATCAGGAAAGACTTAATGAACTCAATCTGTATAGTCTGGAGGACAGAAGGAAAAGGGGGGGACATGATCGAAACATTTAAATATGTTAAAGGGTTAAATAAGGTTCAAGAGGGAAGTGGTTTTAATAGGAAAGTGAACACAAGAACAAGGGGACACAATCTGAAGTTATTTGGGGGAAAGATCAAAAGCAACATGAGAAAATATTATAGTCATAGTTCCCTCTAAGCTGAGTAGTGAGCAATCGCTCACTTAAAAATCATCATCAACTCAGAGTTTTCCAAACCTGCCCAGAAGCCGAGAGGGAAAGAGTGAGAGGGAAGGAGAGAGAGAGGAAGAGAGGAAGAGAGAGAAACAGATAGAAAAAAGAGAGGAAGGAAAAGAGAAAGAAAAAGAATGGGAGTAAGGAAGAGAGAAAGAAAATCAAAATCTAGTTTGAA